>NC_135578.1:6651717-6961002 GCF_965152235.1 Eretmochelys imbricata | reverse complement strand
CCTCTGTTCGAACTCAGCTGACGGTCTGGCTGATAATGCATGAGGCAGAATGCAATCCGTCTTTCTCCTACACAGCTGCATTGAGTCTAGCGGGAGCGAAGACCTGTTTTGGGCACAAGGCCTGCTAGAGCTCCCTGCAGGCAGTGCAGTTCTGGCTCGGTGCAGGGTTCTGCATATTGGATCCAGCAGCAAAGCCCATCGTCACAGTTTGATACACGTGGCTGAGAGCTTTCCCTTTAGGACCATGCTCCTTCATTTAAGGAGGAATGGTTGTGCCTAGCCTAGATAGCTGATTTGTCTGTCTTTGCACATTAAAACATTTTACCCTAGGGTTAGTGTGAATCTTAGTGCATTTAGACACAGGCGAGTTTTTATCTGTCTGTCTGTCACTTAGCATTAATTATTTAAATGTATGAAAGAGGAGAATGAGTGCAAAGTTAAATATAATCCCAAAAGTGTGAACCGTCAATCAGAAGTCTGCTTTAATAAAAAGGCAGTTTTAAATGAAGGGTTGACTCAAACAGTACAGTGAGGAATCTCTCTTCTCTCCTTCCCCCCCCCCCGCTTCTCTCCCCCCATCACATTCACCCGCCTCCCCCCAAATGCTGTCAGTCAGCCAATAAAATAACATTGTGGAAATTCACTGGCAGCCTGAGGCTCAGGCTTAGAATCTTTCAGACCTCATTTGCCTGTCTCAGGAGTATAGATGGTAAACCTCAGATGGGAGATGTGTTCCCTGTAGCAGTCTGTCATCTTGCAGCACCAGTAGTGAGATCTGAAACTGGATCCCTGCAGTGGAGGATTTCTCTTTTCTGTTTTGGTCCGTGGGCAGTTAAGCTTGGATGTCAGACATCCATTAGCCTGGAGGACAGGTGATTCATAGTTCTTACCCAGCTTTTTGTGCTACCATCAAGTTAACACAGCTGATACAATAGTCAGATAAGATGGTATCTTATGTGTTGTTGCCATAACACACTGTAGTTTTGTCATACCTTTAAGTTCATGCCTAATAGCTCAGAGCAGGCTGCTGTCATAATAAGGCTTTCAAGAGCATTAACTCTTGGAGTGGATAACTAATCTGGCTCTTAATCAAGGAAGTAATATACACAGATCTATCAGAGGAAGGAGGAGACGCTTAATCAGATGCTGTTTTCGTAAAAATGCTGTGCTTTTGGCAGAAGTTGTGCTGTGCACATACTCTTCAGCCAGGACATGCACGGCTCTGTTGTATTCTTTTAGTTTTTTCTCTCCAAATGACAGTAAACACCATAATTAAGCAGCCAAGGTTAAAATGTCAAGTAAAGCTTTTTATATTTTTAGTCTCTGGACCACTCGATTGCCCTTAATTTTGCATATTTTATCTTTTATGGAATGCAGGTTCTGCAGCACTTGGGTGGCAGAAGGAAAACTTGCTCTTAATCTGTATTTTGTTTCTAGAAACACTTTTTGTTGTACTTAAATGAGGGGAAATTATCTTTGCAAGCAGCCTTTCTTCTGCCAATAATCTTGACATAACAGGCATGTACGAGGCATTAATAAAAGTTTTTTTTCCAAATGACCCTCCAGCCTAGCCATAAGGATTTGAGTTTTTATAATCACTCCTTCATTTACGTATTTTTTGTTGTCTGTAGCTAGATGGTTTATGCAAAAAATAGGTATTTATTGAAACATACACATGCACGTTTTCTTGGTTTTCTCTGGTATCCAATGTTAAATAAATTCAGTGAGTTTTCCTTTGGTTTATCTTCTAAGAAAATTCTGCCGAAAACATTTATCATTATGTAATAAGTTTTGGTGCCCTCCCACCCATCACCAACCAGCTGACATTTTTATTACAGAAGTGTTTTGAAATCAAGTATAATGGAGCTGTTGACAGATTTAAAAAAAAATAGGGAACTGTGAATTGAGCTTGTTCTCTTCGATGAACTTTATGCTGGCAGAAGGGACCTAAGGATGGGGGACTGGGCACGGGCACATAACATGTGCGTGCGGGGGAATAGTAGCTCATAGCATGCTTCTTTTGCTCCTGCAAAGACCAGAGGCCTCTGTGCGTATCTCTACCTCTGAAAAAGATAGCAGGCTGTGAGCGACTCACACTAAACCAACATTCATGTGAAACACGAAGTTGTGGATGGAGCCTACGGCACAATCACTTTACATAACAGACAGGTTATAGAGAGACAAGTTGGGAGGGGAATGGAAGCCGGACCAGGGCAAGGCGTTCGAGGTGATGTGCAAGTGAGACGCCCACAACCACTTCCTCCGTGGGGGCAGCTTCATCCGATTTGCTGACTGGAGGTTCATCCATAGGGCCTGGCTCAACTGCTGAACGGAGCTGTCCACGGGAATTGGGACAAGTGATGCAGGAAGTGCGGCTATGCCAACAAGATGCTACCCCACATCCTGTGTAGCTGCAAGCCCCATTCTAGAGCCTGGCAGCTGCGAGACAACGCCATCCAGAATCGCCTAGTCAGAGTCATCCTGCCACCCATGGGGAAGGTAGCTGTCAACTCTGCCATCCCCGGAACCGACAGCCAACTGCAAACAGACCTTGTCATCACCAACGAGGACTGGAAGAGGATCACCATGGTAGACATCACAGTTCCCTTTGAAAACAGGACCCTGGCCTTCTTCAATGCCCGATCTCGAAAGCTGGAGAAATATGCCCCTCTGGCCGACACCTTGAGAGCTAGGGTCTACAAGGTCCAAACTCCTGCGCTGATCGTCGGAACCCTGGGCGCATGGGATCCCAGAAATGAGCGAGTGCTGAGGGAATGCAGAATCGGTCAATGTTACGCTCGGCTGATGCGGCAACTCATGGTGTCGGATGCCATCCGGTGGTCGAGAGGCATCTACATAGAACACAATACTGGACATCAGCAATACCAGGAGGGATGTGCTGGAGTGCCGATGAGACGCTCTGTAAGGAAAGTAACTGAAATACTTCCCTGATGGATTGTATTTTCTAAAGGAACAACCTACCCTAATTCTCAATTACTGAGGGACAATCTCCATTCATTGATATATTTTGCTTTCCACAAGCAACTCTCTGTACAACTTTTCATGAGTGATGTACCCGAGTATTCAGATTCTAATATCTGAACTGTATTGTTAAATTTATTCATCTAAATTTGGGTTATTGCTGATTATGACTTTTAAAAGAAACTTTTTATTTGTGGATAATCTAAGCACTATACCCAGATGCACAGACACACTTTTCTTAAGCTGTGTACTATATAATTTTTTAACATTAGCTTGAATAAAAATTTTAAATCTGTTACTGGACCAATGTCTGTTGGTGAGAGAGACAAGCTTCCCCTGCCAAAGAGAGAATGCTGTTTCCTTCCCCCTAAGAGAAGGGAATATGATGTGGGCATGTGTTTTGGGGGGAGAGCCAGTGAGGTTGATTGGGCAAAGGGAGAACTAAATAGGGACTGGCTTCATGAAAGTGGAGCCTTGTTTTCCTTCCCAGGCCCCGGTTGCCCACCCGAGGTGGAAGAGAAAGACAGTAAGGGGGAATTTCTGGAGTTTTCAGCTGATGATTACTTCAAGGGGGTTTCCATGGGTGGAGACGGCTGGCTCCCTGGTTATCAAGTTTGCATATGTTCTCTCTGCTCCTCCACCCCACTTTTTTTGTGTGTGTATTAATAAACCTCGGATAGAAACCAAAGTCCTGAATTTATTCAGAGGACCAGTGCTTAATTGGTAATGAAAGGGGTGCCAGGGTTCAAGCCGTTAGGTGCTGGGACCCAAGAATTTTTTTTTACTTTCATAACTGATGTGGCAAGCCCAGAGGTGCCAGGGTTATGAACTGCCAAGTCTAGAGGTGCCAGGGCTCAGCCAGTACAGAGGACACTTGCAGTGAAATATATATATATTTTTAAAAAGCTTTAAATAGCAAAAGCTCATTCTGTCCTCACTTATATGCGTGCAAGGGATGACTGCAAGCCTAGTGCATAGTGGATGGTCTGCCATCAAACAATCTTCAAGAGCTGATGTCGAGAACAGCATTTGCAGCTCACAAAAAGTTTTATTGGTCCTACAAAACCCAGGAACTATGCAACATATTCTTGAGAACCCCTTAGTGTTACCTTGTCAGGAAACAATTTACATATATACAGACCTGGAGGCGTATTGGAACAATCTTGTTTATAAAATCCAGATACACTTGTTAGCCATTTCACATTCATAATTTGCCTGTAACCAGTCTCTGTGAGCGTCTCATCAGAATCAACTGCAACTTAATCATGTGCGTTTAATTTTTCTTTTACAGACCAGCTAGATTTACAGCAAAAACTCCCCCTAGCTTCCATCATATTGCTTTATTATCTACAAAACGCGCTCTCTTGCTGCACTGAAAGCTGTAGGCTTTGCCCCTCCTGGAAGGCCTGGCTTTGGGATTTGGATTCTACTCGCAAAGGCTGTCTGCTGCTATTCAGACAGAAAACCAAATAACTCAGATTTTATTTGGCAGTCCTTCTTGGACCACTGCAATAGAGGAAAAAATATTTGCACTGTGTCTGCTTGTAAACAGCTCAGGCTTCTGCATTTGACTCGTGAGAAGGGATGAAGAGAGACGCTCCTGTCTGCTTCAAGATGTTATGGTTACAAGGAGCTACATTGTACCTTTTACGTGCACCCAGAGGGAAGGACAATGAGCACTCTGCACCTCCCTACTAGGGGTTCTGGAAGCTACTGTGACTTGCTCACAACTCTGGGGCACAATTCCTCCAAAGGGAGACCAGGACGGGAAGTAATTACTTCCCTCCTTGTGCCTGGCCACCTATTCTGTCCAGCAACTAAGTGGGCAGACCCAGGTTTCTGATCACTCACTCTCCTGCCTGCTCATTCCCTGACCACTTACCGCCCCTGTGAGCATCAAGAGAGCAGGAGCTGTTTGCACAGGGCCCAAGATTTGGGTAGGTCAAGCAGATGGATGATGCGGACCGTACTCCCTTACATGGCTAAATAAAATCATCCAGCCGATTACATAGAATCAACTAGGGGCTGCTCTTGTCTTTTAGCCCCAGCTGTTTGCAAGTCTCCCTTTTTCCCCACTCAATTGTCTTTTGTGGGAGATGTTTCCTTTACCATTTCTCTAGCCTGCTGCATCAGGAGTAGGTTTACACTGCACCATACCCTGGCTGGGTTTTTTACTGTAGGAAATTTGCAGCAAGAGTTGGCTCTGTGTATCCCTTTCTGATACATGCTCTTTCATTTAAATCCCAGCAGAACAAAAGACACACTCGCTGCCGTCAGGGAAGTAGTTGTCATTATTATTCGAAGCAAAATTAAAAACCAACCAACCCCATCATACCCCTGTGCCTTTTAACCTGCAGCTTTTTAGCGGTAGAGCTGCTACTGTTGACCGCAGACGTGAGGCAGTGGCTCCCTCTGGAGCCAGTATCAACCTGGCTCCTGGGAATGAGGCTCTGTTGCTAAATCTGGCACCAACTTCAGCAGAGTACTTCACACCCTAACATTTGCTTTTGAGATGTAAGGATGCCTTTTCCCTGAATGACTGATCCGTCTCCCTCCATGCTGCTCTTTCCCCTCCTGAGAGAGAGGAGCTGGCGGTCCTTGCATTGTAACGAATAAGGTTACAAACAGGAAACTTGCTTGGAGTTCTATAAACATTTTTAATATACGTATGTTTTAAAATCATCTAGCATCCCAAAGCACTTTGCATAGAGCCTGATCTTTGAAAATATTTACTGTCTGGTGTAGTGCTTACTACCATGATCCCATTAAAAAGAATGAAATCATGTCTGCTACTAAGTATAACCTCCTATCCCCACACCACCACCATTCGCACCCTAACATACCCTCCGTGGCTGGGCTAGAACACGGTAGCTTTAAACAGAGCACGGTAGCACTACAGAACAATACACAAACTGTTAGAGAAAAAGAAAAAGTGTTTGTTTATGCAATACATACACCAAATGAATCGACATGGTTATTGGCTCTGAAATGGCCAATACGTTTAGCATCCCTTTTCTACGTAAAGTAGTGATAGCAATTGCTTGCCAAGAAATTCCTTGCAAAGTTAACAAAATACTGTTAGGGAGTTAAAAAAAAATAAAAAAGAAAAGGAAAAGATTTATAATGCATGTAACATTTTTTTAAAATGGCGTTTTATAGATGAAATAAGTGATTGCGAGACGGAATAAATCAGAATTGGGAGCTGTTGGGCAGCATATGGTGAAAGCATTATTTTTGCTAGTATCAAAGGTAGGCACAAGCTGTAGAGCTGGATGCAGACTTCAGCTCTCCCAGCGGTCAGTGATGTCGGGGGCAGGGGTTTTCAAACGGCAGTGGCATTATATTCAATGACAGAATTTAGTCCACGCGTGGAAGTGTTCTACATGCTCACACTTGTGGTCAAACTGTAACTTCGTGCGTCCGCAAGTGAATATCCATTTTGTGTAATGTTAGAGAAACAGGAAACTCTTGTCACCATTTAAAAGGGGACACGACAACTTAGAATAATTATATATAACAGTAGTGCCTAGAGGCCCTACCTGAGATGGGGCCCCATTGCACTAGGGACTGAAACACACATACCTGCCTGGAAGAGGTTACGTTTAAATAGACAGGGCAGACAAAGGGTGTGTGAGAGAAAACAGGTTCAGAGAGATGAAATGACTTGCCCAGGGTCACAGGACAGGTTAGTGGCAGAGCAGGGATTTGATTGTCAATACACTACAGTAGCCGTTAGCCCGTACTGCCTTTCAGTTCAAAGCCAAGAGACAGTCATATAAGCCTCCTGTTCTGTTTGCAGAAGCTGATTTGGTCAAGGTACTGGTTAGATACCACCTCAAAGGGATGGGGTTAGTATAAATTAGTTCATGGCCTAAACACCTGCATTGGCAAGGAGTCTGGAGGACACTCCCTCTAGAGGTAGACAGGCCATGTTGCCACTGCTTCCCTGCCCACTGGTTCTGCTGCTCAATGGCAGCTTTTACCCTATACCCGGGCAAAATAGCCCAATAAGATGAGTCTGCAGTGAGGCTGTGCATCTGTGCTCTGATCCACTGAAGTCAGAAAAACTCCATGACTTTGGCTTCAGTGGGCTTTGGATCAGACCACTACTTCCTACCAGGGCCATGCAGTGCTACACACTTCTAGGGCATTTACTGGCTGAGAACATGTACTTCCACGAGGGCCTTCTGTGGCTTCAGCCATTGTTGACTCTGATTGAGACTGGACCTGTTTGAAAACGTGGAAAACAAAAACACTACCAGTGCTAAATGCTATCCGTGCAGCAAAGTGGGGTGCGCGCCCATTTGGCTGTCAACCTGACATCTGCTGACTTTACGCCAAAATAGGATGTGGTCAGTTAAATCTGAAAGGAAAGGGAAATGCTGGGAGTGCTTGACAGAAAATTAACAATGGTGAGGAAGTGGGAGGAAGCCAGGGAGTTTTGAGAAACTTGCTAAGGTTCACCTGGACTGCAGGGAGTTCTATGTAACACTTACCTCTGCAAATACAACAGACCAAATTATTTGAACTGTGTAATTTTAAACAGCCGGGTATGTTACTTGGATGGTTTGATGGGAAGGGGTGAAACTTTATTGATCTCCCTTGACTGCGCATTATTATTATTATTATTATTTATTATTTATTTATTATACGTTTCTAAGTTCCCATTACTGTGGTATCCAGGCACAGTTAGATTAATTTTTTTTTTTTTTTTTTTTTTTAAAAAGTACAGCAACAGCCTTTCAGGAAACAGAACCAATGGACTTTTCCATTTGTCAGTTGGTTATGATCTCGAGAACATCCTCCTATGATGGATCTCGAGAACATGCTCTGTGAGGATATATAGTCAGAACTCTTCCACAGCATAGCTATTCTGGGAATGACTGCTAAAAGAAGGAAGTCTTCCAGCATGTGCTGTGTCTGTTGCGAGAATTGGGTTGATCTGGATCTCTTTGGATAGCACGTTCCACAACCAAAGGTCTTCTACAAAGAGCACACAATTCTGCCAGTCATGTTACAATGAATGTATAGGTTATGGGTATTATATCCGTACTTTCCTTCTGTTTGAAAGAAACTAGTTTGATTGAGCCAGTATCAGCTAGCCTTTGGTTCTCATATCTCTTGGCGGCTATATGATTTTAGCATGAGTGGGTCAGTTATACGAATTGATTAAGGGCGTGGTCCTGCACACTTGCGTTTGAGTGACTGCACTTATGTGGATAGTCCGAGTGAATTCAGTACAG
The DNA here is from genome assembly GCF_965152235.1 of Eretmochelys imbricata. Lineage (NCBI taxonomy): Eukaryota > Metazoa > Chordata > Testudines > Cheloniidae > Eretmochelys > Eretmochelys imbricata. The sequence goes on along the minus strand of NC_135578.1, from coordinate 6,952,777 downwards.
TTCCTCACATGCAGAAATGTTTGCAGGATGGGCTCTAATCATGATTGGTTTCCTTAGTGTTTTACATACAGTACTAGTATTTTGATACATAGAGAATGAGAGAGAGCGTAAGATTTTATATTCAGCAGTCTTTGTGGGGGAAGGGGAGAATAAGAAGTCCTTGTTAATTGTTTCATTATCAGAGTTCTAATGCCAGGCATGTTGAAATATGAGAGCAACTGAGGGTGGCAAGTTATCTTTCATGAAACATTCTCACATGGTTTAACAACAGGCAAATTGATTGGAGAAAAACAATAGGAAGAGCCAGGAGTCAGAAATAGGATGTTTCAGTCAATATGACTGTTCTTTTCCTGAAGGATGTGTTTGCAAGGGCAAAATTTCATTGTTTCCCCCTAATGAAAGTGGCACAACAGAAGCATAAGGACTGGAGCTATGTTTTAGTCATGTATGTTGTTTAAATGGCTGAAATGAAATATAGTCCCCATGCGTTGGCTAAGTCTGACTTCTTGTAGTCCCAAACAGCCTTTTACAATGTGTAATTTTATGCTGCATTGTAAAGAAATATGCTATTTTATTAGTTTTTTTTCATAAAGCTGAGAGGAAATGCCAGTATTTACACACTGATGTATTAAAATAATGTGTGTAAAGGGAAAGGAAAATATTTTTTTTTATCTTTCAGTGGTTGCAGTGCAATCCAATATTTATTGAAGCAGGTGATGGGCTTATTTTTATATAAAAATTGTTTTGAGTTAAATAGGCATAAAATCAATGGGATTATATAGAACTGTTGCTCTCAGACTTTCCAGACGACTGTACCCCTTTCAGGAGTCTAATTTGTCTTGCGAACTCCAAATTTCACCTCACTTAGAAACTACTTGCGTACAAAATCAGACCTAAAAATTCAAAAGTGTCACAGCCACACTATTACTGAAAAATGGCTTGCTTGGAATATAAATATAGTACTTCCATTTCAGTGTATTGTATATACACCCAGTGATGAGCTGCCAAAATCTTAATGGATGGTTCCCTCCTCCCCCCACGAGGGGGTTGTTGCCCACCCTCACCCCCTGGGACTCCTGCCCTATCCAACTCCCTGTGTTCCTTGACGTGCCGTGCCCCCCACCCCGACCTCTGCCCCATCCACCCCCCTCCTCTGTCCCCTGACTGCCCCCATCTCGTGGGCCACCGTAGTGGGTGCCCACCCCACCCCTAAGAGCCAAAGGGACCTGCTGGGGGGCGAGGTGGGGAGATGCTTACCTGGGGCAGCAGGGAAAATTTGGTGGGTGCAGAGCACCCACTGGCAGCTCCCCGACCCACGCCAGGCCCCAGCTCACCTCCGCTCCGTTCTGCCTCCTCCTCTGAACGCACTGCCCCGCTCTGCTTCTCCGCGTCCCCCTGCTTCCCGTGAATCAGCTGTTCGGCAGGAAGCCGGGGAGGGCTGAGAAGCAGGCGGCGGCTTCCCATTCAGGCTGAGGGTGGGCGAGGAGCGGTTCCCCTGCGCCCCCTCCACCCCCCGGGGTTACCTGCTGCAGCGCGGGCGGCCCTCCTCGTGCCCCACCCCCGCTCCAGCTCACCTCCGCCTCCCTGGGCCTGAGTGCGAAGCTGCCGCCTGCTTCTCAGCCTGCCCCGGCTTCCTGCGCAAACAGCTGATTCGCGGGAAGCCGGGGGGCGGAGAAGGAGAGCGGGGAGGCACATTCAGGGGAGGAGGTGGAGGCGGAGCCGAGGTGAGCTGGGGCTGGGAGTGGGGTGGGGCTGCCGGTGGGTGCTCTGCACCTACCAGATTTTCCCCTTGGGTGCTCCAGGGCTGGAGCACCTGTGGAGTCGGCGCCTAAGGCGCCACTTTGGGCCGGTTAAATTTAGAAGCCCGTTTAGAACTGGTTCTCCCTCGCAGAACAACCGTTCTAAAAGGGCTTCTAAATTTAACAACCGGTTCTAGCGAACCAGTGCGAACCGGCTCCAGCTCACCACTGTATACAGCAGTATAAACAATTCATTGTATGAAATTTTAGTTTGTACTGACTTTGCTAGTGCTTTTTATGTAGCCTGTTGTAAAATTAGGCAGATATCTAGATGAGTTGATGTAGCCCCTGGAAGACCTCTGTGTACCCCCGGGGGTACGTGTACCCCTTGTTGGGAACGACGGATACAACTGTTAATCTAAAGAGTTTAATTGAATATATCTTGTGTCCACAATTTTTAAATCCGCCTACAGAATTTTAGAACAGAGATTTAATTCTGTATTAAATGTAGTTGGATTTCTCGAAGGGTTAATCTTGACTTTTTTTTGACTCTTAACCAATTCTGTATTTGGTCATAAGCCAAGCAATCAAAGGTCTGATATAGCTTGCCATCCACTCTACTTGTCCATGTTTTTAAAAGAAAAAAAAATGCATTCTTCTCTTGGGTGGAATAGGCTAGCTTCCTTAGTTTTGAGTGCAATTTGACCACTTAGAATGCACTCCGTCAAGGAGAGAGAAAAATGTAGGTTTTTGAAACTGTAACTGACCAGTCTTTTCATCATGAGTTGCTAGAAACTAATAGCACAGTTCTCAAAGATATCTAAATGCTTTGATGAGTCTGCATGAAATTTTGCATGTAGCCTGATATTGATTAAACAGAATGCTCAGATAAGGAAACCATAAACCTGTCAGATAAGTGTTCTGTGTTCTCTCTGACCTGAGTGCATATGTTTTTTGTGTTTTGCCAGCTAGGTCAGCATAAATTCTTCCACATACATTCTTCACTCCCCCATCTCTCCTTTGTCCTCATGAATAGAGGCTGCTGTTATGGTACATGTTTGCAGCATTAAGCTTTTATAAAGTGCCCTCTTGTGGTGAACTGTAGCTTCTGCAAATTAATGCTGTATTCATATTACCTGTCTCTTACGTAATGTAGTTACTATGGGTTTCCTATGATTGCTTAAATGAGACCGATCTTGTGTTCATAATTTGAAAAAAATTACATTTCCTTTTTTATGATTTTTGTCCCATAGCTCATCAAAAATACTCTTCTGTGCTCGCTGAAACGGTACACCTCCATCCTGATTTTATACTCTAAACTACGGTGTTTAAAGGGTAGGATTTTTGCGGGGGATTGAAAGAAGTACTAACAGCTTTGCAAGTAGCGGTGTTGAACCATATTGCTTTGCTTTATGTTGCCAGTTGTATTGTGTCAATGCCAACAAAGAATATATAGTATGTATATTCTGAGTGGTAGCTGAATTAATTGAACTGCAGAGAAACATTCATTTTAAGACGTGAAAGGGAAAAGAAAACAATTGTGTAAACACTGAAAATGTACAGTACCCTGCAGAGATGTGTGAGAGCAGTCATGATTGAGAAGCAGCTCATATCTAAATGTAGCATGCCAGATTTTGGTGGTGTGTTTTGAGACTGGATTAGACTAGCATGGCACTGTGGAATCCCTCAGAAATGTGTGAACATCATTCACAGCTTCTGCGAAAATATGATTTAACAGCAAACTGACTAAGCCGTTTGAGGTTACGACAGGTGTCAGACAAGGATGTCTCGTGTCATCCATGATCTTTTTACTGGTGGTGATTTGGATAATGAGAGATCACTCCATCACTTAGAGATTTTAAATCAAGATTGGATGTTTGAAGAAGAGCTCTGTGTAGCTCAAGAACTTTGTCTCTCTCACCAACAGAAGTTGGTTCAGTGAAAGATAGTACCTCACCCACCTCATCTTTCTAAAAGGTATTTTTCTAGTTAACCAAGTTGTTGAGCTAGATGCAGGAATCAGTGGATAAAATTCTAGGGCCTTTTTATGTACAGGATGATCTTTCTTTCATATACAGACTAGATGATCACAATATAGACTCATCTGACCTTCAAACCTATGATTCTATGACTTCCTTGCTGCAGGTATAGCCAGAGTGTTTCTTGTTTAAAATTTTCAGGAAACGAGTAGAGATTTTCCTTTATGAAACTAAAGGTATTAAGCTGTGTCTCCAAAAGTCCATGCTGCTTGATCCCAGAAGGGAAAGCATTCATCCTACCAGGAACATTAATACTGAAGAAGATCCTCAAAGGTAGGAAGACAGTATAGAGGGACTTTGATCTATGCTTAGAGCTTCTGGATATTACTGGAATGCAGGAAAAAATAATTCCCCATAGCCATTGTGTAATTGTTGGTCTTGAAGACCCCAATTCAGTACAGCAAATAAGCATGTGCTTGAGTGTGGCGCATAAGTATCTGCCTAATTGCACTCCCTATTGATTAGGGATGGGATTTTAAAAATTTTAAAATTAAACATGTGCTCAAGTGCTTTACTAAATTGGTTCCAACAATCAAATTTAAGTGTATAGCTTCTGAAATCGGTGAGATTGCTTTCTTGTTCACCAGGCTGAGTGTGTAGCTATCCAGCAGCGGCTGAGGTATGGAACTCTCATGCAAATGTAAGATGGGGAAAAAACATTGATCATTTCATCTTCGGACAACTTAAAAAACAAAGCAAAAAAAACCCCCTTCCTCTGACCTTTATGCCTGGATCTAAACTTTCCAGAGGCTAATTGGGACCGTCTTAAACCCGTTTGAAATGGTGAAATGAATCAATTTGTTCATATATAGTTGGAGAACAAGACTGATTGCATTAATAGTGGCAACGTCACTTGCTCATGGTAGAAGAGGTCACATCTGCAGTAATGTGTGCTGAAGCATAAATTTAATAGTTGAGATGCAAGAGAGGCTCAGAAACTTAGTACTCGTGTAGAATTTAAGAACTTTTATGCTGCTTAGTGCAATCCATTTAAAAGTCAGTGGCTAGAAACCAAATGACCACACATATAGTCTCTGGCCTTAAAAGTACCTTTGAGTAATTTTTTATTAAGTGATTAGTTGTGGGGGAGGTAAAAAGATTTTTGCTGCTTTATCTTATGAACTGCACTGGAAAGGCATAATTCAACCCCCAAATTCCCTTTTCAGTAGATGTAATTTTAAATGTGGATAATGCAAATTATATAACTCTGGAATGTAAAAACACCTCACAAACTGAGGATAGAATAGGGGGTTGGGTTGTCTTTTAAATTGGTGGTAACAAGATCTATTTTGAGACTCTGGTTAGTTAGCATTTGAGGAGGGGTTTTGACAAGATTATAGTCATGAGTAATAATTTTATTGAGGTAATGTTGAAATAAGGAACGGTACAGAGTTCAAGCATAGAAGTTTCTGGTTGTCAGGGGATAAGGTACAGATTATCAAGGGGTGCAAAATTCGATTTAGGAGCTGGTGGAGCAAGGATCACATAATAATCTGCAATCTCCCCGACTGGGGGAAAAGTTTAACCGGTCAGAGTACAGACATCGAGAAAAGGGGTAAGTTATCCACACAGCGGCTATGTTCAGTATGCTGGGTACAGTGAGTGAATACGGGGGTGGGGATGGGTCTACCCTCATTTGGTGGGGTTTAATGATCAGCGGGTTTACGGTTCCAGTTCATACGGTCCGATGGGGAAGGCCTCTCAGTCTCTTTCCCACAGTGTGTGCACAATGTCGTGCCGGCTCACTCCTCCTGGTACTGTCGGTGGCCGGTGATGTGCTCGATATAGATGTCCCTGGACCATCGGATGGTGTCCAAGACCACGAGGCGCCGCATGAGCCGTGCGTAGCGTCTACCGATCCCGCAGGTCCGCAGCACATGCTCGTTGCAGGAGTCCCAAGCGCCCAGGGCTCTGACGATCACATCACATTCTAGATTTGGGATTAACCTCATCTACATGCTCTGAATAAAGCAAAATTTACCACAGAGTGAATTATCACAGTTTCCCTCTACTTATCATATGAAATAAGGCCCTGATGCAACAAAGCTTCTAAGTATGTGCTAAAGTCCATCCCCAGTCACCAAAGCACTTTAGCATATGCCTAACTTTAGCACATGCTTAAAAGTCCTATTTTGAAGCATTTGCCTGAATAGGAATGGATTTAAGCACATGGTAAAAGCTTTAATTTGGGATAGCATGATCTTAAATCCCAGGAATGTGCTCAGATTTAGGTGCATGTTTATGTTCTTTGAATTAGGGAGCCTAAATATGGTAGCTTTTGTGATATTTTGGCAAATGCTAATTATTTTTATGGTTATTATTGTGCATCCTGGTAATGTTTTGATTTGTATTTGCTGGGTCTTCTGGCAGAAATCAAGGGAAATGTATGTGAATATAGATGGAGCAACCTGAGCTTTTTCTGGGAATGCAGACTTGCATGATCCGTACAGAACGATATTCACATACGAACAAGACAAACAAACATTGTGTAAGCAAAAGAACTTGAAGTGGAAAAGGGGGGCCTGTCAGATGAGATTAAATGACCACTTATTAACTAAATCGCGCAAGTGTCTTTCATTTGCTTCTGGCCGTAAGCAGCATTGAAACATGTTTTATATTAAATCTGTGGTTACACTGAGGGGCATCGGCTTTCATTGTTATCATAATTTTTGTTCCCATTCTGATGGACACAAGGTGGCTTCAGTTATTTTAGTGGTATGTGTGCCCAAAGCTCTTGTATCCCTGCCAACAAAATTAAAGATTCTTACAAAGTAATAAAATTGCCACAGATATGAGGGTTTATATATTTATTTTTGACATCAGCCCTTTATAAAAATGCCTTTAAAATAAACCATTGTATTGAAAATAAAATGGTTTCTGTCCAGACCCTGGTGTGAAATATTTATTAGTGTTGAACCAAAATGATATTAGCTGATAAATAAGATAACGTAGGTTATGTTTTAGGCTATTCTGCTAATCTCTCCGATGCATGTTTCCTATTACTAGGAGGCTGGTAGGACATTTAATTTATGTATATATCATGTGGTACTGAGATTTTATTTCCTGTTCATTTTGAGCTCCAAGAACAAAATGGCACACCAGTAATATTTTGATTTCCTCTCTACCCTGTCTCTTCAGGTTTCAGAGCTCTCATTTCATCTGTAATGCCTTCCTTGGGGGTTTGCTTTTGGATTTATGGTTCTAGCAAAAACCATCTCCAGCTGTAAACCAGCTGAGCAGTTTAATGGAGAATTTAGTTCCGCCAAAAAGCTTAGCTTCGTCAACAATATTATTGTACCGTTAACATTTTCAGAGGGTGGGTGAATTCCAAGGACACATCACTAAAGTGAAATGATAACCTCAAACATCCCACAGGCCACGCAAATGTGTCGTGCTGAATCCCTGTAGAAAGAATAAGGAAAAATTCAGGGACAATCCAGTCCAAGCCTCGCTTCTCTCAGGAACGTTCTTTATTTGTCACCTGACGTATTCTTATTTATTTGTATTACCATACTGCCTAGGAACTCTGATCATGGACCAAGACTTCATTGTTCAGTCCCACCCTAGTTTTCAAAAGACATGGTAAAGAAGCAAAGTTGTTGGTGTGTCTTTAACTGTAAATTAGAAATTGGCTAGTAGGTGTGAGGGAAAGAGGCACTTGGCTTTGAAAGTAGAAACCATTCTCTAAAACCTTTTTCTCTATACAGCGAATCGTCCAAAGATTAGCTGTGCTCAATAGGTCTGATTACCTTGGGCTCTGGTTCAACACACCATCTGAGCAAAGCATTTAAACATGTGATTAAGTCCCACTGAAGTCCATGATATTTAACATGAGCTTAAAGTTAAACATATGCTGAAGTGCGTTGCTGAATGGGGAGGGATTGTTGAATGGAGGACGTGTTGCACACTTGTTGTATCTCCTACTCAGTGAATAGAGCTGTGTGGTGTAGAAGTTCACACACAATGTAAGCATCTTGGGCTTTGTCTAAACACACAAGTTGTGCTGCTTTAACTATAGTGCTTTAAACTGGTACAGTTCCCCCTAGTGATATAACAATACCGGCAAAAAAACCCACCCCGTAACCAACATCATTATATGCTATTACTAAAATCAATGTGAGGGCTAGACCTTAAAATAAACTGAATACTGCACAGTCACAGTGGCTTGATGTCACCGGTACTGCCAGCTCCAAATGTTAAGAAAAACATGAGACAGACCCCTCCTCCCCAAATTAGCTTGAAAAATCTTGAGTTTTAAAAATGAATATACATTTTGAGTTCTTTTTATTTGCCTTCTGGTTCTTAACCCCTTCAGCCACACTCCAGGCACATTTTCAAGCTTTTCTCCATAATCACTAAAGGCTAAAATCTTTCACTTAAAGAAAATAAAAAAGCAAGCTGAGATTCACACAACCCCAGCAAATTGGGCCTTTAAGATCAGCATTAATTATAAAAATTGTGAGAGTCGGCAATACTACTGAAGCCAAGCTGGAGTTTCAGCATTTGAATGAGTTCTCTTTTTAAAGCCTATTTGTTATCTTGAGGGTTGTGATTACAGCTGGTCAAAACATTTCCATTCCGTGGTAGGTTCCAACATTTCAAAGTTTGTTTTCATTCCAAATAGAAACGAAAAAAGTCAAAATTTCCCACAAAATGAAATTTTCTTAAAAAGAAAAACTTGGGGCTTAACCCAAATGGTTCATTCAGTTTTTGCCTTTTTAAATTTTATATTTAAAACGTAATAGTTTTGAAACAAAAACATTCTGATAAGGTTGAAACATTCAGTTTTGACCTTATCAAAACACTGTTGAAATCAACGAGTTTACATGTAAAGTTTCAGTTTCTATTAAATGACATTTTCCGATGGAAAAACTTTATTGTACTTTATTTTTTTAATTAGCTCTAATTGTGGCCTGCTTTGAAGTCTGAGTATCATTGAAACAGGTTACTCACTGTACGGTTCACTCATCCAGTTTCCTTCTCAAATTTCTACCTTCTAGTTTTGCAGGAAGTGAAAGTTGAGTTTGCATCCACTTTATGGTGGGTGGGTGGGGGAATCGAAATGTACTTGATAGCTGTTGAGGTTTTTTCAGGAAGAGAGCTTGCTGTCTTGGGGGACACAGTTGTAGCATTATTTTCTCAGCATAGTTTAATAAAATAAATTCACATTTCTCCTCAGCCTTCCTTTTCTAAGGGGGTCTTACATCTATAGCAGCAAGGCAGACCAAACGAAAAAGGAACAACCAAACTCTAGCGAGTGTTCCCTGTGTAGAATTCGCTTGCAAGTCTCGACGGGTGAGGAACTCTGTTCCTTCTGCTTATAAGAAATCAGCACCAGAAAGGAGCTGCCTGGCTTCAATCCTGAGCAAAAACAACCTCTTAGAAGGTCCCAGGGGTGTGCGGGTGAGACCACCACCTCCTCATCAAATGTGCATTGAGGACCCTTGTGCCGGCCTGAGTGACTGTGGTTGATAGCATCATATGAGGCTTTGTAGAATAAAGTTACCCGATCTGGGTCAATCCTGTGAATCCGTGGGTGGTGCCGGGTAGCGTTAAGGTGTGCATCCCTTCACATGTTGGTGGAGAGTTTGATAGCACGGTGTTTTGGGGTGCTTTTGTCCATCCTGGCGATGTGGCCAGAGACGATGCAGTGTTTCTTTTGAATGTAGTGAGTGCCTGGAGGAAGGCCAGATCTCTATGAGATTATAGCGTTTTGCACAAAGTGGAACCACTCTATAGTTTGAGGCCTCACCCAAGCTGATCAGAGACAAAACAAGTAGCCTTAAGTGTGTGGACAATCAAGGCCAGGAAAAGGGACCATCTGGAGGTCATTTTGTGGATGAGGCTTCCTATGAGAGCACCACAGTAGCTTATGTCGCTATGGCTTTGTGGACAGGATCCGGGCACAGTTGAATCATCGCAATGGTCAGACGTTCAGTCTCCGGAATGGGGGCAGGATGACTGAAATGCAGTGGAGCTAGATCTCTAGTTCAGGGAGTTAAGGGAAACCCTAATGACAAGAAGGTGGGGTGAAGACCTGATGGGTTAGGAAGCTACCTTTTTATGAGGAAATGAGTGCATGTGAATGGGTCTACAGAGAGCAGCTGGTACAGCTCAGACCTACTATCAGTTAGTATCTCAGCACAGAAAACCTGCCGCTGCTGGCAATTCAGGAAAAATACAGGGCTGTGACCTACCGGGCATAGCTTTCATAGCTGGGCAAACAAGGGAGCTTGAGGAGTTCATGGCTGTGACCAAAGCCTGTGCACCTCTTTTGTGGGAAGTAATGTGAAGGCAATGGGCTGCACACTTCCATAATATCTATTGGGGAGGAGGAAATCTAAGTCCATCCCCTAGTATGAAAATAGTCAAGAGGAAATGTGAAAGTACATAAAGAGGGTAAGAATCAATCCCACTCATCCCCTGATAGAATAGTCCAGATAAAAGCTGAATCTCTTGCACGCTGAACCTAGTACTCATTATGCCCATAATTTAAAATGATAAAAGTCCTCTGTGTTTCAGTAATTCTGACAAGAGAGATTTCAGAGTGGCAGGCCTTATTGATTTATCTGTCTCTCGTGAAGAGGAAGCAATGCAGAGAAACTCACCAGGGTTTGTCTAAAGGTAAACTTTCATTTCCACAGGCATGAGAGAACTGATATTTACCTTCACTCTGCCCTGATCCTTCCCACAAAAGAGAAGTAGCTTGGCGCCATCTAGGTGTCTTGCAAATTGCAAACATTTTCATGATTAGAACAAAAGCTTTTAGAAAATCCTTGACGCTGCTTGCCATTTTTCTTCCAAAGCATGGTCTTGAAAGGAGCTCAATTTGTGAATAATCACGGAGCCAAAGAGGATTAAGGCCACAAGAATCGTGGCTGCCTTGTGCGGAGGGGGAAAAAAGGTGACACGCTGGATTGCTGTTATAACAGCTTATTAATTATCTTCATAACTTTCACAAGTTACTCTTAGATGGTCTTAAACATCCTCTGTCACTCTCAGTAGAAGGGTCCCTAAGTAACAGTAGAATGCTGAAATAGTGCAAACTGTTTAGAGAGCACGTCCCATCTTTAAGACTCACATTTGCTTCTTTCCCACTCCAGTCTGGAGGAATACCTTTCCCTTTACCGCATGCATTTTTGCAGTCATATCTTGGACAATGAAGCAAATTATAGGTAATGATTTCTGTCTTCCACCCTGGATTTTATGGTGGTAATGTTGGTAGGTCAAATAAAAAGCAAATAGGTAAGATGGTCAGTAAATAAGAATATAAGAACGGCCATATTGGGTCAGACCAATGGTCCATCAAGACCAGCATCCTGTCTTCTGATAATGGCCAATGCCAGGTGCTTCAGAGGGGATGGACACAACAGGTAATCATCAAATGATCCATCCCCTGTCACCCTTCTCAGCTTCTGGCAAACCGAGGCTAGGGATGCACAGAGCATGGGATTGCATTCCTGACCACCTTGACTAATAGCCATTGATGGACCTATCCTCCATCAACTTCCCTAGTTCTTTTTTGAACCCTATTATAATCTTGGCCTTCACAACATCCCCAGTAATGATTGTCCTAATAGTTAATTGGAGTTAAAGTTGCAAATGATTTGTGATCATTAGCAGTGACCAGCTTCAAAATAAGCCATGCCAGATGGAAACTCATGGATGGCCCTTATGGTAAGTCTCTGAGAGCTTTTGTTTCCCTTTCCCTTGGAGACTGAGAGGGAGGTCTGATTCTTCAGTCAGTAAGAACTCTCTTTACTTTTTGGTTGCTTAAAGATAATTCAAAAGTTTGTCTTTTAAATTACTTTAAAGAATTAAACCATCATGCACTTGTCAGTGGAGTGGGGAAAGTTACTACAGGTGCAGAATGATACTTCATTGAATTTCAGATGACTATTGCTCAGGATTTGAAATCCTAGATGCAAAGCTCTTTAGTCTCTGATGCAGCAAGGTTTGTAAGCATGTACCAAACTGTTGCCTTGAATGGGATTACTCAGGTACTTAAAATTAGACATGTGCTTAAGTGCCTTGCTAAATTGGGACCTTCCCTCATGCATGTCCAACATTCTTTAGTGGAGACGAATAAAACAATATTGCTCATTATGTGTAACTCCAGGAGTGAGTCATTTTTCCAGAAACTGCTTTCACTCACTGCAGTTTGATTAGGATGGGTGGTTTTATGTACAAATAGAGCAAACGCTACAACTTTATTAAGGCAAATAGGCTCATTACTGATGCTTTTCGTGTGTCATGGCAGGCCTGCTGGAGTTAGTGACTGCCTTGCATCTTCTTTTAAAAGGGTCTCTTTATGTGAAGGTGGTCACCTCGTCCCTCATTTCCACTTCATGTGACAGAAGGTTATTGGGTAATTGTGTCTGCCCTTGAAGCAGTGACAGTTACAGTAGAAATTTGACAGTTAACGGCTTTCTAAACACCATGGTCTTTGCAAGATGAATGTTGAGCTGGCAGTAAGATAATGCTGCAGATTTTGGGAGAGCAGAGATTTTTGTTACTCTTATTCATTGCCTTTTATAATTTTTTATTTATTGGGAGGGGAGATATTGATGAGCATGGTATTGTAATGAACTGGACTGTATGGACTCAGGACTGCCAGGGGCCCTGAACAGATAGCAGAGTCTCGAGATTTCCTGTTAGGTCAGGTGACAGCTGCTTGTAATTTGGAGGAAGAGGGGCAGTACAGTACTGTAAAAGGTGTTGTAGTCTGTTAACTTTAATGCAGATTAGATGCTACTATTGGATCGATGCAACTCCGTTAAACAACGTTGAAGGCACCCCAGCACTGGTACTGTAGTTAGAGTGAATTAAAGGCATTGTAACACTTCAGGTCTTTGTGGCATTTGTATCAGTGAAGTTTTTACCCTTCATGTAGCTCTGAAAATATTCCTTTTGCTAAAATGATGGCTTCCTCCTGTGAATTCAGCACTTTCCTCTCCTAGTATCTACAGCACTCTCATTTTCACCTGCCTTTTGTGCTGTTCTTGCACCGTAATGAGATTTGTGAGTGAAGCTAGTTAGTAGAGAATGAATGAGCCGCCACAGAGGTCACTTGCTGGTAAATGGGATGTCTTGACTTCAGTGTTCCTTAGCAGCTATTTTGAATTTCAGATTCCAAGGGTATGGGGAGGAGGGAAAGAGAGAGAAGAAATTCAGAGAGACTGCCAGTGCAAACCACCCACAGAGACATGCATGATTTCTGTCTTAAAAGTAAAGTGAAATACTTTAGCACTGAGCTGCAACTGAAGCTTGCATTGCTAGCCTAACCCAGAGCACTCTGAAGTGCTGCTTACCCAACAATGCTAGTAGACTGCATTGATAAATAATGACATTTGGTACTTAGGTGTAAACTGTATAGTTATGGTTAAAAATTCCTTTATGGCTTTCATATTGACCTGATAGGGACAGCATTCTAAATCTTGCTGGAAATCCAGTCACTTGAGGAATGCGGTGATGGGAGGCCATCAAGAAGATGGTGACTCTGTGACCAATTTTTTGGTGGTGGTTATGGTCATCTTGCAAATGTTAAAGGAGAAAGGGCAGTTTCCGTTCATGTTCAGCCCATTGTTTATATGTTGCTTCTCCCTTTGTGTACACCTGAGTTGTATTCAGAAGTGGTTTGAAGACTAATAATCCATGAAGGGTGATGAAACAGAGCAAACAGATTGCAAATCCTACCTACTGCTATTTTTGAGAAGGCAAAAGGCAACATCATCTTCAGTTATTGCTAGTCTCTTGGTTATTTCCATGTTGTTGTGCATTCTGGACTCATGTCCATCTAGTTAATGAGGGGACTGGCCATTTGGTGAGAGAGAAGAGGAGATTGTCTTGACACTATATTTCTTGGGCTGTTTTTTAAATATATAACCTGATGCTACGTGGTGGTGAGTGCTTTCTGTGAGGCGCTGAGAATGCTCATCAGTGCCCACCAGGCCTGCAACTTCTTTTAGTTAACTAAAACTCACTGGGCTTGGTTAAAAATTAGTTCACCTAATTGGAAGTATATATATCCCCATATCAGTCCCTGGAGAGTGACCAGGTAAGAAGTGTCCTTTCTTAATAAGATAAGTTCTCCTGCCTCTAAGGAACATGCTGTGTGCTTAATGTAGTGAAACTTAAGCTAAGTTAGCACCCGAGGGACTACTGGAAATTAGATGCTTAGCAGAGATGATCTTTTGTGAACATTGGAGAGGCTCCTTTATGGTTAAGCAAGGTAAGCTTTGCCTGCCTATTTGGAAATGGGAGTCAGTAAAGCTTGCATCTTTTTTTGTTCTGTTCAGGTTCTTCCTGCTCTCATCGCCATGGATTCTGAGCACCACCTGTCTACTAAATAGTTCTGAATATGCCCAAGTGTCAGTTTTGTGTATCCTCTCTCAGATGTGACCTCCCAGCCCTAACAATTGCTCTCAACTGCAGCATACGTTGAGTGACAGACATGTTTTCCCAATGAGGAAACCCGACAACTCTCTGCTGTGGATCCATACTTCGATCAGTTAAAATCTCAAAAATGATTTTCCATCAGGCAAGAGGAGACTAGTGATGCCTGTCAAACTGTAAGAGGCTGTGAGTGAGGCTTTCTGGCATCTCCAGGCACAGAACTATATAAATTCTATTGACTACGGTTTCCCTCCTTTACAAGAGGAAAGCTGGAGTTTCCCAGTGAGATGAGGACCGTATACCCTCTCTTATTGTGGTTCTTAATATGTTCAGATGAAGCTGAATTTGGTCTGAACTTTTGTTGCATTTTACCAATGGGCTATTTCTTTAGTACGTAATTGTCAGGCTAAAGATTTTATGTAGGCTGGGCTTCCTTTGAGCTGTGTTTCTTATTGTGTAGATGGATTGTGTGTGTTAGATGATGCTCAGGCTTTTTATATAGGCTGAGATAATTAGGTAAAAACAAATGTTGCCTTCCCATATGCATCACACTGTCCATTGTGTCTTGGCCAGCTAGCATCTGGAGGCGGAGCCATTTATCCTTAATATACAGTACAAGGCAGTAACCCCCAGCAAGTATGTGTTCCAGTTCCCCTGTGTCAATCTACAGAGGATATAAGTTGTTACAACCACAGTTGCAGAGCCTCGTCTGTTTTTAGCTCAAGCTATAGCAACACATGCTTTTAGCTCTGGAGGTCCCCAGTTCAATCCCCCATGTGGCCCCAGAGATGGCAGGTTATCCCATAAACCGTAGATTTATCTGCACTCTCTCATCAAATTGCCAGAGGTTTTCTACCTTCTTTTGCTTTATTCTACTTACACCTCTTGGAATAAGAGTCTGAAGTGTTATGCAAGCACTTTTCATTAAAGGCATAAGATGCTGAAGTTTTTAGTTCGATGAATTTTAACAAATGTTGCGTTAATGTTGCTCTTGTACAAATTGTTCTGCTGATAACTGTTCCATAAATACCATATTGTGCAGTGGTTTGCAAACGTTTTGTATTGGTGACCTCTTTCTTACAGCATGCCTCTGAGTGTGACACCCCCCTCCATTAAAAACAGGAGGTGGTGGTTTAATTTCATTTAATGGGGGATCGGGGCTGTCAGCCCCACAGAGCTGACAACTCATGACTCCCATGTAACCACCTTTCGACCCCAAGTTTGAGAACCCCTGGTATTGTGCCATTGTCAACCTAACATTCTCTATTGCAACCATTGGGTAACAGTTAGTGCAGTGTCGTTACTTTGTCAGAATTAAAAAAAAAATAAAGGCCCCCCCCATTTTAAATCAGACCCCAAAAATGCAGTGGCTGGGAGAACATCTAAGTTAGGAAGAGAATCAACCAGAACAGAACTTGTTGGTGTTGTTTTGCATTATTGTTGTGACTATGAGCTCCAATCGTGCACCAAGACCCCATTGAGCTAGTTGCTGTGTAAACACAGAACAAAAAGGTGGTCCCTGCCCCCCCAAACTTGCAATCTAAGTATAAAATGAGACTAGCCAAGTCTGGGACAGCAGCCTTCATTGCTGAGAGTTCAGAATTTAGTTTACGTTTTGTGCTCTACTTGAAAAATATACTCCACAAGTTTAAGGGTTAGACCAGAAGGCCTGACTAGGTGTCAAACATTCTGAGAGCTTTATGTTTGATGTAATCAATGAGTGAATAAACCATGTATAAGTAGGATTAGTTGTTCTTTGTTCCCTTCCCAGGAGAAGCAGAGAGTAATTCCAACAGGGTTGTGTTTTACATCTGTTCTCTTTCGAGGCTCTTCTTTGGTTTTGTTCTGTGGGCACAAATTGCTGTAGAGTTTTTGTCCTGGAGAAGTTTTTCCCAGTGCTTTTTTCAAAAGAGATGCAAACAAGCCTGAAAAATTTATCCTCTCCATAAAAGAGGTAATAAACTCAGTGAGTCCCCAGAATGAGTGAGCATGTGTTTTTCATTCAGAAAGTGCAAGCCATTTAATTAGGTGCCAGGGTAACAGAGACTTCAAAACTTTCTTTACTGATCTGAGGATCTGGGTGGTAAAATGTCAGAAGAATTGGTCCTTTAACTTGGTGCCTCAGTCCTCAGAGAAGATGGTTGCACAGAAGGGACAAGGTAAATTTTAGGATCAGAAGTCATAAATGGAATTAAGAATCCACACTGGTATGAGATCAAAATCTGTGTCAGCATCTGCACTATAGATATTGCTTTTGAGAAACTTTTTTTGTTTTCTGAAGGGGCTTCATTGGCGTATCTGTCCCTTGCTGTAAAGTTTCATAAACAGGAGAATTCAAATATCTCTGGAATTTGAGTGGAACAGCAATGGAGAACAAAAATTCTGCTATGGGACTGCATGCTAGTGATTGGCCTAGCCACCTACTGGCACACCTTTTGTCTTCTGAGCCTTCCTCTTTGCAACAGACCTATATCCCGTTTCCCTTACGTAACCTTATTTCTGGTGAAGGTAGTGCCTTCGACGACCTCATGCTGCCTGACTTCTTCAGAGGCTGTCCAGATAGTTAGCTTCCATTCCTGGACAATTGGAGGTAGTAGAAGAAATGGTGAGTGAAAAGTTGCTTTTTCCAATGGGGTGGGCACCCTGTCTTACTTTCAGTAACTGAGGGTTTGAAAACTTGCTGACTCTAGTCTACTGCTAGGGCTTGTTTATACTTGAAAATTTACCAAAATAGCTATTTCTGACTAGTGATGTGAACACTTACTCTAGAGTACCGTTTTTCCAATTTAGCTTAATCCATTTTGGATGTGGATTGTCCAAAGGGGGGTTTTATACCAAAATATTTCGTCCAGTAAATTCCCAAGAGTAGACAAACCTTTATTTCTTAATCCCAGGGGATGACAGATACCCTAGAAAGAAGTAGACCCAAACTCTGTAAATATCACTTTAATAATGGAGCGACAACAAATCATGTTATAATTTTATACCTACAATTTATATCCCTTATATTTTTGGACTCTGGACAAAAAAGTGTGATAACTGATGCCCGTTTAAATGAGGCCAGGTGGTAATCACGAACTCTGAAATAATTGATTGTGTCCTTCATGTATGTTGCAGATATATTCTCTGAAAGGTTATGCTGGTGCTTTAACTAGACAAGGATATTTTAGTATCTTCGCCTCCATAATTTCTCTCGTGCTATTTTCTCTATATTAATGTAATTATTATAGGTTAACACTGTACCATTTTCTCTTTTTCATGGCTCTGTAACATGCCATTATTTTGAGATGGCAAAAAGTGGATGTCTTTAATAGTATCACTACTGTTCTTCAGCCTTTAAATTTCCTATAAAAACTGGGTAAAGGGCATGATCGTAGTGTTACAATTACTCTGTGCAGAATGCAATAAAAAGATTTGTAAGGTAAATATAAACCCTTAACGGGTACCCAGAATGGCAACCCTCAGAGATTTACTAGTGCCAGGACTTTGTTCTTGCTCACTTTGACAATATATTCTTAGATTATTTTTTTGTAGTGAAGGGGATTTTTATACCCCTACAGTGGATCTGAAGGCCTCGATTTGCTCATTCATATGTTGCTTCCTTAATTATGCATGCTAACTAGTTTGTTGATAGAATGGAGATTCCCAGTTCTTTTTGCCTTTGGGTACTGGGTGGTTGGGTGAGGGTGGCAGTTCTAGAATTTTTTGTGTTGCCAGAGAGAATCCAGACCAGGTCAGACGCGACCACAAGCTTGATTTAACATTGGATGGCTGAGCTGGGCTGTCTTATTGGACAGTAGTCCACATCACTAGAGCCCTGCAGATCTGTGGCCCGGATATCCATTTTATATCTGTGGACCATTTTTACGGACAGCAGCATGGTTGTGGACACAAATTTTGTATCTGCGCAGGGCTCTGATGGTAAGAGCTGGGTGGGCAGCTGTCAGGACCTGTGGCACGGACCCTCCACCTGCTCTGGCCGGGGGGGAGGGATTGGGAGGGGACAGGGACGTCGGCCTGGGGCTGCTTGGGCCCCCCGCCCAGGGCAGGTGGAGGGACCCAGGATCCCCACAGCTGCCAGCATGGCTCTCCGCAACCTGGTTCTCGCTGGAGTAGGGGCGGGTGGGGTCGGCGCCTCAGCCCAGCCGCGGTAAGTAGAGCTCTGCAAATCCACAGACCGTTTTTGCGGCTCGCGGATCAGATGCAGTTACACATTTTTGTATCCGCGCAGGGCTCTACCCATCACAGAGCCCATCACCGCAAGTGGCACAAATGGGCAGCTTAGCAAAGAGGCCTTGAGCAGAAAGCTTCTGGAGGCTGAACTCCCCTCTCAGCCCCAGAGATGGGTGATCCCTCCATGTTAGAGATGAAGGCCCCTGCTGACTCCTTTTGGTTGTTTTGCAGTTGGCATGAATCTTCAGGGCTGTCACTTGGGCATCTTTCACTAGCCTTGAAAGTCACATGTAGTTTTTATTGCTTTGTCTAAACTTGGCTTAGTGCTGAGCAATTCCATTCCTGGCATTTTACATTCCATGCAGGACGGGGTGGGATTCGAAGGTGCCGTGTATTGTGCCAGTAGAGATGATTCTTCTGTCTCAATCTCTCTCTTTCTTTGCAATTCATGTCCGTAGAAAGATGGAGACTGCTGGCTGAATGGTG
Source organism: Eretmochelys imbricata (assembly GCF_965152235.1). Taxonomy (NCBI): domain Eukaryota; kingdom Metazoa; phylum Chordata; order Testudines; family Cheloniidae; genus Eretmochelys; species Eretmochelys imbricata. The sequence goes on along the minus strand of NC_135578.1, from coordinate 6,933,945 downwards.
CTTAGGAGGGGTTACATATTTATTTGTTAGACTGGTCTCATCATTGCAGCTACAGACATTGCTGTAATACTGGCTTTGCACCTCCCCTGCTGCAACCCAGTGGCCACTCTGCTTCCTGATTTCCCACCCTCCTCTCTTCTCCTGTTAAAGGAGCAGTGCTTGAGCTATTCTGTTCCTTTTATCCTCCCGGCAGCTCCCTTCCCTTCAGGAAAAGCGGCAATGGCCTCATAGGCTTGACTTGAATGCTCACCTGGTCAACATTTCTCCTCTCTCTGGGCAAGGGATTTCCCCCCAAGTCCTGCCGTGGGCGGTAAATTAACCGTTGTGCACATACCCAATACACGTGAGCATTTCCCAACAGCGAAAGAAGCATTTGCTATGCCTTATACGTTTTTCAAGCCCTAATTTCCTAAGGGACTGAGCACCTCCTGGTGTGGTGGGGACAGGAGCAAGGATTCCACCAAGGGACATGCGGTTGAAACAGGGATAACTATTTCATTTGTAGCCACCTGAAGGTGACAAGTGTCTGGGCTGTTTGCTGCTGTGGTGAGATGTCCAGTAATTAACTCTTTAAGTGCCTTCCAGCATGGCCTCCCTAGACTTTGACCAGAGCTGTAGGTGCTTAGCAGATCTGAATGGTGCCCATCTTGGACAGTGCTCAATTACCTCGTTAAACATCCAAGAGTTATTTGGAGCTGCAAGGGTGCTACTTGCTCTGCACAGTCTGGGCCTGAATGCTGAGGTCAGGGTGCATGGCACAGCATAGTAGTCTGGTGGCAATGAAACAAAGCGTGATTTCGCCAAACATTTGGAACCACTTAGTGTGGAAATTATCAATGCAAAATGTTTTCAGAGTTCGTAGGAAAACCCAGGTAATTGAAATCATTTGCTGGTCAATGTTGCAGTCAAACAGCTGAACAAACACTTGCTATCCAAAATGCCTGTTTAATAATTTGAAATGCATGTATGTGAAATTTGCTGCTCTCCTTGGACCTTTCTACATTTGTTTCCAGCCTTGTGAGTACGTTATTGGTCTAAGATTTTGGCATCCTCTGCTGAGGCTTAGTATTTTATCAGCAGTAGTCCGCAGCTAAAGTTGCGATCAAGATTTATTTGGTCATGATATTTTTTGGCCTTGGGAAGAACTGGATGTTAGGAAACTCATTTCCTCCCGATGAGACTTTGTTCATAGAGCTGCTAGTATCAAGCTACTGCTGCTAAAATAACATGAGATTTCTAAATAAGTCCGGATACTGGTACACACTGTAGGTGTGGGGTGGGGAAGGTAAGATTTTGGAAAGATTGAAAGGTTTTTTTCATCTTCTATTACATTATATACCATTAATTCATAGAGATTTATAATTTTTGGCTATAGCACTAGTACTGCAACTAATTATTAGGGTGACAGTTACATAGAGAAACGATGGTGGCTGTTGTCCTGTGAACCTTTGAATACAAACATACTGCTGCTTAATAATTCCGTTTTGGATCCCATTGCTATTACTAACGCTCATTTTTATCCCCCTGTCACGAATGTATCACAGTATTTTGTGTTCTTTTTGTTGCTGAGTTTGTGGTATAAACACTAAATTCATCAGCAGGCTGGTTTTTGTGCCTTGTCACTCACCAAGGAACTAAAAAAGGCCTGGGAAAACACACCTTAAGCATTCAAATATACCTTTTGAATGATTTTTTTAATTTAATTTTTTTGCAGTTCAAGCCAATGTGTGTGGTGGTAAAAAAATAAATAAAAATCTAGTATGTGAGTGTTATCTTGATTATTCAATTCAAAACTACTGGGAAGCATTTTTTTAAAAAAAGAGCCACCATTTTTAACAGTTAAAAAGAGCCATATTAATGATTTGTATTATAGTAGCGCTCCAAGGTCCAAGAGAGATTAGGACTCTGCTAGGCAATGAAAGACCGTCCCTATCTCAGAGACCTAAGAATGTAATCGGACAACTCAGGTAAAGATTTGGAGGGAAAACAGAGGAATGCAGTGACTTGCCCAAGTTCACACAGCAGGTCAGTGGCAAAACTGGGAATAGAAGCCAGGTTTCGGGACACCCAATCCAATGTCTTGCCTACTAGCCCATGTTACCACCCTGCTTTGTCCTCATCACCACCACTGCAACTCCTTGGAGCCCTAGTCATGAACCAGGATCCATTGTGTTAAGCACTGTACAAACCCAGAACAAGAAAAGATCCCTGCACCAAGGAGTTTGCAGTCTGAATAGAAATGTTTTCCTCATTTTCAGCAAATGTGGAATTTCCCTTCACATCAAAATTAGTGGTCTGAGATGCATTATGGGTAATGTTTAGTACCAGAATACCACCCTGGGTGGCTAGTAATGGGTCATTAGTAGAAACAGATTTTTATATTTCTCTTTGCTTCTTCCCTGAAAAGATCAGACCTTAAATTCCTACATGGAGTCCCCCTGGCTGCGCCTCTACCTAGGAGTCACAGGGAGATGTCACCGCTTTTTGGGAAGCGCCTGAGGTGAGCGCCACCCAGAGCCCACACCCTGAACCCCCTCCCATGTCCCAACCCCCTGCCCCAGCTCAGCTGCCCAGCACTCGCCCCTCCCTCCCCCTCCCCGTGCCCCAGCGTGCCTGGGGCCAACTGGACTTCTAATAGATTGATCAGTGGAGCTGACCAGAGCTGCGAGGGTCCTCTTTCAACCTGATGTTCCGGTTCAAAACTGGATGCCTGGCAACCCTGGTGTGCTTGTGTGAACGCACACAAATGTAAATATAATTTTTGTGGTTCTGCACTTTTTTACAATTTTCTCTTCTCAGATCAGTGCACTTTGGACTTATAGTCAGAGGAATATGAAAAAACAGTATTCAGAAAAATTTAAAAGCTCTCTAAAATGCTCTTTCTGCAAAATATGTGGCATACACAGAATACATGCTGGTCTGGTGAGGTATTAAGACTTTATTAGTAGTACTCCTTGGAAGGGACCCCCATAATTCTCTTGCGGCTTCGCTGCTATGGGTAATGCTCCTGTCCAAACCTCACCTAGATCAATCCCACATAAACTGTGTTCCCCTATCCTATAACTTTACTGAAGCAATCACACAGATTTTCAGTGAATTTGTCGTGGAGTTGACCCAATGTGGTTCATGCACTACTGTGTGTCTCCAAAGTGCATTAGATGGGCTGCCCGTGATATTCTCATGGTGCAGTATGAAGTCCCGCATTTCATCATCATGTGTTAGCAACACCTTTAATGGTGTCTGTGAAAACAGACAAATATGCTGCATTCCATATAGGTTACCAGATGTTCTTTGAGAAGGAATTTGCTTTTTTTTAAACTGGGGGAGGGCGGGGAGAGGCGAAAGGCCCCAATCTACACTAATGGCTAAAGGTATGATCTTGAGAGGTTCTGAGCATATTTAGCTCCCGTCAAGAGCTCAACATCTCATGGTCCAGCTCCATTGCTGTATGCCTGCCAGACCTCAGATTTTAAGTTCCTTCAGAAATCACCTGCAAACAGGAGGCAGAGATGGATGGTTGTTTTGCTCTTCACTTAACCCAGGGTCAAGTTAAACTTTGGGCTGACAGCGTGTCTGCCAAGATTCAGACATACTGTGGTTAAAACCCACCAATTTACACACCCCTGCATAACCCATAATAGAAACCAGCACTTAACCTTAGTGAGAGCAGCCAGGCAGCAGTGATCTGTCATAATACTTTAATGAACTGGATAAAGAATGGACTTTCTGCCGTGACAATGCTTGATAGTTTATCGGATAATCTGTTTCTCTAGTTGTTTTGCTAACGGTATGGTAGTCTGATTATCAGTAGCAAGCAGCTGGCAGGGATGCGTCGGGGCCAAACCACCCCGAACTGGAGACTTGGTTGTCTGCTTCGTACGGTTAAGAACTTCAGCAGCTCTTGAGGGAATTATGCAAGGTGGTATAAAAAAAGAATATCTTGCAATGTGGAGCAGGAGGAGTATTTCACGGTGGCATCTGAGGGAATTGCTGAGGAGTGGGCAACATTTGTGTATATAAAATACAGTAATTGTAGGTTGTAAGATTAGCAGGTGGGGAGAAGCAGCAGTTGCTCAGCAAACCAGTACAGCCCAGTATAAGTATTGCCAGCATGCAGCACAGCTGTGAATGGAGATGCTCATATTCCTTGTGGCCATGGTAGCAATCTTTTGTCATCTGTCCAAGCTCATAAATGCTGCAGTCCCTGGCTTGAAGTGGTTTCCATTATATACAGGGTTTACAGTTTGGTTCAATGGCTCTCAACACCCCACACTATAAAAATAGTTCCAGCACCCCTGTCTCAGGCTGAACTGTAAAAATTTAGTGTGTATCTCTCCTGCTGAACGCAGTTTTGATAGCCTTGGTCTTGGGATGCATTTTAGAAAACCATTCCCTTTCTCCTTGAATGATTCTTACAGCAGGCATTAAGAACAATTTAGAACTGTGCCAATTCTTCTGTTAAGGTCAGTGCAGAATCTTAAGCTGTGTCTTTGTTTGGAGCCTTGCACTGAAAGGCAGCGCATCCAAGCAGGGCTGTGAGATGTTTTTTCTGAAGCCAACACCTTCCTACAGTGATAGCCCTGCCCAAAGTCTGCAAATGTTCTTTCCTCTCCATCTGCTTATGCTCTCGTTGCCCAGCAGGGAGCACAACTGGTTTGTCGCAGCCACGAGCAACTGCTGTTTGACAAATACAACTGCTTTTCATCGCCTACTTCAGGCAACCACCAAAGGCAGTATGTGTGACCAAACGTAAGGCAGCGCCAAAGATTGTGGTGTCATTTTTATACAGTTTATTATATTCCAGCTTTGTATTCTGCTGCAAACCTGCTGTGAAAATGAAAAGACCAGACCTCAGGATGTGCAATTGGCTTGAGCTTGATAGAAACGTTTAAGATCCCGTCATATGCGATATAATATAAGATTTGGTTGAAATGCCTCGTTTAATAAAGGGTCTTCCCCTGCTCCCCAAGTATAACAGGGAAAATTTGTCTTAAAAATGATCCCCAAGGAGAAGACAGCTAGTTAATTTCTTGCAGAGATACATGCGTCACCACTTACAAAGCTATCTAAAAACTGTCTCCAGTTTAATTTGCAATGTGGCTGAGTATTTTTAGTTTAATTAATAAATATGGGAAAGCTGCTGCACAAAGAGAAGGAAGATTAGATCCTACAGTGATAGGAGCCTTAGACATACCTTGGATAGATTGATAAGATCCATCTTTGTTTCAGTTTAAAGCAAAGCTCCTCGCCAGGAAGCCTGGCCACCTTTGCATAATTAAAAGACAAAATCCATATTTAAAAAAAATTAAAGACAGGAGTCTGCACAGAGTTGAGGAGATAGGACACATTGTATGAAATACTTTCCAAGGAGAGAGTCCTACATATACTCATATACTACTTGTTTCACGATTTCCCAGCTTTGGCATCTCCATTTATGGTGCAAACCGTGAGATTTGTTACACGCCCATGTCTAAACTATAACTTTAAGCACCACCACAACAGTGTCTGAGGCGGGCACGATTCCTCCTGAGGTGCAAGGTAGTGTCTCCCATGCTGTGTCCTTTGCAGGGTGTGCATCAGCTCTCATGCCCTGAGTGTACTCCATTGGCTTGTTAATAGAGTGGTGTTCCTTGTCCCTTTCAGGTGACTAGTGCCTCCAAGGTATCGAAAGCCTCCTGGTCCTTGCACTGGGAACCTGATTCACAGCTCACTGAGGTTAATACGAGTTTTGCCTGCAGGTTTCCATAGGCTGTGTTTCAGGCCCTAATTGTCAGGGGCAAGTCAGGTGGCAACGGCTCGTGGGGACCTGTGTAGGGGCAAACACCACCTGAACTGTGTCGATTTAATATTTCACCAGTTGCTCCTATTTAGTTTGGTTTTGCATTGTGTTACTTCTTGAAGGTCTTTCAGTGAAATGCCTTCATGTTGTATTGATTCCTCCTTTCTTTATGGCATTTATGGGTTAGGGATAAGTCCTTGTGGACATTTTACAAGATGGGTAAAAAATGTATTAATTTAACCACTCTATCTGCTGCTTTAGCTGTGGACTTTGTGGCAAGTTTATAGACTTCTGCTCCCCGCCCCCTGTGTCTCAAATCATTCCAGGCTTGTCAGCTTGCCCAGATTTATACTGAAAACTTTTTCACAGGTAGATCTTCAGTGGAGTTCATCTACAGCAGTTCATTAATCAGCCAAAGTTGCATTCATTCAAGAAGTTATACTGAGGAACTGCCAGAAGTGGGGAAAAACAGATGCTATGTAGGCGTGGACCAGCTAGGTTGGCGTGGTTGGGTGAGGCTGGGGCATGGCCTGTACAAGTATATCCTGTTTTCTGATGGCTTCTAATGGAAATGCATAATTGTAGCCTCATTAATTGCAGGGAATTATGGAGAAAATGTTTTGCTACGAGTTCGTATCTTCAGTGAAAATGTTAATCACGTCTCCCCATTTGATATAAATATTTACATCTGAAACTGTTTTAATTAGAAACTACATGTTTAGAATGTTTTTTAAAATCAACAAGTGACACAGCCATCCCTGCATGCTTAGTAGAAAGAACTTACTCACGTGTGGTTTAAGCTGCTAAATAAGACATTAATATATGCAGAATAAAATGTAAATGTATGTTGCTTATTTATGTTTTTCAGGTAAGAAATTGCATTCCGTTAAGCAAGACTGCCTAAGGGACTTGATGTGATGCTGTCTCCTTGCATTCATTTGTAAGCTGCCAAATCATGCAAAGTATTCTAGCCTCCAAAATTAGGGGCTCTGATTGTAAGTAAGGTATTTTATTCCTTCTTAATGTGGTGAAGAATGTTTAGAAGACAGTAGGGCTGTGTTAGATGATTTGGTGAATGTCTCAACCTAGTTTGTGAATTTTAAATAGACTCAAACCCTTTTTCAGAAGCACTTAGGAGTTGGGATTAATTTTGCCAAATTCTTTGCCTAGTCCTTTAAGATTCTCCAAATGAGAACAGCAGTGTCACTGAGGGCTTGTCTGCACTACCGCGCAGGGTCGATCTAAGTTACGCAACTTCAGCTCCGTGAATAGTGTGGCTGAAGTCGACGTACTTAGATCTACTTACTGGGGTATCTTCGCTGTGGTAGATCAACAGCTGACACTTGCACGTTGACTCCGTTTGCGCTTCTCATTCTGGTGGAGTACCAGAGTCGATGGGAGAGCGCTCAGCGGTTGATTTATCGCGTCTACTAGACGCGATAAATCAACCCCTGCTGGATCAATCGCTCCTGCTGCCTCCGATCTGGTGGGTAATGTAGACAAGCCCTGAGTGTGGGTGTAACACCTCCTTGTTTCAAGAAGTAATACATTACGTTGCATCCAAGATATATCTTTGTTAATTACCATTGATGACATCACCTCATTCTAAATGCCAGGTTATGAGCCATCTCGTGTTTGGCTCAGGCATTGCTAACAAAGTCAAGAAAAGCTCCTTTATAATTTTTTTTTTTTAAACCCTATAGTATTAAGGTGTGACCATTGGAAGGACAGAAAACCATCTGGGTTACTGTATTTGATCCCTAATTGTGCGCTGGACACAATGCACATGGAAGTAAAACAATAGGACAATAACCTTTTTGGTAAAGTAAAAAATTGAAAGAAGTCTAATAAATCGGAGTTGAACAGAGCAGTGGTTTGCTTTGTTTTATTAGGCATACTTCATGATCAGTTATAGACCAGGAAAATCTAAATCTTTAAAAAAAAATATATCAGTAATGTGCAGTTATTAATAATATATTTCCTGTGTAGGTTTGTTAAATGGGAGAATACATGTTCCAGAAAACAGAGAATATTACCCCCTGAAAAATTAGTCTGAAATCCTGGGCCTTTTGAAATCAGTGACTGAATTCCCATTGACTTCAGCAAGGCCAGGAAGTAGTTACATGGGGCAGTTGTACCTTTTCATTTTCCTTTGGTTCTGATAATTTAATAGCATTGTTAAAAAATAAGAAAGGAGATCCAGGAGAAAGAGATGAATAGGAGCATTGTAGTAAAGCAAAGCATGTGTTAGCCAGGGCAGGTTGATTGTGTTTGTTCCCTTTATCCCACGATGGCATATTACTCTGCTTCAGCATTAAGAATTTGGCTTCCTTGTCAGTATTACACTGATGGGATATGCATAGGTTACAGAAGCAAAAGAAGCAGTGAGCCTTCAATTCTTCTTGTAGTGCAAATCGACCACTAGGTTATAAATTTACTCTTAAAAGGCAATTAGATGCATTTTAAAAAAAATGTATTTTGGCTGCAAGCAAAAAACTTAGCTGACGGCAGGAATATTTACAGTGGTTTGTGCCTTTTGATTAAACTCCTGTTCTGGCAGGTGACAGGATCCAGGAAGAAATGATGAGTAAACACATTTTTCCTGTAGCATTTTTCAAATGAAGAAACACACATGCTCTGAAAATATTCTCCTGCCTTCCACTGACCAATAACCACCTAGGCACCTCAAATTTCTACATGTTCTGTGTTGCATGAAAATGATGATCTGAATTCATCTGAATTGTGAGCCATAAGCTGTCTCCATTCATGTGCATCTGTTTCTGTGTCTTTATACCTGCAGGATATAAAAAAAATCTACGAAACTGACATTTTCTTAATCTAAAATTAACATGGCTTTGTGTGTTGGGCGGGGGGGGGGGGGGAGGGAGGGAGGGGTGTGTGTGCAATTTACACAAAAGCCAAGCATTTTCAGTGTTCCCAACTCTTGCATTTATTTGGTGTTTTTTCTTAAAGCCCCAGCTCTTGGAGTCATGTGATTATGTGAGACTCTTACCTTGCATTTAATAAAAGGTTGTTTCTAGGCCTCATAAGTGCAGAAAAAAATCTTGAAAACGTGAGCCTTAAAGGACTCCAAAACCATAAAGCAGATTAAAAGGTCCCTGCATATATTTTAAATCTCATAATTTTTAGGCCAATCTCATGATATTTTTTGGAGGATTGACCTGCAATTTTTGAATGCTTATGGTTGGCAATAGGATAGTTTGTTAAAAAGGAATACAAAATGTGTGTCACTTTCTTGAGTTAGCCATTGCTTTCTAAAACCAAGTTCAGAAATGCTGCTGAGTGTATGAAAAATACTTCAGCATTCTAGTCTTTCTAGAACAGTCATTGGTGCTTTGTACAAACCACCTAATGATTTCTCTCTACTTGTGATTCCTCTTGCAACTCAAAGCCAGCACATAGTGACACAGCCTGGGGTCAGAAAAATGTCTTTCAATTCTGAAAACTACATCTTGATAGCAGAGAAGAAAGGATGAACTTTTTAAGTCACCTTCAATCTATATTTAAATGGAGGACAAGCTTTTCTGTGACAGCTAGAATGGATATTTCTTTTGAACATAGCATAACCCGGACTACATACATGCGCTGGAATAGAATTGCTGGGGCAAAAGTGTTCCTGATCTGTGTAGCGTTTTGAGCCTGGAGTGCAAGGTTGAAGTAGCTTAACACAGAGAGATGAAATCGTGGCACCATAGAAATCAATGTGAGTTTTGCCGTTGACTTCAGTGGGGCCAGGATCAGTAGATTGAAGATCAGTACGGGAACAAAAAGATGTGGTTTGGGAGCATGACTGTTTCCAAATAAAGAGAGGAACAGCAGGCATCCCCATCAACTGAGAAGCTTCTGGAAGTCCTGCCATGTCCCAGAAAGAGGCAGGCATGGACTGTGAGAACTGTTGGCCACACTTTAGGTGTGTGCAGGAAGTATTGAGAGAGGAGTCTGCAGTACTATTCTGACTGCTCCTGTTTGAAAAGAGACCAGAAAGGGGCTGTGGTACTGAGGGATCTGAAGTGGAAAAAGCTGGTGGCCAGGGTATATTAATAGAACCAGTTCCTCAAAACTTTCAAGGACAGGACAGACTGTCACCTCAGATGTGCCAGGCCCTGGAATTGACCCAGGGGTTAGAGGGCCAGAAGGAGGTGGTATAGAGCCAGCTTTGTACCTCCGGAGGATTCTCCTGTTGTGAACACAGGACAGTGTGTGGGGCTGAGGATCTACACTTGTATGTTCTGGAGTTTTTCAGAGTTAATATGGATCTTGTCTTACAGCATTAGGCATTTGAATTTGAAATGCCATCCCACAACATAGCATAACACACTCTCGTGTGTGTGTGTGTGTGTGTGTGTGTGTGTGTGTGTGGGCTTGAAGGTGGAAAAAAGAGAACATAGTTTTATGAAAAACTGATTCTATCACAGCTGTTTAAATGATACTTCTGATACCGTGATTCACACTTTATAGATTTCTGTTATTTAGCATACAAGTGGTTACGTGACTGTTTCTCCAACTTCAGTACAACATACCTCAGAGGTCTCATTGTGTAACATCTAGGAAAACCCACCAACCTTGATCTTGCTTAGCATGCTACTCTCTTTTTTCACCTTACAGCTTCTTCCTATCCATCTATGTGGTAAGTGACTCAAAAAAGAGTAAATGCTGTTTCCGGTTTCCTATTATTAGGAAGTCTACAGGCTGCAATCGATAAGACTGAATTTCTAGGCTAAATTAAATGAAGGCAATCTACATGATTCCCATTCATTACTCAGGAGAGGAATTGAACGCTCGAAATGTGATCTGCTTCTTGTAGCTATGCGATGGAAAAGTAATAATCCTTTGTAGCAAGGCAGCTACTTGGAGTCTAAAACCAAGTCTTTTCATTGCGGCTCCTAGAGGAAGGGCTTGTGTAATGGGAGATTGACTTTTCCCCCCAAAAGTAGTTAAATTTTGGTAAAACAAGAAAATATTTTTTTTTGCCAGAAACAAATAAGCAAAAAAAAAATTACTTCAGTAAATTCTAGGGTACCTCTTTTCTCCCTCCCTCTGTCTGTTGCTATGGTTACAGTGGGGCACAGATGCAGCAGAACTGATATCCGTATACAATAGCAATAGTAATAACTAGCGCTTTTTATCAGTAGCGCTCATAGCACTTCGCAAAGGAGGTTTGTATCAATATCCCCATTTTATGGATGGGGGAAAATGAGGCACGAAAAGGTGAGGTGACCTGCCCAATGTCCCCAGTAGCAGAGCAGGGATTAGAACCCAGTCCAGTGCGCCATCTACTGTGGGAGTACACGTATCCCTGGTTGAGAATCACTGCTGTAGAGGTTGCAGAGATAAACTAATGCTGGTGATTAATAAGAGAAAAACCCAGCTGCTCTCCTAAACTTAAAGCTCACGTGCAGGTTATGTTTCTCTTATCTTCTGGCCTAGGACGTGGGAGACTTGTGTTCAATTCTTTGTTCACTAAGGATTTCCTTCATTTAATCTCACTGGGCCTCAGTTCTCCATCTGTAAAATAGGGATAATAGCTCTGCCCTGATTCACAGGTTAAGGAGGATAAATATCATTAAAAAATTGTGAAGTGCTTCAGGATCTACTGATGAAAAGTACAGAAACAGGCATCATCGTTATTATGATCATTAATCATATTATTAGTGTCCCCCTCACCTCCACGTCCCTGTCTCCTCACCCAGGCCCCTGCTTCCACTCCCCCATCCACTCTCCCCAGGCACTTCATCTCTGTTCCAGTCTCCTTACCTAGAAAGTCGCAGTCTTTCCACTGGCCTCCTCAATGAATCCCAGTCTTCCCCTCATGCCAACTGCCAGTCCTGTTGTATCCTTCTATGCTCCTTGTGCCAGTCTCCTTGTTGACTGGTCCCAAATCACCCTCTCCCTGGCCCTCAGCCCATTTCAGTTTCCTCCACTGGCTCCCAATACGAGCCAGCCCCACTTCTCCTCCCCATACACCATCACCACTACTGCTGAAGCCTGGCTCCTCATCCCTCTGCATTTCTGGCATGCTGTTTCCTCCTTCCCCTCCACATTGCCTGGGCACCAGCTGGAGGAGAATGGAGAGTTTCTGGGGTCTTGGTTCCAGTGCCAGGTGATGCAGCAGCCTATAGAAGCCGGGAGCAGCAATTGCAGGGAAAGACCTGCTCAACCTCTGTAGCCTTGGAGCGAAGTCTGCTCAGTTGTGTTGTGGGGATGCCTCAGTGCGGTCCAGCCGGCTTGTGGCAGTTATTGGAGGCTGGAGCATGCTCAGTGCAGACAGAAAGTTCTGAGAATTTAGCAGCAAAACAACAACTCTTAATAGGTCTCTCTAGTGAGCATGTGCAAACTGAGATTTTTCCAGTGGCTTATAAGCTGGCCAGATTTGGGCTATTTTTCATGAAAACAGCAAAAGGCACCTCTCTGACACCATGGCAGCTCCCCTGCCCCCCCACCACCAAATTTAAAGCCCTGCCTCCAACACATGGAGGTAGTAGTGCTTCTCAGTGAGATGGTTGTAAGAATTGTATTTAATGTGGGCCAAGTGTATTTTTCCCAAATCTCATTCTCTGTTTTTTTCCCTCCCCCTAAATTGATATTTTGAGATGTTTTCTTCGTGGTGACATTCCTGGTCTGTTCTAATGCACTGCCTGTCTAATCTACCCACTTCATGTTAACTAATCTAAACAATGGGAAATATAATGTGATAGTGTCCTGTTATCAAGGACATAACTTCCCATCTAGAATTTTTCTGCCCCAACTGTAGTTCCTTAACCGTTTTTTTTTTTTTTTTTTGAGACCACACAAGTTATTCCTAAGTAATGATTTATGTTTAATGCATTATTTGCACTGCATCTCCACTAGGGCTGGAATGAATGCAGCCTGCTAAAAAGGTCATTTTATCCAAATAAAAGAAAAAGCTTTTCTCTTGGTGCCTTTGTTTTCTTAATTATTACCTGCTGAAGAGGTGAAGCCCAGCTGTTTGCTAACACCTACCTTTTCTGAAAGCAATTAGGAGTTTAGCTATAAACCAGCTTTCTAAAAAAAGTCCCAGACTAGCAGATATACTGAGGGTTGAAGGTAGCCAAGTTTTTCATTAATCTTTGGCAACTCTACACTAAGAACAGAACATTTTTAATAGCACCTTTCTGTAGTCAAGGTACTCTGAAGCACTTTCTAGAAAGCAGTGAGTCAGCGTTTGGTGGTGGTGTGGGCAAAAGTTAACAGCTGTCTCGTTGGAGCAATTCTTCACACGCAACCTTGGATGTTAGAACTTTGTGTGCAGTGAAGAGGGACTATTGGCTAGGACACCAGGGTGTTCTCTTCCTCTTTTCAAAACATACTGTGGGACCTTAAATTTTTTCACCTGAGCAGTAAGATGGGACCACTGTATAGGCAATGTATCTGAATAAAAGGGGAGGGCTGTGTTATCCTAAAGTGTTCTGCACCTCTTCCACATAATGATTTCTGAGCACTTCACAGAAGTATGAGCTAATCCCATCAGCACTCTTCCAAGTAGGAGAGTATTGCCTGCATTTCACAGAGGGGGAACCTGAAACTGCATATGGGGTCCTGGGTAAATCCCTTCACCTCTGATCAGGTCTCGGTATAGAATGCAAGACAGTAATAGAATCTAGATGTGACTCCCACATGGTGCTTGAGTCATAAGACCATCTTGTGATAGTTTGGAACCCGCGTGCAGGTCTCCACTTAATTTACTGCCCTCTCACTTCCCTCCCCCAATAAACAGCCTCCCTGAGACCGCAAAGCGCTAAATTTATTCTGTGATGCAAGGTTCCTTCTTCTTTCTGAGAGGCTGAATGCACCTGGATTTTTGAAGGGCTGAACCATGAGCTGATGTCTTGGATGGTGGTATATACTACGGCATCTCAACTTCATGTCTCAGCAGTTCACTGTTGTGTGATCTGTGGGACCTCTTGCTTTAGTTCATACAGGAAGTCAGTACCAAGCTTTTGGCGCTTCGTTTTCCAACTTGTGCAGGAGGGATTTGCTGTAGTGATCTCAAACCTTGCCGCCTTATAGGTCTCCTACTGCTAGTTGTATTCGGCGCTCCCTTTTAAGAGCCTGACTTTCATTGGACTCAATGCAAATTGTCCTTTACTTCCATAGCAAATAGATGGGGCCCTTAAACAGTACTTACCAGGTACATTCAGCATGACTGGAAGTGAATTTTGCCTACTGTAACTTTTAACATCATAGAATGGAAGGACTGGAGGGGTCCTTGAGAGGTCTTCTAGTCCAGTCCCTGCACTCAAGGTAGAAATAAATATTATCTTGGCGGGGGGAAGCCCAAGGGCTTCAACCCCAGGTGGGTGCCCTGTAACCTGAGCCCCGCCGCCCGGGTCTGAAGCCTGTGTCCCGCCGCCCAGGTCTGAAGGGGCTTGGGTTTCGGCCCTGGGCCCCAGAAGGTCGAATGCCAGCTCTGGCGACCCCATTAAAACGGGGTTCAGACCCACAGTTAGAGAACCACTGCTGTAGACCATCCCTGTAGCCCATGAGACAGCATTGTAAAGGTTATTGCAAGCAGGAGTTGTGATATGTGGCTCATGCCCTGTGTAATGCTTGGAAAATGTGCCCCGGAAGTTCGATTCTGCATATAAGCCAAAGTGAGAACCACATTTAATGAGAGGGACTCTGGATTTAGGGAGAAATAACTACTCTGGAAGCTTCAATGCAGAGGTAGTGGTTGTTGCTAAGGAAACCACCTCTCCTGGCTATCTGTTCAGGACGCGCATTGATTTGCAGTGCATTGTGTGTGTAATTAACACCTCGTCCACAGCTTTTTTGTTTTAAAATGAGTTTGCTGTTGTGAGTAAGGGGGAGGCATTTGGCCTGGCCTGTATATAGGCAGCTGCATAAAACAATAATTTGTGTGTGTCCATGTCAGCCAAAATCTCTCTCCTGGAGATTTCACAGCCTCAGAGAGAGAATGCTCACAAGGCTGGGAGCTAGCAAGATCGGTAGTAGGAATTCCAGAATTCTAACCCCAGCTGTACCACGGGCTTGTGTGGCCTTGGGCAAGGTGTTCAGACTGTGTGTCACATCCTCAGCTCAGGATCTGATCCTGTGGGTCCATTTTCCCCATCCGTATAGTGGGTATAAGTTTTCCTTCCACGTGGGATATTGAGGATTGATTGATTGAATGTTTGTGAAAGGCATTGAGCATGTAAAATGCTATTTAAGTGCTAAGTACTATCATAATTCTATAAAGATTGTGTGTGTGTATGTGTATGTTATGTGACGGGGCAAGGCCAGATGGCTATAGAAAAGTAGTGGGAGATAGATATATTAGCTCCAGGCTAAACAAATCCCTGGTCCCAGATTAAGTGAAATGGAAGCTGCTCCAGGTCAGTTAAGACACCTGGGGCCAATTAAGAACTTTCCAGAAGGCAGGGAGAAGGCTAGTTTGATTGGGACACCTGAAGCCCATCAGGGGCTGGCTGGAACTAGTTAAAAGCCTCCCAGTCAGTCAGGTGGGGGTGCATGTCAGGAGCTGTGGGAGGAGGTTACGCTGTTGGAGAGGCTGAGCAGTAAACACCATATCAGGCACAAGGAAGGAGGCCCTGAGGTAAGGGTGAAGTGGAGCTTGAGGAAGTGAGGGCTGCTGTGGGGGAAGTAGCCCAGGGAATTGTACATGTCATGTTTCTAAAAGGTCAGCTACCATAGCTGATACTATTAGGGTCCCTGGGCTGGAGCCCGGAGTAGAGGGTGGGCCCCACCTTTGCCCCCTGATTAATCACTGAGACTGGGAGACAACAGAGACTGTGCAAGAAAGGATAACTTCTCCTCACTTGCCTTGCTGGCTTATGATGAAAATGGCTCAGTAGACTGTGACCCTTGTCTCTAGAGAAAGAAGGGTTACGTGGAGGGTCACAGTGAGCCTCTGAGGCTAGCGAAATCCGCCAGGAAACACGGGACCCACAGAGGCAAGGATAGAGCTTTGTCACAGTGTATAATATATATAGATTTGCATTTGTCCCCTTTCAAAACTTATAAATATATACATTTCATTCCTGGGTTTTAGATTCCCGTACTGCCTTTGTTAACTTAGTCCTATTATGGAGATTGCATTAACCTCTTTCCTTTTAATTGGTTTATATATCGCAGACAGCGGGAACACTTAAAATTCATTCTGCCTTTAGAGATAGTATCAGTTCCAGAAATATCCCTGGGGAATAACAGTAGAACCATTAAGATCTATAGAACTGGAAGGAACTCCATCATTTGTGGAAGTTTGTTTTGATATCTCTAAAGATGGTGGCTCATAAATATATTTTAGTAGGGATATTATTGTACTGAATTTGTTAGCAGGGAGATGATAAAGAAATTGTAACTAAAAGGTATTCAGGTTTTTATGCAACTTTTTTCAGGTGTACAAAAATACTACAGTGTTAGAGGGACCTTTTAAACACTCGATTCACTAACTCCAGAGTGCTGCTTGCAGATTTGTGAAATACTCTAATATAATCAGAATTAATTTTTTAAATCTCTTGTTTGGAGGACTAGTCATTACGATGTGATGAAAAGGCTGCATTTTTGCTCTTAAAAAAAAGACAGGCTATTTATTTTAGAACACTTGCAGGTTTGCTTATGTTTATGGTGTTTTTTATGGGTTAAGTTGCAGTTTTTGCTTTTATTTTTAACCCTGGTTTTCTCAGTCACATAGTGCTGTGACTATCAGCTGCATTCTGTGGAGTGTGAGGGAATTTGTGATCTAATCCTGTCAGCTTCTGCCCCAGTGCTAAGTTTTCTAAGTTTTGCTGATCTTTCAAAGGCAATTTCTTTAATCTAAATCAAGGTGCCAAAAATGACTCAGCTGAGCCCACAGCAATGAGGACCTGAGATGTAATCACAGCTATCCCACTGCTTATTTATTACATCTCTTCGAAAAACAACAACAACAACAAATTCTTCATCATATCCACCTCCGTGACTTGGTATTGGCCTTTGCTCTTAGACACAGCAATTGAGCAGATGCCACATATGTGGACCTTTTTATGGCCATGAGGGAAGCCAGACGTAATGGAGGAGCCCTTTGTGTACAAATTTAAAAGGACTGTCAGATAACCAGAGCAGATGGGACCAGTCAATGTCTGCACTATGGGTGGAGATACAGTGGGTTTGTTCTTCTCTCATGTGCGTGGGTGATCGTTATGATCTTCTTTTCCCAATACCATGGTTGGGTAAGGCCTGGATAGTTTTATATACTGTGTTGTACCACCGTTTCTTTGGACGTCCATGGCCTCTCTCACGATGCACTCTTTGAGAACGATTTTAGGCAGTTGGTGTGGGGTCTTTCTAACAACATGGCCAAACTGTCATCGTTGACGCCTTTTGAGGACTGTAGTCACACATTGCAGTTTCAGGCTTCTACAGATGTCGTCATTTCTTGGTCTGCCTCACCTTGCCATGCCCAGGATATGGTAAAGGAACCTCATTTCAAATGATTGCCGCTTTTGCCCCAGGTGCTTTTTCAGTACCCATGATTTGCAATTCTACAATGAACATTCCATATAATCTGGTTTTCATAGATTCTAAGGCAGTAGTCCCCAAACTTTTTCCATTGCGCACGCCACCAGCCCCCCAATGAAACCTGTCTGCTCTTCCTCCCTCTCCCCACCAAGCTGTCAGGGGCTGTAGGCGGGGGTGGGGCTGAGTGCAGGGTGGGGCTGGGTGGTGCTCCATCCCCGCTGGCTCCCGTGGGGGGCTGGCCTGGGCAACGCCAGCCCCCCGCGCCCCCCCCCTCGAATGTTCCTCCATGCCCTCCCTATTGTGGTGCTCCCCACAGTTGGGGACCACTTTTCTGAGGCCAGAAGGGACCATTGTGATCATCTAGTCTGGCCTCCTGGATAACACAGGCCACAGAACTTCCCCAAAATAATTCCTAGAGCAAATTTTATAGATGAACATCCAATTT
Organism: Eretmochelys imbricata; assembly: GCF_965152235.1. Lineage (NCBI taxonomy): Eukaryota > Metazoa > Chordata > Testudines > Cheloniidae > Eretmochelys > Eretmochelys imbricata. The sequence continues at coordinate 6,916,222 of NC_135578.1, read as the reverse complement.
TGATTTAAAAATGGTCAGTGATGGAGAATCCACCACAACCCTTGGTAAAATATTCCAGTGGTTAATCACTCTCACTGTTAAAAAGTACGCTTTATTTCCTGTCTGAATTTGTCTAGCTTCAAGTTCCAGGACCATGTTAGACCTTTTGCTGCTCGATTGAAGAGCCCATTATTAAATATTTGTTCCCCCCGTAGATATTTACAGGCTTACTGAGCTTCTCTTTGTTAAGCTGAATAGATTGAGCTCCTTGAGTCTGTCACTGTTAGGCACATTTTCGAATCCCTTTTATCATTCCTGTGGCTCTTCTATGAATCCTCTCCAGTTCCTTATCATCCTTCTTGAATGTCATGCTGCTATCATAGCCTCTGATTTAAGGATCCAAATGTTTTTATTCAGGCATGTGAATGTTCTTCTGGACACAGCTGTCTGCTTTGTTGTCATCTTCATAGCGGTTCTCATGTGTTCTGATGAAACCCAAATTGTAGAAGTTTTCTTCAGTGTCTACTCTGTTAATGACTAGTTTAGCATGTTTGATATATTTACAGATATATGGGAGGGGAGCGATTGCATTTTAACAGGGTTGGGGGTGGAGCTAAAGAACTGCTGTTAGTGAAGGATGAACTTCATCTCGGTACAGAACGCAAGGACAAGGCCCTCCATGGCACTTAAGCCGCTTGGCTGTTGTATGGGGTGGTGGTGGAGGGAGTATACTTGTATATTTCATACCTCACAGAGGAAAGCAGTAAGTTATTGGCATGACCAGGGATGAAAATCCATCAGCAAATACCCTCTGATTCCTCATCCACTGCGTATCATTAGAGGACCTCCTTGAGTTGGTTGGTGTGAAAGACTCCCTGGGGAGGCGCTGCATTTACTTTTGAAAATGTTGGCCCCCAAACCCTCACAGGTGCCGGAGCACAGCTGAGGTTGTTTTTCTACTCTGCAGCCACTTTGCTCAGCTGGCCTTAGGTGGGTACAGATGTGTGTGGAGAGAATAGTTTTCCGTTCCCTAAACCCTCTGCATTCTACTCACAGGGGATAATGATTACTTGGCCTCTCTGGGCATTGTTGGCATTTCATCCCAAGGTTCTAAAGTACTGTATGTAAATGTTCATGGAGAATAGGCCCATCAGTGGCTATTAGTCAACATGGTCAGGGATGCAACCCCACCCTCTGGGTGTCCCTAAGCCTCTGACTTGCCAGAAGATGTGACTGGACACCTCTTGATAAGTGCCCTATTCTGTTCTTTCCTTTTGAAGCATCTGGCATTAGCCAGTGTTGGAAGATGGGACCGGGCTAGATGACCATTGGGCTGACCCAGTATGGCCATGCTTATGCAGAGTCCAGGCCGGTGAGAGCCTTATACTTCTCCCCTACCAGTTCTGTAGTGGTGTAACTCCTGATTTACACCAGTACAAGTGAGAGGAGAATGAGGCACTGAAAATTCTCGGTTTACAAGAGGAAAGAGCCCATACAGCGTCCTATGTAACCAGTAGCAACGTTCAATGTTATGAATGTTGATTCAATTAATGAATACACTAGTTCAATCAGAAATTAATATAGGGAAGTCCTATAGCAAGCGTTACGCAGGAGGTCATGACAGATGATCCCAGTCGTCTGTCATGACAAGGAATTCAGAACCGTTGCTCTCTATTTCCCTTTCCAAGCTACTTCCATGTAAATGAAAGAGTTATTTGTAATAGGCGGATGGAGGCTGGAGTGGGGGAAGAAGTTTCGCTCACCCTCTCTTTCTAGACCCTAATTTAATAATGCCATCTCCCACCTCACCACTCTACTAGCAGTGCCAAGCCGTGCTCTGAATCTTGCTGTAAAGAAGCTGCTATTGCTCCAGGGTTCAGTCAGGGTAGCAGAGCACGCCAAGCATGTCCTCCTCACCATAAGGAGGAAGACTCCAAAAGTTGTCACGAACTGAGGTGTGGGTTTCAACAAGAAAGGCTGCGTTCTGATGGTTTAATTTCCTAAACGAGTAAAGCTAAACTGGAATTATATATAAAGCCAAAACTTGATTTCTTTCTTTGTTTCATAAAATGCCCAAAATCCTGGGATAAAACCCAGTCTTTTGCCATAATGAATTTCCATAAATATTTCACTGATGTAATTATCTACTACTTGAAAGTATTCTCCTGCACGGCTTGTGCCTGATAAAAATGCTAAATCGGATTCATTTCTGAAGTGTCAATTTAAAGTGTAAGAGTGTGTGTGGTGTTTGTAAAACCCAAACGGAGGAAAAGAAATAAAAATACGAGTCATGCAGGAAACAAACATCTGATCTGTTTCCAGCACTCTAAGATGAAGTAGAAAAATGCCAGACCAAAATTGCAGAAATCTCAGCTGTTTGCTTGATTTAAAATTGTATTTCAGATTGTGAGCTGCTGGAACATATAAATAATAAGGAACAAATCAAGTCTGCATACTTTTTTTTTTTTTAGATTGGTGCTAGAGAGCTGTCCAAATGTAATACTGCAATGGGTCTGAAAAATCTTTCTTAAACCACTACCAAAAATGACCATGCTCTCTCAGAATTTAGGGATTTTTGTGTCTGCATGTGCTCATGTGTTAAGTACTTTAAATTTCCTCAACTGTTTGTAAGTGATCTATGCCGCTGTCGAAAAGTCAACATTATTCTAATGATCTTGCCAGTGTGTCTCAGAGAACACATCTTCAGTGTGTGTCTATTTCAAGAGGCGTGTACAAAACAACGTTGTCTTGGCCACTTGCCCTCTCTCCCTCACTTTTATAAGTCTTTCCCGCTTTTATACTCTATCCCTTTTGGTTCTCGCATCCACAGTGTAAAAGGAAAAAAAAAAAAAGATTTCCATGGAGATGTGCATAAAGTAGAATCTGGTATTTGTGATCACTGGCCAGTAATTGGGCATCATGTATCAACAAAGCAAGCTCTATGAAATCCTACAATTCCATTGAATGCATCCGATGAAGTGAGCTGTAGCTCATGAAAGCTTATGCTCCAATAAATTTGTTAGTCTCTAAGGTGCCACAAGTCCTCCTTTTCTTTTTGCGAATACAGACTAACACGGCTGCTACTCTGAAACCTAAAATCCTCTTGTATTCTTCATACCTTACAGAGGAAAGCAGTAAGTTATTGGCATGAGCAGGGATGAAAATCCATCAGTAAATTTCCTCTATTATTATATCAGTATGTTTTTTCCCAGATAGCCATCTCTGTTCTCTGGCAATGACTAAAGTCTTTTCAGACTGTGAAACAATGTATATCACATGAGTATATTGCTTGTTACACTTGCATGTAAACGTGAGATGTCTTATGTGTTTTAAAGGTAGCAAAGACAGGCTACGTGTATTAACTTTGAATTCCACAAATGTGATCTCAGTAGTGAAGCGAGAATGCTGCCAAATGAAGACAGAATAATTTGGACATGAGATATATATATATATATATATATATATATATATATATATATGTATATTTAAAACTAAATGCAGGCAGCTCTAATGATGATTTGATTTGCATTAAGCATGGTCACTTTGTATTTTGAGACTTTCTATCCAAAATATCCAGTGGGTGGCAGTGTACTAGCTTTGGGCTGGGAATGTGGATTTTTTTTTTTATTCTCAGGCTAGTTTCCATGGTGATCACTGCAGCTTTCTTTCATGCTTGTACAAAAGTGGGGGGTGAGGGTGGGAAAAGGAAGAGGGTGATATTGAATTAAAACAGTAGAACAGCCCATGGAAGCCACTCTAGTGTGTGTAAAAAAAAAAAAAAAAAAAAAAAAAAAAGGGGGGGGGGGGCAGCAGGCCTTGGCAATAAGAATGTAATAGAACCAGAAATCATAGATGTCAGAGGAGCAGTCTCTAGGAAACCTTTTCTCTAAAGCAGTTGAAACAGATTTGTGAACCTGAAGAATCTTGGGAAGGAGAACAGCAAATTTATCTGTTTAAACTAGGCTTCATGCACTTTAACTCTCCTGAGTTTCTAGTATTGACTTTCTTGCCTTAGATTAATAAAGTTAAGAACAGCCATATTGGGTCAGACCAGTGGTCCATCTAGCCCAGTATCCTGTGTCCAGCAGCAGCCAGTACCAGAGCTCCCGGGGAAGCGTACAGATCAGGACAGTTGGCGTGATCCACCCCTGTCTTTCCCTGCTGGCTTCTGGCAGTCAGAGGTTTAGGATTCCATCCCTGACCATCTTGCCTAATAGCCATTGATGGAGCTATCCTCTATGACTTTATCCAGTTCTTTTTTGAACCCAGTTATACTTTCGACCATCACAACATCCAATGGCAATGACACAGGTTGTTTGTGTGAAAAAGTACTTCCTCTAATTTGTATTAAACCTGCTGCCTATTAATTTCATCAGGTGACCTCAGTTCTTGTACTGAGAGAAAGGGTAAATAACACTTCGCTATTCACTTTTTCCCCACCAGCCATGATTTTATAACTTCTACCTCCTTAGTCATCTCTTTTCTAAGCTGAATGGCCCTAATTGTTTTAGTCTCTCTTCATACGGAAGCTGTTCTGTAGCCTTGATCATCGTTGTTGTCCTTCTTTGAACCTTTTCTAGTTCCTCTGTCCTTTTAGATGGGAGTGAGCAAAACTGCACTCAGTATTCAAGGTGTGGGCATACTATGGCTTCATATAGTGGCATTATGATATTTTCTGTCTTATCCATCTCGTTCCTAATAGTTCCTATCATACACTGATACCATCCATCCTCTAGCCCTTTTCAGCCTGTATTTACTCTTCCAGTCTTCCCCCGCCCCCCAGTCTAACCCAACCTCCACACTCAGACCCCTCAATCCTACAACAAACTCACTCCCTTGAACATATGGCCACCCACAAAGAGCCTCTCCAGCTGCTCCAAATCCTATTCAAATACCCAATGAAAACACCATCTCAGATTTGCAAAGTAGTAATAACAGACTTTGAGTAAAAGCACACACACCTCGAGATTGCTGTGGCTGGAGTGAAGATTGTATGTCTGAGTTTTGGAGAACCAGAAGTGTGCAGTGTGGGTGTAGTGAAAGGGGAAGTGTGGCGGTGGTAAAGTCTCTGGGGTGTTAGGAAGTTGGTGTGGCAAGGCTTGTGCATTGAGATCAGTTGGGATGTTAATGTTGCCTTTCCTAGATTTTTAGTGTTTTTTCTATGATAAAAACATGTGCAGTGTTAACCCTAAAACGGTGGTGTGTGTAGAATATATGCTAATATTTCAAACAGATGACCATTTAACAAGTCTCAAAAGACAATGGCCTACTTAGTCATTTCCTATTTTTCTTTCCCTTTTTAGCCCTTCTCTGTGTGGGCGTGGGAGTGTTTGACCCTACTGGTTCCCTTGCACACACGCTTTTTAAAGAGCAGGCAATGAGTCATCTTGCCACCTGAGAGCTGACAGGGTAACAGTCGTACAGGAGACATTTCCTGAAGTGTCTTGTCTGTATAGAGGAGGAATGGTTACCTGTTACTGGCCTCGGCTCCCTGAAGTACAAAGAAATTTGTTATACCAAACAGAGGTTCACCATCCCAGAATAAATAGCTTCCCTTTTACTATAGTTAATGTAGAGCAGATGAGGAGTCTATTTTGCTTTGTTAAATAAAGTCACATTTCAGGCATGCTGAGTAGTTCAGGTTAACTTCATCGGCATATGAAACCTTCCTGTCATAGCCAAAAGTATCTCATTCACATAACTTATTTTTTAGACCTGTTCAAGTTGTTACAAGCTGTTTGGGGACAGTAAAATATATTGCAGCCATGCGAAACTGTCAAGCGCCCGTAGTCATCAATCCTCTAATAGCAGTTGCTTGACTTTATTACCTTTCAGAAATGAAGAGGAGAAAAATATTGTTTGATTTGGCGCAACCTGCTTTTCTGCGTCTCTCTCTCTCTCTCTCTCTCTCTCTCTCAGGTTGTGGCAACAATTCTTACCACAATAAATGAATAGAATTTGACAAAAATATAACCTGCTTTCAGCCAAGATTAATGTTATGGTAACCTTCCTTAAACCTAGAATTGGTATGCTTCTTTCCTTGTTCATATACAACTCCTGTTTCCAAATAAATTAGATAGATTGAGACTCTGTTCTTGAGGATTAGCAGAGGACTTAATTAAAAATGATGCATGCCATCCCTAGGGGAATCAGAAATCCTAACACTTCTGCTGCTGAGCTCTATTCAAGCCTTATCTTTAAATCATACTTATCTTATTCACAGTGATCATCATAATGTTTCTCCTTTTACATGCATCAATTCACATGCAGTTGCTTATCAAAATATTATTTTTCAACATTATTATTGTTGCTGTTGTTTTGGCCTTAAGTATAGATTGTGACAGTGCATTAAGAATGTTTTTATATATCAGAGTTGAAGACTAAGAGAACTAAACAGCAATAAATCATTCAAGCAAATTCTCTGGGTTTGGTAATATTTCAGTCCTTTTAGAGATTCAAATTTCCCTGAAGGCATCTGGCATCGAGATTTCAGTTTGGATAGTCTGTGAAATAAGGTATAAGAAATAATTGCCATTCTTAAATACCAAACTTCATCACGAAGTTTCCTTTTTCATTTGTTAGTATCAAGCTTTCAGTGCTGCATCTTAGGACACTAAATGTGAAAAATACTGAGGATCCAACTGATTCGGGCCACTGATATGGGATGAAGAGGGTTCAGATACCAAAGTTATGGGCACAGTTCCAGTCCAGGTCCACAGAAACTGGAGGTTCTTACCATCTTATGGCTGGATGGCCCATATGAAATGAGTTTGGTGTCAGTGTAGTTCCCAGTGAACATATGTCCATATAACAGAAACCATCAACGCATCTGGCATGAACCCTGAGATAATTTTCTATCTCTTAGGTGATCCTTTTAGGTTTGGAGGCTTGTGGTAAGGAGAGCATGTTTTGGTGCTGCCTGCACTGCAATTGCTTCACGGAGAGAAACCTAGAGTCTGCTCTACTTTGGGCATCTTTCAGTACGTAGTCAACAAGTACAGAATACAACTTGCACTTCATTCACACACAAATCTGTGTCCGTGCACCTGCACATGTTTTTAAACTGGTGTTCAGCGCACTTCCAAAGCTGGTGCTATTCTGTGCACAACATTGCTCAACTGTTGCGAATTGGAAGCGTGTAGATAAATATATGAATGTAGATGCAGAGGTGAAATATCTAAAACACATGTGCTCATCTTCCATTCTGCTTGGGCAGAAAACCCTGGCCAGGGGAAGAAAAAACCCAACTGAATGCGTGTAATTTTTGTAAAATATAGCAGAAATGTCTGTCATTACTGGTGTTTAGCTGCTCAGATGCCTCTGGAATCTAGAAGTCTAGATTCGTGGAATGACCCATAAGGCTTAGTAAGCATATCACACAAGGCAAATTGATATACATGAAAACTGTAGCATTATGCATTAAATCTGCAGAGGGAAAAGGTTTAAGATAAAGTTAACATTTTGATCTCTGTAAGATGATGTGATAAGTGAAATATACAGGAATTAAAACTTCCTTTAGTAACAAAAACCCATTTAATTAATAATGTCTTATGCCACAGGGGGTTATTGAATTAAATACCAATCGATATAACCTAAAGGTAATAATCTAAAATTTAAGGAAAACTTGTTCTAGTTTTTGTTTTCTTTTCAATACACGAATGATTTTTGTCTATTTTCCATAATAGCCGATGAGGATCTTCCTTTTCTAGGAGTTAGAATCAATCAAAATATTTAACTAAGCCTCAACAAATAACTCTGTCAAGATTTCTCCTTTACCAATCACATCTTCACTTTGTAATCTCCATGCTTTGCGTGTGTGAGGAGTCATTGCAAATTTTAAACTGTACCTTCATAGGTGTGTTTTATTTATGCAGGCTGAAAATTTATCTTTAAAATGTGTCAAATGCATTTATAGTATTTTCATTTATTGTTGATTGTTCAATGTTCCTTTTATAAATGTACTGAGCATATACGAAAGTAAGTGAGTATGTGTGAGTGAGAGAGAAGAGAGACTTCTGCTGTATGCTAGGAGCATGTGACTGAAAGATGAGACTTGACTCAGATTCCTTTAAATTTGTGTGGGAGATTCCTTACAAAACTGTGGGCTGGATTCTCCTTTCATTCAAATTTGTGTAAATTAGGATTAGCTCTATTAAAGTCAGTGGCTTTGCAGTAATGCAAATGATAGTATTAGACCCATTAGGTTCAGAGAATCCCAAGTTGATAGTACAGTAGAACCTCAGAGTTATGCCAGTCAACCACACGCCTCGTTTGGAACCAGAAGTACGCAATCAGGCTACAGCACACACACACACACACACACACACACACACACACACACACACACACACACACACACACACACACACACACACACACACACACACACACACACAGAGTAAGGAAATTCTTTCTTTCTTGCTTCATTTAAATTAAGATGGTTAAAGAGCAGCATTTTTCTTCTGCAGAGTAAAGTTTCAAAGCTGTATTAAGTCAATGTTCAGTTGTACACCCTTGAACTGACAACCATAACGTTTTGTTCAGAGGTATGAACATTTCAGAGTTACAAACAACCTCCATTCCTGAGCTGTTTGTAACTCTGAGCTCTACTGTACTACAGCTGGCAATGGAAATTCAGATGGACTGATGCACAAATGTCATTTCAAGACTCTTCCGTACCAATGTAGCACAGTTCTTCTTGGCCACATGATTACCCTGAACATCCCAGACAAAATGACTTCCCCATGACTCTTAAGAAATTCCTAAGAATAGATATTCCGAGTGTCAGGTTTAAATGTCAGTATTGAAAATGTTGAATCACCTTGATTTTCTGTAATAAAAGTCTGTGCCGGAAATGCATGTCAGAGCAGGTTTGCAAATCTGTTGACCAGATGAAAGAGTGGAAGAAATTTCAACTCTTGGTCACCGAAATAGTTCTCTCCTTGAAGTTAAATAAGAATCTTCTTTCAGGGAGCCATGCTGCCAATTTGACTGCACAATTTAATTATTTACCAAGCATTCCCCTATATTTTATTTATTAGTACGAACCCTCAAGCTACCAGAATCAGGGTAATAATGTTAAGGAACAATTTAAGCCTGGATATGCAAATCAGCAATTTAATTTGCTGATTAGCCTTCTTAATCATGCTAATTGTAAATAAAAACCATAAATTCTGCCCACATTCTGAGTCCTGGCTATGTGTGCAGGCGAAAGAGTTCCTTGTAGCATCTACATTAATGTGCTCAAAACTGCTTAGTCGGATTTCTCATCATCATCCCCCCTCTCCCCCCGAGCTGGCAGCAGAGGCCAGTTCACTTTAATCTGCACATTTAAATACACATTTTAAGGCATGTTTCTTTTGGAAAGGTGCTTTGCAATTTTTCATTTAAATCCAGACATATCGGTCCTGCTCCAAAGTTAATAGCATCTACTAAATTAACTGTTTCCACTGAACTTCAAGATGGACAAAGATTGTGGGGTTCAAAGATCTGCTATCTAAATGGGTCTAATTAAAGGCAAGGTAAAAGGAAGGGCAACTTTAAAAAAAAAAAAAAAGGAACATTAAGAGTTCAGCTTGGTTGGTTGAGCTTGGGCTAAATCCCTTCAAAATCTTTACTGTATTTCTCCCTTATTTTCGTATGCCACTAAGTTGTTCCATCTTACACTTTATTTAATGGCAGCATGCTTCTGCTTTAGTGCCCAGTTTCCTGCATAGTAAATAAAGATCATTTTATTACCATCCATTTTTCTGCTTGATAAGAATACATTTTACACTTATCCCAATTTCCACTGTCATGGGGATCTCTTGGGTCCTAATGTGTAATTATTATCCGTGTTTATTATAAGAATTCGTACAGCTAGGTGTTAAGTTTTTAACGTAGGTTAGAAATGCACCACCTGTGTTAAAAACATAACATGTAGCTGTACGAATCCTCCTTGTCTTATGGACATCAGAGCAGGACACAGTATTCCAGTAGCAGTTATACCATGGCCAGATAATATAACCTCTCTACTCCCACTCTCTATTCCTCTGGGCTTTAGATGAGGCCTATAGACTGTCAGCTCCATCTCCCTTTTGAAATCAGTAAAGATATTGCTGTTGATTTCAGTGAGAGTGGGAACCAGTAGACACTGTGCGATCCATCACTGTGCAGCCAAGAGGATCAGAACGAATAACTAGCAGGCACCGAAATGTCAGATAGCAAGCCCTGCAGTCAGTAGAAAACCTTTAGCTTGCTCTAAATAGGGCCAAGTTTGGGCTAAGATGTAGGTCTAGTGGAACTGGATTTCTAGATGTGGGGGCCTAACTCTGAGCATTCCCTGTCTAGAATCTATAGCCTTGAGGGAGATGCTGAAGCTCCAGAACATTGCAGTGCTCTAGCCCTGTGGTAGCAAAGGCTTGGATGCTCATGGGGCTGTCAGCGTCTGAGGAAAATGGGCCTAGCCCCCAGGCTGGAAGAAGAGGTTTCTTCTGTCCACGCCTATCTGGAAGTCACGGGAGTCTAATAGGCCCTTGAAATCACAAATGGCTTTAATAACAGGTGGGCAAATGATATTCAACTGGTAGAGGTGTGGTAGTGATTACTAATTGGTCCAAATGCTTACCTGTGCTTGTCTTATGTGAGCTGAACTTAAGGCATCTGGTTTTCATCCAGATCCCTCTTGCGGCCAGGCATGCGGGAAGTACAGACACGGTTCTGCTCAGATGTGCAGAGCTGTATATCATTAGCGTATTACTATTATTGGTATTAGTGTTGTTCATAGTCGCATTTGTATTATGCTAGTGTCTAGGGACTCCATTTATGACCCAAACCCCATTGTGTTTGGTGATATAGAAATACAGAACAAAGAGACACTCCCTGACCCAAGAAGCTGACAAGCTAAGAATAATGACATTGCAACTGCCACATCATATACTGCTGTTACTGGTGTCTTGGCCTCTGTATTCGAAGAGGAACCAATCCTTGTCACCTATAGGATGCCGCAGCTGGGAAGAGCATTTGCCCACCAGTAGACTCTGATGTATCTATGAGGAATAAGAGGAACTCACCTTTGCAAAATCCTGTAGTCAAGTTAGTAGCAACTATAAGAGCTAGGCATTATTAATGAGCAGTTGGAGGGGGTCTCTGATAGGTCTAGCACCATTATCTGGACTACAGGCTTTCAGGGGTCCAACTAAGAAGTGGGATGGAAGTAGCATTTTTCTGTGTAATCAGCAGTCTCATGGCAGTCATGGGCTTCTGATCTCTATGTGGTGTCATGGGATATTCCAAGTTCTGTGTCAGTACCACATCTTGGCCAGAACACCAAATGATTGTGGTCTAAGTGTTCAGTGAGTGTCAGACGCTTCTAGAGTGACTGCTAAAGAGGTTGTATGTTGGTACCCGTTGTTTAAAACGCTTCCAAGCCAAATATCTGTCCTCATTAATACTGACGTATTCCATTGGTCCTTTTTTTCTTGATCTAATGACTCATGTAATTGTGATGGGTAGAACTGGTTGCAGTAGTGCATTATTAATTAATTAAACGTATAAAAACGCCTCTCAGTGAGACAGTCTGTCGGCGTTTTCCCATTCTGGAAATTGACTATGGCATCTGAGGTATTCTGGTGGCCAACCAAGAGCTGTTAATGTAGACCTTGCTTATTGGTGTCAGTAGTAGCTGAAGTCTGTAGTCTTCTGAAAGTAAACATTTTGGGCATTTCATGTAGGGCTTTCTATTTGTTGTTGCTTTTAATCTCTTTGTATATGCAAGGTGAATGCTGAGACATCTTGTTCTGCAATCTGCTGATAGCTTTTGGAAACATTGCAGGTACTGTTGTTTCCACTTGATTGATCAAGTGAGTTGGAGAGAAGTATAATTTCTCTGAGTTATTTTTCATGTTTAAAGCATTTTAACAAGAGCTGGAACATGCATTACCATAAACACAGTCCCCTTCTGTAAAAATTATCATACTTTGAACATCTGCACAATCTCAAAGGAATCTTATTTTTGTGTCAAGAAGGCAGAGTTTATTTTGTGTGTGGATTTTGGAAGAGTACAACTACCGGGTTTGATATAACCTCTGGCTTGCAACATTTATTTCCTCTCCAACTGGCAATTCTTAAAGGACTGCGTACATTCACTCTATCTGATGCAGGTGCAAGAAAATGAGACTCATTTTTTAAAAAAAAATCTTAATTTATCTCCAGCTGTTTGAGAACACTCTGGGTCATAAAAAGTGTGTGAGAGAAGATCTTTTATATGTGCGTGATATAAAATGTAATTTATACCCCAGGGAAATATAGTTAGAATGATTTTGCTGATAACAGAGGGACATATCTGAGTTCAAACCAAATTTTCTTCTTCCAATTTCAAACATTTGAAGCTTGGTGCTACGCCAGACAGCATTGGATTTCAGATTCAGCCGTCTTTGCACTGGTCTAAAGTTATGTCAGACTTGCTGTTTTAGGTAACTGGAAGAGCCAAAGATGAAATGAATGTATTATGTACCAGCTGTAACTGCGTCGTGGTTAGAGGATTTAACAGGGCCCATCTTTTGTACCATTTTGTCTCAAGATCGGATATGTTCTCTATCGAAATAAAATGGTCCATACTAGAATAAGCAGCAGGGGAGCTTTGAAGAGTCTTGGAAGCTTATTATATTAATTTCCAAACCACGTTTTGTTTTGTAGATGCTTTCAAAGTCCGAAATGTTAAACATAGATTTTATGTAGTCCTCTCAGAGTGTGTATATGTGTGTGTGTGTGTGTGTGTGTATATATATATATATATATATATATATATCTCAAGGTTTGTATGTCCGGCCCTGTGGGTGCATTTGCATCTCTTTAAACACAATTAATATCAAATGTTCACACGATCTTTGTTGTCTAAAGTGAGTAGTGATTTGGGTGCCCAGTATGAGACCCCTTACAGGGAAGTGATGAGCATCTACTCTCTGAAAATCAGTCCCCATCAAGATGCCTGAAGTTCATCAGAGTGAAGCACGTAAAATGACTAGTCTTCTTGGAAAATGTACTGTCTACAATTGGCAGCTGACACAGTTATTCCCTGACTGTAAATTACCAGCAGCCACCTAAAGAGGGAAAACTCCAGAACAGGTTTTGAACCTTTAACTATCCAGTCATGAGTGCACGTCCCATCCAACCCCACACCATAGGCAAAAGGTATGACTGGCAGATGTACCATGCCACTGAGGTCGACAAACCTGGGTGAAAAGGGGAACTAGTTTTCACACTGAAGGTATGCCACCACTAGTCAGGAGGTGTGATTTGTAGCATGCGCAGAGAATTTGAGCTAGCTGTGGCAGAGGCAGATCGAAGTAACCATGACAGTGGATCTGCAAGCAGGAGGGCGGCAGCATGGGCTAGCTTCCCATGTACAAGCCTGCCCAGCACCCTGGGCTACATACGCAGGAGGCTACCTCACGTACAGCAACCGCTCCCTGACCCCGCTCCCTGGCAGGAGCACTGGGTGGGCTGAGTGGGGAAGCCCCTGCACCCTGACACCATTTCCCCAGCAGTGGGGGTGCACAGGGAGGGGACTGCAGGCAGAAGGGGTGGGGAGGGGCCCCCACTTGATCTGGCCCAGGGCCCCCACTTGATCTGGCCCAGGGCCCCCACTTGATCTGGCCCAGGGCCACATAAAAGCTTAATCCGCCTCTGGGCAAACCTGTGCTGCCATCCCTGCACTGCTGCTGTTCCTTGATCTAGCTGTGAGCTCGCTAGACGAAAAGTACCGTGGATATGTCTGCGTGTGCTGCAGTCACGTCTCTTGATTGCCGTGTCCCCTGCATCAGCAAGGCCTGTCCTCTGTGCCGTCCCCTAAAGATTAAGAGCAAAGCTAAGCCCTGACTCTGGCTTGAAGGAAAGGACGATGGGACAATGGCAGTGAAGACTCTCCTCTCTCTTCCCACTACCCATTTTCCATCCCCAAATAAGACTGAAAGAAAGCCAGAAAGTGTGCAGACTTCCCGTCTCATGTGGTCGAGTAGGGCACGAGACCCCAAGCTGACTTACAAGAAGAATAGTCCGTCTATGCTGAAGTTGCGTAGGTGTTAAATAACCTTAGGTGACTCCATTACATAATCTGCTCCGGTGGGAAACCGGAAAGGTAGAGAACTAGCGGGTGCTGTAAACCCATTCTCCATTCTCAAAACCAGGTGGACACTCCTGAGTTAAATTTTGGGGCGGACCGTCTCCTTTTGCCTGAGGTCAGGTACCAAAAGCTCTCTTCACTCTGCGAACCTGTCATACTTCTCCAGAGGAAGCTGTAAGAATATTGGGCCAGCTGAAGCAACCATATAGGTTCTGGCAGTTCAAGCAAAGTAGGGGCCTTATCCATACATACATCATGGATGGGGGATATCCTTATTCACCACGATACAGCCATGACCCAGCCAAAACTTGGCTCGCTGCAAGAGGATGTACTTCACTCCTGGGACAAGACTGCAAGTGAGGACCAGAAAAAGTCAACCACATGGTTGATGTCTACTCATTGGTTATCTCCTGCCTAGTCTCTACATCTGGTACGGACAGTCCTGAACGGCTTCCCAGGTTGTTGATCTTCCCAAATCTTCAGCTCCTGGCAGCAGTGTTTCAATTCTGGGCTTCCACACAGTGGCCATCAAAAGGCTGTCACTGCCAAATTTGGCAGCCATAATTTGAGACCTTCAAAATAGGGAGCAAAGGACACTGGAGATGATGCAATCAAATTGAAATAATTACATAAATTTCCTAAGAGGGTCAAGCTTGAGCATCAGCGATCGTTCAATATTTCTCCTGTATTAAAGCAGATCTGCTGCCAGGGATTAAGCTTCCTTTAGGGAGCCATAATATAGCCTACATTGATTTTTGTAAACCATTGCTCCTTTTTAGTGCCCTTGAAGGGACTCTGTCTTTTTAATTAAAAATACAGTAAATATCAAATGAGGGGTTTGGTGGGGAGTAAAGCAACTATATGTTACTCTTCTATCTCGAGGATGAATGAATGGAAACAGTTGTATGAGAAACTCCAGGACAGGAAAACATTGTACAATCAGTGATTAGCGGAATAATACCTATTTCTGCTTTTCATTAGTAGATCTCGAAGTGCCAACCTTTCTTTAATATATTTATCCTCACAACTTCCTCCTGAGGTAGGGAAGTGTTATGTCTATTTTACAGATGGGGAACTAAAACACAGTGAGACTTAAGGGAACTGAAACCAAGTCTCCCAGGTCATAAGCTAGTTTCCTAACCAGGGGAGCATGTTAAAAATAGATTCTATCTGTTCTATGGTGGCATTAAAGATCCCAGAGCACTCTCCTGTAGTGATGTCCATCTGGCCTAGCTTTCTGCATCTCTGTTGTGCATTTGAATGGGTGCTTATTGGCTGCCATCTTCCATTTCAGTAGTGGAGCGTGCACGTGCTGTATGTTTGTGTTTTTAGTATGCCGTGATGGTGAGTGGAGTATGAGCCCCTGAATGAAATACATCATTTGGAAGTATGTTTTGGGAACCTTCAGGATGACAGCTGCTGTATAGTTAAAATTACATTTTTATTATTGCATTTTTCATCACACCAAGTGGCTGTTTAAGTTGAAAGTATTTTTCTTTAAAGCCACAACATACCAATGTAATGAAGTAAGATGTAGGAAATTAAAATAGTAGCACATGAATATGTTGCATTATTGTGTTGTTACATACATTTTCAATTGCAATAAAATCCACCTTTGATTTGTTTTGCATTGAACTTTAAATATATGAATTATGAATAGTCCCTAGCATTGTGTGACGTCTCTCACGTTTTGACCATGTTGAACTCTACTCCAGTTCTGGGGGCCACATGTTTTCCTGAAAGTGGACAAATGAAGAGAGTCCAAAGGAGAGCAACAGAAATGATAAAAGGTTTAGAAAACCTGACCTATCAGGAAAGGTTAAAACACACTGAGCATATTTAGTCTTGAGAAAAGAAGACTCAGGGAGGACCTGATAACAATCTGCAAATATTTTAAGGGCTGTTATAAAGAGGACAGGGATAAATTGTTCTCCATGTCCATTGTAGATAAGAAAAGAAATATGAGGCTTAATCTGCAGCAACAAAAGGGAGATCTAGGTTAGATATTAGAGGGGAAAAACCTTCTAACAATGAGGATAGTTAAGCACAAGAATAGGCTTCCAAGGGAGGTTGCGGAATCCCCATCATTGGAGGTTTTTAGGAACAGATTAGACAAACACCTGTCAGGGATGGTCGAGGTATACTTGGTCCTGCCTCAGTGCAGGAGGCTGAACTAGACGGTCTCTTGAGGTCCGTTCCAGCTCAACATTTCTGTGATTTCTGAGAGAATGTTAATTTACAAAATACCGTTACCTATCATGGAGAAGATTCAGGGCCAGATGTTTAATTCTCTACTTCCACCCTCTCAGGATTCAGGCCAGAGACCTTTTGGGCTGGGATGAGACAGCAAGGAGAGAAGTTCAAAAAAAAAAAACAAAAAAAAAAAAAAGAAGAAAAATCTTTGTGGAATAGGCTTTTGTATTTTACTGGAGGCATATCAATATTGGATGAACTCCTTTGGATCTACTGTACCCACAGCCACTGCATATCAAGTGCTACCGCAGCCAGTCTTCAAAGAGAATATTCTGTCATCATCTGAGTTGTAGCAAGAAGCAAGGTCAGTTTCAGATGAAAACAGATTGATGTGCCAGGCTCTTGCCAAAGATCCTTGAATGCCATGCTCCATTATTTATATGTAGTTGTTGCTGTTCTGTAATCCACATCATCACAACCTTCATTAGGTAAGAGGACCTTTAGACAATAAATACCACAGTACTCCATGGAGGCATTAAACACAACACAGAGGAGGCATATTGTCATTCAATAACAGGGCTGAGGTTGCTGATATTAGAACGGAATAGGCTTCATGCACAGAGTCTGCATTCCTCACAAATGGTTCTACATTATAGTGTGTATGACTGGAAAATATAATTTGTAGAAAAATATATTTACTCCAACTCTATATCGGTGTCCACTGAACCATGGATTTATAGAGAAGTAGAAAACTGCATACAGCATAGAAAACAACAAGAGTACTGAATAACACTAAGATCAGGAACTGGAATTAAGAAGGCAATTCTCATTACTAGGGCCAGTATAAAATTTCCTTCTCTAAAAAAGCTTTAAGACTTGACCATATCCACCCCCCCCGCCCCGCTCCCCTCCAAGATTTCTCAGGTATATGTAATCTGAGATTTCAAGTTTCCACTCGCGCAATGATAGAGGATTAAGGATGGAGATTCCACCACCTCCCTAGGTAATCCACTCCAGTGCTTCTCCACCCTCCTAGTGAAATAGTTTTTCCCTAATATCCAACCTAGACCTCCCCCAGTGCAACTTCAGACCATTCCTTCTTGTTCTGTCATCTGCCACCACTGAGAACAGCTGAGCTCCATCCTCTTTGGAACCTCCCTTCGGGTAGTTGAAGGCTTCTGTCAAATCCCCCCTCACTCTCTTCTTCTGCAGACTAAACAAGTCCAGTTCCCTCAGAAGTCATGTGCCCCAGCCCCCTAATCATTTTTGTTGCCCTCCGCTGGACTATCTCCAATTTGTCCACATCCCTTCTGTAGTGAGGGGCGGGGGCCCAAAACTGGACGCAGTACTCCAGATGTGGCCTCACCAGTGCCGAATAGAGGGGAACGATCACGTCCCTCGATCTGCACAAACATGTCATTTGCGGCAAGCTGGGGTGTACATGTACCCGTGGCTAGCCTGCTGCACACTTATCATCCATGCAGCCGCTGCTGATGGGCACAAACCGTTTGATAGTGTGCTTCAATCTACTTTCATTTCAAAGCAGGGTAGATTAAAGAGCACTATCCAACTGTTAGTGTGCATCAGCAGGATCCCACATGAACACCTTGTCTGCAGCAGGCTAGATTCACACCCCAGCTTGCACAAACTAAATGTTCATATAGACAAGCTCAGAGATTTCCCTTGCCCTTTATTACTTAGGTCAAGTCTACACAAGGGACATCTGCCGGCACAGCTATGTTGGCCAGTGCTGTGAAGGTGTGATCCCAGACCAGCACAGCTGACCTCACAGAAGTCCCCGGCGTAGACCCAGTTATATCAGCAGAATTGTGCTTTTACATCTTGCTTCACTCATGGCAGGTGGTTTTACTGTATCAACAGAAAGCACAGCTTTGCTGATCTAAGTTGTATCTTCATGAGGGAGGCTTTGTCGGTATAGTACACCAGATAGTTTTCCATTCTCTCCGACCCTATTGTAGCAAATGCAATGTGGGAGTCACCCCCCGGCTGAAAGATGGGAAAATCAGTCCATTGACTTTTAGCTATCACACAAACTTCATAATACAGGATGTAGTGAAACGGTATGCCTTGCCGCTAATCCCTGGAAAGCCTCTGGTTACTTCTGCAGTGAAAACCAATCATCAACAAAACTCTTCTATATGAAAATCTGAAATTCTTTTCCATGAAAATGTGTTTGTCCAACCTGTGAACTCTGTAGGAAGGCAGCTGTAGTCTGTGCAGTTGTAGCTGGAGTTCTGAATGTTTCTTCCCTCGTTAAGTCTGAAATGGTTCTTTCAAGAACTTCTCAGAGTCTTGAAACTAGTCGAATAAATTCTCTATAAATTAGATGGACTCATTCATAGCCCATCTTCCCCCATTTAACACAACACAGCACCACTGTCACCGCTCTAGACACATTGCAATACAATTCTAAGACACATTCTACTCAATGTCATTGAAATGTTGAAGCGTTGATCGTGTAATGTCACTTCCTTTTCTGTGCCTCATTTTCCCCATCTGTAAAACAGGCATGATACTAGAGTGACCAGATGCCCTGATTTTATAGGGAAGTCCCGTTATTTGGGGCTTTGTCTTACATGGATGCCTCTTACCCCCCATCCCCTTTCCAATTTTTCACACTTACCGTCTGGTCACTCTAGATCAGGGGTGGGGAACCTACGGCCCGTTGCTTCATTTCATCCGGCCTGTGGCAAGCCTCCCTACCGGAGGCTGGAAGCCTCCCCTTGCCTGTAGGGCTGAAGATGCAAGCGCCGGCTCGCCCCAGGGGAGCTGGGGTTGCCAGGCCATTAGAAGTCCAGTCGGCTTCGCGCAGCTCCTGGAAGCGACCAGCGTGTCCCTGAGGCCCCTAGGAGCAGAGCTGATCAGGGAAGCTCCGTGCGTGCTCCCGCACCCAGTGTTGGCTCCGCAGCTCCCGTTGACTGAGAACCACTCTCTCTTCTTTGGAGCTGGAGTTGTAATTTAGGCCAGCTATCAAGCCTCTGCCAGTTTCTCCTCCAACTGGCCCTTTTCTCCCCAAACCACCCTCAGGCTAAGTGGGTTCAGCAGGCAGACCTTCTCCTGCGGGTGTCTCCCTTGTTTGGAGGGAAGGGACAGAATATGTACAGTCTTCTTCCCAGAGCTTGTCCTGATTGGCTGCAGGGGGGGGCCCACTCAAAGTAGTTCCTGGTCCCATTCCCTTAAAGGAAGAGTAGTCTGTGTTTTCCACTCACCTTAACTATATTCGCCAGGGCCACCCTCCTCTCTCCCAATGCCTAGCTCCTCATTCCCTATGTCTTAAAGGGGGACACCACAGAACAGGTGTGGACTGACCATTACCCTTAAATGGACAGTCACCTTGTTGCAGTTGGTTAGGGAGGTGATTGTTTGTTTACACTCCTAACAGGCATAGTTATGCTGGCAAAACTTTTAAGAGTAGATGAGGCCTGAACAAAATAAGCTACACTGATAAAAGCGCTTCTGTGCCAGCATAACTATGCCCACACTAGTGCTCTGTATACACTTCAGAGCCTGTGCCCGCTGGCATGGTACCCTAGTGCAGTGGCTCTCAACCAGGGGCCACATACCCATGGGGATACGCAGCGGTCTTCCGGGGGGTACATCAACACAGCTAGATATTTGCCTAGTTTTATAACAGGCTACATAAAAAGCACTAGCGAAGTCAGGGCTCTGGGGTGGGGCCAGGGATGAGGGTGCTCTGGGCTGGGACTGAGGGGTTCGGAGGGTGGGAAGGGGATCAGGGCTGGGGCGGGGGGTTGGGGTGCGGGCGAGGGCTCCGGTTGGGGGGGCGGGCTCTGGGGTGGGGCTGAGGATGAAGGGTTTGGGGTGCAGGAGGGTGCTCTGGGCTGGGATCAAGGGGTTTGGAGGGTGGGAAGGGGATTAGGGCTAGGGCTGGGGTTGGGGCCCAGGAGGGGGTCAAGGGTGCAGGCTCCAGGCAGCGTTTACCTCAAGCAGCTCCTGGAAGCAGCGACATGTCCCCCATCCGCCTCCTATGCAGAAGTGCACCCAGGAGACTCTGTGCACGACGCTGCCAGGTCCATAGGTGCCTCCCCTGCAGCTCCCATTGGCAGCAGTTCCCAGCCAATGGAAGCTGCAGGCGCAGTGCAGAGCCCCCTGACTGCCCCTACGTATAGGAGCCGGAGGAGGGACATGCTGGCTGCTTCCTGGGAGCTGCAGGGCGTGGAGATTAGCAGGGAGCCAGCCAGCCCTGCTGCATGGCACTGCCAACTGGACAGTCAACAGCCTGGTCAGCGATGCTGACCGGAGCTGCCAGGATCCCTTTTTGACCGAGTGTTCTGGTTGAAAGCAGGACACCTGGTCACCCTAACACTGACAGAAGGAGTTTTTTTGCAGTGTCGGAACACCCATCTCCCCAGACGTTAGCTATGTTGACAGAAGCTATGTCTGTATTGGGGCACTTGTTGGGGTAAGGTTGCAGATGTTTGCCTTTTTATTTCATACTTAGTTAACAAAAACATTAACTTCATTAAAACAAACAAAATAGTAATAATCTTTGAGGCAAACCTGCTTCCCGCCTCCCGCCCTTCTCCCTGATATTTTACCTAATGACTGGAAGGCTTAGGGCCAAATTCTCTGCTAACGTAACTTCACTGAATTCAACAAAAAAAAACTTAATTGTGACATCTTACATCCTTCAACAAATGTCTACACGTGTAATCCATGGATGTGTGTTGCTGAATATTTTTTTAATGTTGCTGATGTGGTAATTAAGGTTATGTATTGACCTATGAGGGACATTAATGTTTTTATGTAGTGTTTCTTTATCTGTTGAAGTTAGAGGGAATTTCTTCATGAATATGTGGAGTCTCATAGGAAACTTTTTAGGTAGGGGTTGGGATTTGGTAAAGAGGTATCTGATAACTTGGCATTTGCTTGCTCGGTTTGCACGCGGGGATGTCACACACAAACCAAACAAAATTCCTTTTTAAATTTCTCCATTTCACTCCGAGCAAGTGAAATCTGCCTGCTCCTGTAAAATCCTTCAACACTTTTCTTCATTGAAAGCCACTTCTCCCCCTTTCATCTCTCACTTCCCTTTATATCGCCCAGGCAGAGGTCTACTAGTTGAGGTAATCTTTGCATTTGCATTCCTGAGTCCAAACTCACCCATCTCCTTTTAAAAGTAGGCAAGTCCAACCAGCACTTGGAATCTGAAACCTGAAGTTGCTCCTTAAGAAGCATCCCATTTCCACTGCATTGCCAGCCACAGACATTCTGATTAAAATTAATTGTGCTTCACAGAATTTCCTAATGAGAATCTATCAGATTTGTTTAGACCACCCAGTAAAGGACATTGTCTTTTTCTGGTATGCAGTAAAAGCTGCCTTTTCATTTAGTTTTTTTTTTTTTTTTTTTTTTTAAATCTTGTAGCTGATGTTTCACATAACGTGTGTAAGTTTTTATGTATAGAACACAGCATGAAAATGTGAGATAACGAGGTTTATTCTGAAGAACTGCTGAAGCGCATTGTTTGGTATTATAGTTTAATTTGTTGTTCATGGTTAATGCTGATCCAGAAAAGGTCCAGTAATTTTGCAGTGCAAACAAAGACAACATAGAAATAGGAATAGAGGTTGCTCTAAAGTTCTCAAGTTTGCACCACAGAAAGTATGAGCAAATATGGTTTTTATTTTCAGTCTTCGTTATTAGATTTTCATATACAGTGTACTGTAGGAATATTCTGTATTTCAATTTATTATACAGCATAAAGCCTGCTTTCATAATTTTTCAGTGAGCTAATTCTGAATTGCAGCCTCTGATCCTGGAAGGTTATTAATTCTTAACTTTAATGGTGGTAATTTACTCTTGCATGAATGTAGCAGTCCATTTGGAGGTGATTTATTTTTGAGAGAAATATGTAGTGAAAAGTGGGGTTTTTTTCCGCCTCGTAGTAGCTGATTGATAAGATTGCAGGATTTATCCAGACCTGTGTATGGGTGTGTGACAAATTAAATGTATTTTTGATGGTAGTCTCTGTTTAGGCGAATGCCTGAGAAACTGAAAGTTAAAATAACTAACGTGAGAGGGTGTCCAAACTGAGGGAATTGTACAGAGTAAATACGTAATGCAAGTAGTGGGAAATAAATCAGTTTTTCCAAATGATTTCTGGTTTAGCAGGAGAGGATTGGGTTTTCAAAAGGATTGGCCCAACTGTGCCTCCATTGAAAACACCCACTAACTTCAACCGGTAAGCTTTTCGAAAACCACAGAGGCCTTTTTTGGACTAGGGCTTTGTCTACACTAGCACTTTGGTTGGCAAAACTTTAAAGTCACGCCCCTGACCGACATAAGTTTCCCCGACAAAAGTACCGGTCTGGATGGCGCTATGTTGGCGGGAGAGCGTTTCCTGCGAACTTAGCTACTGCCGCTTGTTGGGGGTGGTTTAATTATGCTGGTGGTAGAGCTCTCTCCCACCAGCATAGAGTGGCTGGACAGAAGACCTTACATCGGTGCAGCGGTACAGCTGTGCCTCTGTGGGGTCCATAGTATAGACATAACCTAGGATTTGAAGATGTGATGTTAAATGTTATTTTTCTCACTTGATCTCATCAACCCCTTGGCTAAAACTCTAGCCAAGACACAGTATTGTAGTTTACTGTGCCCTAAAAGTGATCGTGTTAAACCTGAAGGCTCCTCCTTCAGGTTTAACTTGATCTGAAAGTCGGGGGATGAAGGGGCTTGTCTTCACTAGGCTTTTGTATGGTGAGTTAATTGATTGCCAGTTAACTAGAGGTAGTTTACACATTTGTAAAAGCTAATCCCTAGGGCCAAGAACCAACTTTTGTAGCCTGCCAATCAATTAACATTAAAGTCTAGTGAACCATACTGTAGGGCAGCCTTGTACCTGCTCAGGGTGTTAAGGGCATAAGCATCACAAATTAACGTTGCTAGATTTAAACGGCATATTACAGACTGTTCGGGTTCCACAGTCATGATATCCGGATTCTGCGTTAAACAGGACAGCCTTGCCCTTTAGCTCAGGTTCGATGTTTTAAACTTGCAAGTGGCTTAATTTGTCTTTTGCGTAAAATTATGTTTTCTTCTTGCTCACATCTCCCAGCCCTGATTGGCTGGCTGCAGCTCTTCCCAAGAAACCAGCAGATGCCCCAATAGGAAAGGTTATGTTTTTCCAGCACCTGGCACTGGATATCCTGCACTCAAGCCACCTAACCTCAGTGTTCTCTACTCTTAGCTCTGCTTCAGAGAGTGGTGGGTGCATTTCTGCCCCCTCAGAGGAATTGTTTGAAGCTGGCCATAAGTCTCTGCCGAGAGGCATTATTGGGGAGAGGGAGGAATACAAGGCTTTTGGGCTGGGCCCAGTGTGCCTTCCGTGTTGGATGCAATGGTGTCTAAATAATGCAGAGAGCTGGGTGGTTCTTCCTTGCGGGAGAAATGCACCCAGGCCCACTGGAGCACCTAAGTCCCATGCTGGGGATATGCATGGGTTCCAGAACACAACAGGGAGGTCACATGCTAGCCCTGCATAGACTGGTGTGAAGGCTGCATTGGGGGTTGTCAGATGATTGGCCCCTTGAGGTCGGAGAAGACTCTCAAGAATGAAGTGAACCGGAGAGCTCTCAGGTGGATGGTCTGGAGAACAGAGCTCTGGATAAGGGCAGAAAGAGTCTGGGAACAGATTGGAGGTGGACTCTCAGGTGGGTGAGCTGGAGATGACGTCCCAGGAGCGGGCATGGAAAGTTCCTGAACCGGTTGTGAATTGGGGAAAACGGTTTTATCATAAGGACTCTGGAGATTATTGAACATGTACAGGGCTAAATTTATGCCCAGAGGCAGGCTTTCGACTTGGACATTGAGAGAGAGACTGTTCCTTTACTGGCTGGAGCAAGGGGAAACTGAGGCACAGGAGGGCACTTCAGGAGGGATTGAGCAGAAGATCTGCCTTTATGTGATCCAGCGGTCCCAGTCCTCTGTGCAACAGACACTGATGGCCTGTGACCACCGTTCCCTTAAAGGGATAAGAGAGAGGTTGCTGCATGGCAGCCCCACTCCCTAGGCTCAGAGGTGTAGATTTAGTCTTCCCAGCTGCCCCATACCCTGCTTTCATAGAGTCCTATCATCTAGCCTTTCTGCAGACGCAGTGAATTTTCCCCTGAACGTCTCCATTATGAGAGAGGAAGAGCTGCCTACAAACAGTTGGGTGTCTCTAGCTGTCTTTCTCAGGTTACTGTGCAGTACAACTTAACTGTATGTTCTTCTTTGAGTGTTTGTGCATGTACGTTCTGTTGTAGGTGTGTGTGCTCGGCACATGCATCGGTGCCGGAAGTTTTCCCCTCAGTGGTATCCGTAGGGGACCGGCTCTGGATCCCCCTGGAGTGGTGTGTGTATTCACCGGCATAAGGGGCGCCACCGGCCCCTCCCCCCCCCACCCTCAGTTCCTTCTTACCGCCAGTGATTGTGCTGGAATGTCTCCTTGCCTCAGCTAGCTTTCCTGTCTCAACTGTTCCTACTCGCAAATTTGTTGTGTATAGTTGTTAAAAGTTGTATAGTTAATAGTTCCCTTAGCATTAAGTTAGAATTAGTCCTGTATGGGACTTAGCCTAGGGATGGGACATGCCCCGGTCCCTGGGCTTCAAGCCTTGTGACTGCTGCAAAAAACCTGTGCCAGTCAGTGATCCCCATAGAAGGTGCCTGAAGTGTTTAGGGGAAATCCATGTGAGTACCACGTGTCACATTTGCAAAAGCTTCAGGCCGCGGACCAAAAAGGAGCAGGACATTCGTCTCCAAGTGCCTCTTATGGAGTCGGCCCTCGGAGCTGACGAGATCGGACTCTGCTCGAAGCACCGCGGCCTTGGTGTGGAATGCGCCTCCTACACCGATCCCCGACTGGCGCTGATCCCCATTCCCGGTACCGGCTAAAAAGCAAAGAAAGGGTGGGGGAGGGCATTTTCCTACATCCCGTAAAGGGAGGGAGAGAGCTGGAGGAGAGCAAAGAACCACATGGGGCAGCTCCTCCCCTCCGGGCAGTGGCCAGGCTCCAGCTTTTGTTGAGCTGTCAAGCCCTCTTCCTCATTTTCTTCCTGATTTGATTTCTTTGATGGCCTTTGTGGAGCCTGCAGGCTGCTTCTCTGATCCCCCAGCAACTTCCCCCAACACTGAAGCATCCTGCCACCGCATGGGATGAAGACAAAGAGCCATATAGAAAATTCGGGTCCAGAAGAAAAGGCCCCCACCAAGACAAAGTTTAATTTCAGTGACACTTAGCCTGAGAGAGAGAAACTGAGTCCCAGGAAGCAGAAGAAGACAGAACGGTCTTGGCAGTTTGTTAAATGGGATCTCTGCTATTGTGTACAACTTTGTCAGACTCATAACTCCTCCAGGTTCAAAAATTGTTATTGGAGTACTTCCTTTGAGAGTAAATAGAGAGAAACCAAACAATGCATCGTGTCTCTGTCGAGTGGCCTTTCCCAACGCTGTTTGGAAACACACAGACATTACGTGTGCTTTGCCATGGCTTTCAGCACCTGCTGAAAGAGGAAAAACTCTAGAGATGCTACCAAGTGAGGCTGGAGTTGGCAGTCGTTTCTTATGCAAAAGTTTCTAGCTAGTCCTCTGTCATGGCAGAGATGCCAGAAATGTTAGCCAGCCCTTGTGGTGCTGCTTCCAAGATAAGAGCTTCAAGCTGTCAGACCAGAGGGGAATGCCGCTTTCAGGTAAGCTGCCCACTCTTCTAATTTGATTTTGTGATCTATGAGTTTTCTAGTTTGATGCTCAGTAGCAGCAACACCTTGCTTGTCCTAATTATGTGTCTACACACTGCAAATGAGCTGATCTAATATGAGCAAAATATCCCCTCCCATCTGCCACCTAATTATAGTGTGATCCACAACTGTGATGTGCATCATCTGATGCGTTGATTCAGGCCTGTTGGATTGCTTTATTTTATTGAATGCGGAAGTCCAGTGATAAGCAAGGTAATAACTGAGAGCACTGTCTAAAAACCGAACACCGGAGCTGGAGCCTAAACATGGTTGAAATTTGTTGGTTAGAAGCCCATGTTGCTGAGTTTCTTAGTCTCTGAGAAGTTATTTATAAAGATGAATAATGGCAGGCTAGTTGAGAAGAAAACCCTTAATCAGCTATTTCTCTTTAGTTACAGATGTTTTTTCTTCAAAGCCGTGTACTCAGCAAGCGCACAGCTAACATAGCTGAAATCCCAACAGAACAGCCAGTTAAACCTATCACAAGGTTCTGAACAAAGATTCATGTGTTTCTGGAAACTGAAGGGGGTTTTCTGCTAAAACCCGATGGCAATAAATTAAAAATTGCAGTGTACCTTTAAAACATGACTGGGGTCAGAGTGTTATCCCCACATCTGATCTCTGGGTGGAGAAGAGTAGAAAGTCTGTCTCTGCTGTAATTTCCCCAAAATTGGTAACAGCTAAGATGAGTCAGCGTTATTTTGGTAATTAAGGGAATCTAACTATGTGTCAATTTGGAGAACTCACTTAAAATTGTTCAAATGATTTTCTGCTTAAAAGACCAACTTTTTCTTTTCTCCTCACTGAAGGCCTCTATCAGGGAGACTTGCTATTTCATTTGCCTACCAGTGTTTAGTCAGATGGATTTATCGGTATGAAAGAACTGGGTGGTTTTTAAAAGGGTACAGTAGTTGTCTGATAACATACAGAGTATGTTTACAAGAATCTTAAAAAAATTTGGTGCTTTAATATTTTTCAGCATTTGCCCATAACTCTTCAGGAGCCATATCTGTGTTTGTCTTTAGTCCTGTGAGGATTTGTCTTCTCCTTTTCAAATATTTGCCTTGTGCACTGTTGAGAGAACTAAGCAAGGGTTTTTTTTATTGTTGATGGGAAGATAATGGGTGAACAATCTTTTGAGGGCTTTTTGACTGGCAGTATTATGTTACCCTGTTGATGGAGGAAGTGATCACCTGGCACTGAGGACAGATTTCCTCAGCTGGAGGTATGTGCATATGATGATGGATTTCCTCCACTTGTGGTATCTTTTGTGCGGTTAACGTATTGATTGAATCAGGGAATACTTTTGACATGAAGGGAAGAACTGCTTGTCTGCTATTGGCCAGAGGTTAGAGGTTACAAACTTTCCAGTCAATGAAAACCGTTTGTGCTCACATTGCACAAATTGCATTGTGTGAGTGTCTTATATTTTATGAGATTGGTAACAAAACAGAATACATTTCATGTGATGCAGGAAAAAGTCTTTTATCTAAAGCAAAACACACACATGCAAGCAAGTGGTACAGACTACCAGAGAAGAGGTTTGAGGGTGGCTGATTTTAGCAGTCAAGGATTTGGATTTTGTAAAGTTTTTTGTATGTATAATTTGATGCCATTGTTCCAAAAACCCGCAACTTCGTAATAGTAGCGGTAGAAAGAATAATAGAAAGAAGGGATTTAATTGGGAATGACAGGTGAGATTGCAAGAAACCCAAGGTTTGTGACTAGCTTGAAATGCTACAGGGGAACACATGCAGCGCTGTGGCTGCATCTCTTTGGCGCTTCAGTGTAGCCACTCTCTGCAGTGCCAGGAGGGATTCCCCCATTGCTGTAGATAATCTACCTCCCCGAGAGGTGGTAGCTAGGTTGATGGAAAAATTCTCTTCCATCAACCTAGCACTGTCTGCACTGTGGGTTAGGTCAACATAGCGACATCTCTCGGGGATGTGAATTTTTCACACCCCTGAGATATGTAGCTATTCCAGTGTAAGTTTTCCACATAGGCCAACCTGTAATGACAAAGAAGCACAAATCCAATTGAAGGTCAATGCGAGTAGTGTGTCCAAATCACTTAAGTCCTTTTAAAAATCTGACTCTGTGAGTCCAAATCTCTTAGGCCTTGTCCTCACTAAGGGGAAAAAAAAGTTCTTAACTCGAGTTGGCCAAGTCAAGATCAAATCCTAGTGAAGACAAGGCACGTGATAGTTTTCACATGAGTTAACAGGTCAAGGTAAAGACTAGGGAGCCTAGAGTTCAATTGACTTCCTAACTGATGTGAAAACTACCACCTGCCTTGTCTTTACTAGGAGCTGAGCTTGAGTTAAGAGCACACCTTTTTTCTAGTGAAGAGAGAGACTCAGTTGGGTTTGAAAAATCTCTGCCTAAAATACTAACACACAAAGTAGAGCCTAAAATGAATGGACAGGCAATATCCCTTGTGCACAATGAGATTTCTTCCTATTCTAATGTAAAGCCACTGGTAACTAAAGGAAGGATTTTCAAAAGCACTTTTCGCATTGGCCCTGCTGAAGTCAACAGGCCAACACCGAGTGTTTTTTGAGAACTGCTCCCTTAAAGCAATAGGAGAGAAGAATTCTTACCTGGATCTTAGAAAGGAAACAGAAATAAGGAAAAAACAGGAATATTTCATATTTCAGTGGATTAATATTTCTGTTTGAAATGGATTGGAAGAGAAACTGTAAATTCTGTCAAGTATCAGAGGGGTTGCCGTGTTAGTCTGTATCCACAAACACAACGAGGAGTCCGGTGGCACCTTAAAGACTAACAGATTTATTTGGGCATAAACTTTCATGGGTAAAAATCCCACTTCTTCAGATGCAACTGATGAAGTGGGTTTTTTACCCATGAAAGCTTATGCCCAAATAAATCTGTTAGTCTTTAAGGTGCCACTGGACTCCTCATTGTTTTTTTATGTATGTCTATTCAAGCCATTATTGCTTAAAAATACAATTTTGGTATAGTTTTTAGTTACTACTGTGCATTTCAAATGTTGGGTTTTTTACTGTTCTAGAGAAACTACATCTAATTGTGTTCTATGTAGATCTAAATAGATGCCATTGTTACATGTTTTTTAATACATTCATAAATATTTAACCATTTTAGCAGCTTATTCACACATTTGCTTACACTTAACTTTCCCTTAAGCACCTCTAAATTTTTAGCAAGGTGCCACTTTTCCCTCCAACCACGCAGTTATGACTTCTTAATGATTACAGATATACCCTTCAGTGAAAGCAAAACAAACTAGTTTTGTAGTCCCTACCTTCAAACTAGTTCAGTCACCAGGCAAAATTTCTGACTTGCTTAAAGCAGTTGGAGGGGTGAAGGAGAAAGAGTTGATGGTTTTCACTTGTGTACTTATTATTTTTTTCATCCTTCTCAAGATGGGCCGCAGATCTAGAAATGTTCTGAATGAATTACCCTAGAAATGAACTTCCTGACACGTTACGATTGATTTTACAGCCATGCCTAAGGAGCCTGACCGAGAGCGATGCATCATCGTTCTAGATGATCAGTGGATGCATAATAAGAGTACCTGCCCCAAAGAGCTTACGGTCTAAAACAGTCCTAATCTGGAAGAGATAGTGTTGTTCCCATTTTACATATGGGCAACTGAACCACAAAGAGATTAACTGTCCTGGCCAAGGTCATGCAAGAAGTTTCACAGAGCTGGAGATTGAATCCAGATTGACTGAGTCCCAGCCCAGTCCCTTAATCATGAGGCTACCTGTGATGGTTCTCGGGATACCTGCAACCATGAGTTGCCTTGTGACCCTCTGCCTCCAATGTGAGGGCGTCTTGCTTGTGGTAGATGGGTATTAGCTCCCTAACACCACTAGCCTGTCAGCCACTCAAGCCCTCTCCTCTGGGCTATGCTAGCCCAGTCTTTACCTTGCAGGCTAACAATAGGTGCTCCCCAGTCTCCAAGTTCCTTTGAATCGTTCCCCGGGGGTATCCTGCCCCTGACCCTGGCTACTCACAGAAATCCCAGATCCTCTGCCCCCAGAAGAGCAGGATACCCCAGCTTACCAGTTTTACCTTAAACCTCCACTCCTAGTACACACACAGCATTTATAATGAAACACAAAAAGGTTTTATATAAAGAGAACACAGATTCTACTAGAAACAAGAAAGATTGGTGGAACCAAATGGTCTAAGCTGATTAGTAGTTTCCTTTCGTTTCTAACAAAGTAAGATTTCCCCCCAAAGTTCAGTCTGTTGCCTGGCTGGCTGGCTTCCCAGGAACCAGTTGTTCATGACGACATCCACACACTCCAAGATGTCTCCCCAGCATAGACATAATCAGTCTTTTGTCTTTATTCATAGACATAGGAGTTGCTGAGCTCAGCATCTCAATGCATAGCTGATTTAGGAGCCTAAATCTCATTTCAGAATCATTTGAGGCAGTTGGGAGTTTAAATTCCATTAGTTGTTGTTAGAATTTAGACTTCTGGGTGCCTAAATCACACATGAAAATGAAATTTTGGATCCTAAATCAGCGAGGTGTTGTGATGCCGAGGGCAGCAGTGTCTAAATATTTTTTTTAAAATCTGGGCCTATGAAGGCAGAATAGGGGTATAAATGGTAATGTCAATTTCCTTGAAGACATTTGGTGCAAGTTACTTTAATATCACGTGTATTCAAAAGTTGCTATATATGCAGGTGCAAAAACCACTATAGGCTTTTCTATCCCCTTCAATGTTCTAATGGTCTCTATTAACATGAAAATCATTTAACAATATATAAAGTTTAAATTACAGTAGGTAAATTACTGTTTTTCCTATGTGCAATTCTCATTACACAGTATAAGTGCAGTAGATAGAATATACAGCACATTAAAATTCATATTTCCAGTTTTAAAAACCTATTCATGGAGATGAATGTGTTCTTTGTTGATTACATCTCCTAAAATTCATGCTCAACGCACACACTCATTAGAGGGAAATTGCTATGTTAGTCCACAAGAATGTATGTAGCCAAGGAGAAATTAAACAACAAGATTAAGGTGGAAGGACTGCATGACCAGCGCATAAAGATAAAGATGAGCGGTTTCATTATGATTTGAATTGGTTATTTAGAGTGAAGTTCTGCTGATCTTCAGAAATGTGTCAGTGCAGATATAAAATGGTTTTGTTGTAATTAAAAGCTGCTAAATTGAAAAGAGCTGGGGATATGTGGGGTGTGGGTATGTTAAAGCTTCAAAAACTTTATTTAGTCACTTTTTAAAGGTAGAGATGAAATGATGCATTAACTTTTTCTTTAATAAGGAAAATGAGTATAATGAAGTAGAAGCACTGAAATCTAAAAGGAATATGCATAAAAAAGTTTTGTTTAAACAGCCAGTTGGATTCAGGAGGAGCATCAGAACATTTGACATTTTACTTTGCAAGTAAGTTTTCAGGCCAACATTTTCAAACATGTATCCAAAATCCTTATTTAGGCCCTCTGATTTTCAAAAGCATCGAACATGCAGCAGCTGAGACCTGCTGGGTGCACAGCTCTTCTGAAAACTTAGGCCACTTACTTAGAAAATCTGAAGCAGTGGTCCTCAACCTGTTTACCATGGTGGGCCACATGTGCAGCTCTCTGAGTTGTGTAGGCCGCATCCATACAATATATATACTACTTGTATGGCCCTGAGGATGTCACATGGGCTGCAGCTGTGTGCTGATTGGGCTGAGAACCACTGCTCAAAAAGATCTGAAGGGCGGAAGTGTAGGGGCTTTAGTAATGAATGAGTCTAGTAAGGTCATTCCCGGCACAGAGGGCTACTTGCAAGAAATGAAGATCCGTTTGGAAGGAGAGGCAACTGGGCATGTGTAAGCAATTGTGATTTTTGATTCCCAAAGCAGAAGAAGAAGAGGTAGCACACGTGAAAATTTCAAAATGTTATTTGGCTTGGAAAGTGCTAAGGGATTCTTTGTTGGAAGGAGGGGTTAGGGTTAGAAATACATGGACTGAAGAAGATTCAGGTATAAAAGCAGAGGCATTTTGCACTTGGTACCTTTTTTGGACCAGAATATCCTCCTTGATGGCATTAACGATGCAGATATGTTTTTCTGTCAAATATTTTCTGACAGTTCAGTTGCCAAAAACACTGAAGTGGTAGAATGTGCCTGCAATTACTAACAATATGCTTGCCATGGAGTCTGTGAACTCCCTCACGAAAGCCCTCAATGGCCCTCACGTTGTCTAGAAATAGCAGCAATAACCATGGTAATAAGCTCTTCTCTTTGCTGCAGAGGTTTGAACCCTTTTGCGGATAGGCTGCAGTATAGTCTGTTGATTTTTCTGTAGCTGCTGGCATTGCAAGTGACAATTCAGAGGAGATGGTGCTGCTGCAGCCTGCCCACCACCACTTTCCACCCTGTCTAGCCTCCTTCCCCACCAAACCCCTGCACGCCATCAAGCCGTTGTCCTCCAAGCCCCACTCACTTCCCATCATCCGAGACAAGGTCAAGCCTGATTTTGTGTGGCCTGGGGAGGGGTCCCACCCTAACAGTGCTCCCCGGGAACCGAAATGGGCATGGATGTTGCCTCAGTAGGAGACGATTTTGCCTAGTGCAGTGGCTCTCAACAGTTCCAGGCTACTGTACCCCTTTCAGGAGTCTGATTTGTCTTGTGTACTCCAAGTGTCACCTCACTTAAACACGACTTACTTACAAAGTCAGACATAAAAATGCACAAGTGTCGCAGCACACTAGTACTGAAAAATTGCTCACTTTCTCCTTTTTACCATATAATTATAAAATAAATCAATTTGGAATAGAAATATTGTACTTATTTCAGCGTATAGTATATAGCCGGGGTGGCCAAACTTACTGATCCTCCGAGCTGCATATGATAATCTTCAGAAGTTCGAGAGCCGGGCACACCTGCTTGGGGCTTCTGCTCTGCGGCAAGTAGTGGGGCTTAGAACTTCAGCCCTGCGGGAGATGCCTGCTGGTGCTCGGGGCTTCGGCAAGACCGGGGCTGAAGCCCCAAGCCCTGGCAGGCACCTCCTGCAGGGCTAAAGCCTGCAGTTCCCTACCGCACTAGGCAGAAACCCCTAGTCCCACCACCCTGCCGCAGGGCAGAAGCCCCGAGCTACCCCTTACACCAGTCTGGTCGGTGGAGAATTAGGGGAGGGGGCTCCGCGTGCCACACTTGAACTGTAAAAGAGCGCACATGGCTCGTAAGCCACAGTTTGGCCGCTGCTGGTGTATAGAGCAGTATAAAGAAGTCATTGTCTGTACGAAATTTTAGGTTTTGCTGACTTCACTAGTGCTTTTTATGTAGCCTGTTCTAAAACTAGAGAAATATCTGGATGAGTAGATGTACCCCCTAGAAGACCTCTGCGTACCCCCAGGGGTATGTCTACCCTTGGTTGAGAACCATGGGCTTAGTGGATAGAGCACTGGAGAGTGGATCAGGAGACCTGGGTTCTATTCCAGGCTCTGTCACTGGCCTGCTGGATGATCTTGGACAATTCACTGCCGCTGTGTGCCTCAGTTTCCCCATCTTTAAAATCAGGGTAATGAGACTGACTTCCTTTGCAAAGCACTTCGAGATCTCCTCTTGATGAAAAGACCTAGCTATTATTATTTACTCACTGACCAGTCTGGCTGAGGTCTACACCTTAAAAATTAGATCGACCTTCCTACATCGCTCAGGGCTGTGAAAAATTTCACCCCCCACGTGACGTAGTTAGGTCGACCTAACCCCCGCTGAAAACACGACTAGGTCAACGGAAGAATTTTTCTTACCTAGCTACCGCCTCTCGGAGAGGTGGATTACCTACATTGATGGAAAAGCCCCTTCCTTCGATGTCGGAAGCGTCTACACTGCAGCCGTGCAGCACCATAGCTGTCCCTCTGGAGCTGCTGTTGTGTAGGCATCCGTCTAGTGAGCCCGGAGCGCAGACACCGTCAGCCATCTAGAGTGGTAGCTCTCTACTCTGCAGGTATCCTAGAGACAGGTGGGTTTTCCTGCCTTCCACACTGCATCTACAAGGTGGACTTTTAATGACCGAGATTTTAGCCATCTGTGTTAAATGGGAAAGGCTTTATTGATTATCCATGGGTAATATGCCATATCTACTGGACGGGCATAAAAACAACTCATCCCTTGAAGACTTTAATGTGGAGAGAAGGGATTCCCAGGGGTTTGCTCTTTCCTGCCCTTGCCATCTTTATCTCTTAGCAAGGAAGAGTTATGCAGTTCCTATGGTGTTGCCTTTTATTAAAGCCATCACTTCAGCACTTTTGGCTTTTGGTGGTAGTTCAAAATGTAGGGAAAGGCTTCAGAGCTGTGAGAGAGCAGAAGTTAAGTGCTGCAAGCTTTTAAAATACATTCTCCCCCAAGATGGCTGCCAAAAGGTAATCCACTCGCTTCCCTGAAGACTGTAAGGTCTTTGGGGAGTGGCCAAGTCTTTATGTATTTGAACCTTTTGGATGTTGCTGCAATGTAAACCAGAATAACAGTAGTGTATTGTTTTAAGTTTAGAAGACAGACAAAAGAGGAGACAACAGAGCACTTCTCCAATAAGCATTTGTTTATTTGTATTAAAGTCACGCCTAGAGATTCCAACCAAATTACATACTAAGGCCTTGGCTACACTACACAGTTAAGCTGACATAAACTACCTTGTATCGACCTAGCTTTGAAAGTGTCGTCACTTAAATTTGGCTCCTGCCGACGGGAGTACCTCTGATTTATTAACACCACCTGCCCGAGCGGCATATGGTCAGTCCATGTAATTAGGTTGACACAGTGTCAGTTCAGGCACTGTGTTGCTTATGTCGACTGTCACTGGCCTTCAGGAGCCGTCCCACAATGCCCCGCACTGACAATACAATCGATAGAATCGCACCTAGTGAGGATGCGCACCCCCGACACAAGGAGCCGTCTGTGCACACACACGACGTAATAACTGTGGTGGCTGTATGCTGACATGAGTTAGGTCGACATAATTTTGTCGTGTAGTCAGGGCCTAAGAGACCACCCTTTCCCAAAAGAGTTCATAGTCTAAAGGGACAAGATGAAGGATGGAAAATGACACAGAGGCACAGAGAAATGACGTGACTAGCCCCAGGTTGTGCAG
Source organism: Eretmochelys imbricata (assembly GCF_965152235.1). NCBI lineage: Eukaryota > Metazoa > Chordata > Testudines > Cheloniidae > Eretmochelys > Eretmochelys imbricata. Next base: position 6,881,088 of record NC_135578.1, on the reverse strand, counting down.
CAGGTTAGTGTTCGAAGCAGACATAGAAACCCAGCTTCAGGACTCCCAGTCCAGTGTTCTCTCCACTAGATCACTCTGAAGTAATTGGGACTACAGACATGCTTAGAGTTAAATGTGTTTAGCATAAGTGTTCCACCTTGCATTTAGCAGTGACGCTCTTGAGTTAATTTCCCAGACCTGAAGAAGAACTCAGTGTAAGCTCGAAAGCTTCTCCCTCTCGCCAACAGAAATTGGTCCAATAAAAGATGTTCTCACCCACCTTGTCTCTCTAATATCCAGGGAACAATATGGCTACAATAACACTGTATGCAACATTGGGTCACATTCAGCGTTGATGCTTATTAAGAGCAAGAAATTTAAATATAGACTTACTCCCCCAGTTAATAAAGATTCCTTTATCTTATAAAATTTTGTTTCATGGTGTGATTCTTGAGCATTTTACAGATATTGCTTTAGAATATAAATGTCTTTGTTTCTGTAAGCCATGTGATTCAGAAGTGTTGAAGTTTTAACAGCTGTTTATATAAGATAGAATGATCCAAGTTTTTGTTTATATTACTTGCATTTCTGGGCCGCTCTAGGAGACAAATATTCAAAATGCAGATAATCTGCACAAACTCACACCTGATTTACAAATGAAAAAGTATTATTTTTGATGAGTGGCTGGAGAAATTTTGTGGAAAGACTTTACTTTGCTGTGACTGTTGTATTTGGAGAACACAAATGCAAACAGTGGGAGAACAGTTTTATGGTTATTAAATGTCTAAAATGCTGATTCTTTGCTTCAGAATACTACTTCTAAAGATTTGTCTATTTTTATTGAAATGAAAATTTTCTTTATTGATTTGAAGAATATTGATGATTTTTCTCTTTGTAACCTAGAAAAATAACAATTGATTCATTTTCTTATAATAAAACTCCACCCCCCCAAATCATTACATTGACCAAGTCCTGCAGATATATTCTTGTAAGCCTTAAATTTATTTAGTAAACAAATGCAACAAAAATGTGTTTTATCACTTAAGCTATTGATGCACTGCCAGTTTTTTAAAATTTCCTATTTAAGTACTTACACCATCAAATACAGATACTTAAACTCCAAAGGTGTGCAAGCTGTTTTGTTAATTTCCATTAGATTTCTTGCACATCATACCAGATATTTGGCAAGAATATCCTTCTTGACCGGTTTCTTAATTGCAAATTGACAAAGCCACTTATTTTCAAACACAACCAAGCCATCTCAAAATGTTGATCTGAAGTGGAAGCAAATATTTTGTGCACTTATTATAATAATGCCACGTTGCCTATACCAAGTTCCGTGTATTGGGATAATGATTTAAGGCCTGTCAGGATTGGGCTATTAATTATGCTCCCACCCTTCCCCCCCTGTTCAAGGGGGATCAAAGGGAGACTGTCTCTGAACTTCTGGGGCTGCAGTTGTGATGGGCTTATACATGGAGTCCATCTGTTTTAAAGGTGTATAATACTAAAGAAATACCAGCAGAAGTCCCAATATTGCTATGACAGTGAATGTCAATCACGAGAAATACTAAATTGACAGTTACTTTCAAGTTCATGCCATACCACCAATTCCCCGCTCCTCCACACCGTGTGGTTTCATAGCTGTTCTTTTGTATCCAATTTATTGCAAAGGAGCTTCATTTTTTGACAGATTGTGAGATTTTCATGGTCAACCTGTGCATTGCAATACACTTTCCTGTTCTTTGGTCTTGACATAATTTATTGCATAAATGAATCATTATCCTGTTGTCTGACAAAACCTCACCGAGCGGATGGTGTCCAAATGGAATAACATATTCACAGAATGCTACAGAAATGGTCTCTGCCCTTAACAGTTCCTAATTTATTGTGAGACTGACTGTATGGCTAGTCATGCCATTCACTGAGTTCTCTTTTGGCACAAAGAGTGGAAGGATGTTCTTGTGGTTAAGACGTTGGACAAGACTTGAGAGATCTGAGTTCTGTTTCCAGTTCTGCTTGTGAGACCTTGGGCAAGTCACTTAGTATGGCTTAGGTTCCCCATCTGTAAAATGGTGAGAATATTTTCCTCCTTAAGATGTATGTCAAGTACTCAGATGCTGTGATGCAGAATATCATAAACCAGCCTATAAATAAAAGATTGCTGGGACTTTAACTCAGTGCTGTAGCAGTTTTTTGCCAGTGCATAGATGTGATTTACATCCTGTGGCATGAACCAATTGTTTCAAACTTGTATTAATAATTTTCTACAACATTTGGTATAGTGGTGTGGGTATTTTTTTTTTTTTTTTTTACTTTGATCTAAGACCTTGAATATGGTGTATGGGTTAGGACATAATCATATAAAGCTATTATAATTATAAAGCGTTGTTATAATGGATTGCGTTCTGTTTCTTGGGAGCAGTTTTGTTGGGGATCATAGTTTTTTTTTTTGGTATGAGCTCCTGGGCGTATGGTTATGCTTTTTGCCCTTATAGTTTACTTTGTTTTTTGCTTCTACTTCATCATTTTAACAGATTGCTTTAATTGTAATGGTGCAACGTGTATTGAAAACTGTATCCCTAGAAATGTGCATCTTCATAACTGCCGACAGAGAATAAGTTTGTTCTACACTTTACACAAGGTAATAGCGGTATCACTTGTTCTTGATTGTTATTTTAGGTTCCAGACAGCGAAGTGAATAGGTTATCAATCTGATACAAACAGCGACACACGCACAATTAAATTGTTTCTGGCTAATCATGTGAGAACACATGCAGTAGGTTGTGTTTAGATGTCTCAGTTTACTTGTTCTGTTATGGATCATCTGGTTACCTTTTCAAGGCTTATTATGATAAAGACAAATCTGTGATTTTATTTGGGATCTAAATGCTAAAGTGGGGGTGGCAGTTTGTGTATGCGTTAAACATTTATGTATTAATATTCTGTGCACTGCATTAGCTCCTTAAAGCCCAAACCAAGACCAGAGTCCTATATTGCTAGGCACTTTACAAATGTTGGTGAAAGACAGATCCTGCCCCAAAGTGCTTACAACTGAAATAGACAGTACAGCGTGGGAGGGGAAACAAAGGCATGTTGAGATGAACTAATATGGCCCAGGTCACAGCAGGTCAGTTGTCAAACCAGGATTAGAACCCTTGTCTTCTGAGGCCGTCTAGTGCTGAATCCAGTAGGCAACACTGCCTTGAGTCTTACTTTTGTTGCGTGGTGGACTTCACCAACTGCTGGCTAGTGTGGGGAGAGCATTGAAAAAGTATTGCACTTGAAAGGTGGTGTTTTCCCTTCCTTTTAGAGTTTAACTCGAAAAAATGTCCGATTGAAGCTACTCATGTAAAGTTTTGTTTCTTAAAGTACACTGTCTTTTTAAATTCTACTCAGGGTTTACAAATCTCTTAACAAATCACTTTACAAATCTCTACTCCAAGACTGCTAGACTGTATCTCAGTTCCATGTCCGGTGTATGTGTAAATTACAGTCTTTCATATTTCTAGAAGTGTTTTATGGCAGCTATCTTATAAACACATCCCTGGCCCTCTCTCTTAGGGAGATTTGTTAGCTTCATTTTAAGGTTGCTGAGAAAATTCTCACACATTGCTTTGCTTCTTAAGAGTGATATCACAGTATTTCTTATCTTTAAAGGTCATGCTTTGTCATTATCATACACCTCTGTTTCACAGTCACTCTTACCAACTCACTTTTCTTCTGATACTCGCCTCGCTCCAAAAACGGATGATCAATGAATGCCTAAATAAACAGAATTGTTTTTCTGAGCTGCAGACCACTTTATCACATGTTAACAAGGGCACACCACAGTGATAGTGGCATGGCAGTACTTTCTGAGATCTACAGTTATGGTCATAAAGACTGTAAGAACTGTAATCATTCACTTCGTAGCTCTCTTGAACCTCGAATAACACAGCAGGCTACAGGGCAGGCTGCATTGCAAAAGCACCATGACATGAGTGAGATGCTGCTCATTTCCTTTTCCTGGTGATTTTGCCACTATCTTCTGTCATTCACAATATACGCTGAAGTCTGTTTCTAACAACCCATTGGTTCATTCTTACATTTCACTTAAATGGAATGATTCTGTATTCATTAGGCCTGTTGATTAATCGCAGTTAACTCATGCAATTACCTCAAAAAATTAATTGTGATTAATTGCACTGTTAAACAATGGAGAATACCAATTGAAATGTATTAAATGTTTTTGATGTTTTCCTACATTTTCAATTATACTGATTTCTATTACAACACAGAATACAAAGTGTACAGTGCTCACTTTATATTATTATTTTTAATTACAAATATTTGCACTATAAAAATGATAAAAGAAATTGTATTTTTCAATTCACCTCATACGAGTACAATAGTGCAATCTCTTTATCATAAAAGTGTAACTTACAAATGTAGATTTTGTTTGTTACATAACTGCTCTCAAAAACAAAACAATGTAAAACTTTAGAGCCTACAAGTCCGCTCGGTCCTACTTCTTGTGCTGCCAATTGCTAAGACAAACAAGTTTGTTTACATTGATGGGAGATACTGCTGCCTGCTTCGTATTTACGATGTCACCTGAAAGTAAGAACAGGTATTCGCATGGCACTTTTGTAGCTGGCATTGCAAGGTATTTGTGCCAGAGATGCTAAACATTCCGGATGCCTCTTCATGCTGTGGCCACCATTCCAGAGGACATGCTTCTGATGCTCATTAAAAAAATAATGTGTTAATTAAATTTATGACTGAACTCTTTCAAGGAGTATGGTATGTCTCCTCTTCTGTTTTACCTGCATTCTGCCATATACTTCATGTTATAGCAGTCTCAGATGATGACCCAGCACATGTTCATTTTAAGAACACTTTCACAGCAGATACGACAAAACGCAAACAAGGTAGCAGTGTGAGATTTTGAAAAATAGCTGCAGCACTCAACCCAGGTTTAAGATTGTGAAGTGCCATCTAAAATATGAAAGGGACGAGGAGTAGAGCATGCTTTCAGAAGTCTTAAAAGAGCAACACTCTGATACGGAAACTACAGAATCTGAATCACCAAAAAAGAAAATCAGTGGCATCTGACTCAGATGATGAAAATGAACATGCGTTGGTCTGCTCTGCTTTGAATCGTTATCAAGCAGAACCTGTCATCAGCATGGCTGAAACATGAAGGAACATATGAATCTTTAGCGTATCTGGCATATAAATATCTTGCGATGCCGGCTACAACAGTGCCAGGCAAACACCTGTTCTCACTTTCAGGTGACATTGTAAACAAGAAGTGGGCAGTATTATCTCCTGCAAATTGTAACCAGACTTGTTTGTCTGAGCGATTGGCTGAACAAGAAGTAGGACTGAGTGGACTTGTAGGCTCTAAAGTTTTACATTGTTTTCTTTTTGAATGCAGTTATTTTTTTTGTACATAATTCTACATTTGTTAGTTCAACTTTCATGATAAAGAGATTGCACTACAGTACTTGTATTAGGTGAATTAAAAATGCTATTTCTTTTGTGTTTTACAGTGGAAATGTTTGTAATAGAAAATAAAGTGAGCACTGTACGCTTTGTATTCTTTATTGTAATTGAAATCAGTATATTTAAAAATGTAAAATACATCCAAAATATTTACAAGACAGAAAAGAAGGGGGTGGAGTTAGAAGACTTTTCATAGTTTTAATTTATAAAATTCAAAGGAGGGGGGAAATCCATTCTGAAGAATTGTCAGCAGAAGTTTAGGAAAGCTTTTTTCTTACTTTATAGCTGTAGCATGTTTTAGTGCAGGCATCTTACACTATCTCCCCAGCTCTCCACTAGTTTATACAGGGACCATGACCAGGGCCAGCCCACAACATTTTGGCACCTGAGGCGGGGAGCTCAAATGATGCCCCCATGCCCCCTCACTTGGGCCAAAACTTTGAAACTCTGGGTCCTAGTGGCACACACTCACACACCCCCGAGTCTGGCACCTGAGGCGGCTGCCTCAGTTCGCCTCATGATAAGGCCAGCCCTGACCATGATGTTAAGGAGTTACACTGATATAAATGAGAAGATAATCAAACCTTACATCTTTTAGGTATCTTTTACTGTTCTCCCTTTTGAAGACTGGAATTCCCCTCACTCCCAGATCACCTCCTGAAATGTTAAAGCAAATCCTGATTGTAAATTAACAGTGGACAACTATGTGTGTGTAATTTTCCAAGGTTAAATCTTTGTGATCATTAGGCAGCAGTAGAAATCGTGACTCCATCTAAGTGACTTCTTGACACGGTGTGTACTGGATTGTTCAGAGTACCAAAAGATTTTGCTCAAAGCAGTTGAGCTGAAATAAAGGGAGAACCCACAGTGCAGATCTTTGAATATAAGTTGTCCAATGTTTGTGTCAGTGTTAAAAGATCCTTCCAGCATTTAACCTGAGTCTTTTGTAATAAATATACCACAATCTGCCATGTCATTTGTGGAAACTGAAGTATTTCAAAAGCCAAGGTAGGTAGAAAGATGCATTTGGATCTGCTGAAGTACTTTGCCCCTGCAAAACGTTGGTGTGGTGGACTAAGACAAATGCACTGTTTTGTAAATCTTGCATTAATTTGCATGCAGAATAAAGTAAGAGGAGAGTAATGGCATGTGCTCTGCACATTGTGATAGGTGCTCTACTTCATGTATTTCCATATAGTTTATTTAAGAATGGAGTTATTCACATATGCAGGACAGTAAAGCTGCTGAAATCCTTTCAAAATTAAATCTGATGGTTGAAATACTGGTGTTTTAACCAAACCAGTGACATTTTAACTTAACTTCAAGCACCATCAGCGCGGTAGTTATTTAAAAGTTTTATAGAGGAAGCTGTATGGGTCTCTTTAGAAACTATTTAACATATTTAATAGATAAGTAGTAGGGTTTGGCAACATTATTTGATGTTTAAAATGAGTTGTTCCATTTTGTCAAGAAGATTTATTTCTACTGGCTACCATATGCTGAAAGATGGATACAAACAACAGTTTTTGTGTGCTGTATTTCTCAAAGACTCTTGCTATGTTGGTTAAGGTTCATATTTCTCATATCTTTTCAGGAATGTCTGGTTCATTTTTCAGCATGTTAATGAGCTCTTTAGATCTGTATTTTGATTAGAAATCATGGACATGTAGGACTAGAAGGGACCTCAGTTGGACATCCTGTCCAGTCGCCTGCATTGAGGCAGGAAACGAAGATAGCAATGTAGCCCTTGTGTTTAGTATTCTGTTCTCTTCTTCTCATTGGTGGTCTCGTGTCAAGTGGGTCACTGTATCTACATTTCGGATAATTTCTGAACTCCACTTTTGTTTAGTACAAAAGAATTGTCATGGACAAGAAGGGTTTGCATAACTAGCTCATCATTTTATTAAGCACTGATTTAGAGCTGTTGCACTGAAGGTTGTGTTTGAGCCTTATTTGACGTCTGACTAGCAGAATTACTGATCAACCAACCAGTACAGTGCTGTATGATCGGTTTATCAGAGACAGTCCCAGCAGTACCACCATAAACATCTAAGTCGTCATTTCTCCTAGCTTGGTTCCATGAGACCTATTCTTTTTTGGGGGGCTGGGGGTTTGATTGTTTTTTTGCGGGTGTTCTTTTAGGTGGAATAGATTTATCCTATGTAGCTGCTGTTATGTGGTGAGGGCAAACTTTATCAAACACACTCTCTGTGTTTGGTGTGTGTGTGTCTATACTACACACCACTTATGGCGTCGTATAGAGTACATACATTGCACATCCCCCGGCATGGGTATAAATAGCAGTGTAGGTGAATAAAGACACACCAGAGCCTTAGGGTATATACCCTACATGGCTCTCTACACACCCAAGCAATGGCCCCCTGCCATTTTTAGCAGTGTTGTATCCTGCTGCCGGAGCCTTTCCCCACCATAGGGAAAGACTTTGGCAGCGGAGAAAGTCTGTGACAGCTCCAGGAGCTCCCCCCCCTTTCCCTGCTTTCTTCCCCCACCAGAGCCTTTCACTGCTGCATGTATCTACATACTGCAGTGTGAATGCAGCCTGCTTTTTACTGCAGCATGCAGCTACGTGTACCCTACACACCACCTTCAGTGTGGACAAGGCATGTGCATGCGTGTTTGCGTGTCTGGCCTATATAACGCAATCAATGTTCGGTACTTCTAGTAGGATCAACAATGGAAGTTCTTAGCACCTATCGCAAACTCGTCTGGCGTCTCACAAGGTCTGATGCCTCTAAAATGCTCCCCACCCCATTTACAATTTGCAGTCTTGAAAAATGCCCATGATATTCCCTATGGTGATTGTGCCTTCATTACCTTTGTGATCATTACTTGATATTTATGTTGTCATAGCATCTGGAGGCCAATCAGATTGGGGGCCCCATTGTGCTAGGTGCCCTACAAACATATGTAGCAAATGATAATCTGTGCCCGAAAGTTTGTCACTTGTGGGTTAATGTAGGCCTATTTTAAAAAAATCTTGTTAATCTTCACTGCTCATCAATAAACTCTCTGCAGATTTGCCTTGCCTGTTAGAGACCCTAGGCTTATAAGAGATACAGACATTCGTTACACATGGTGAATGTTTTAATATCTTAAGCATTTCTTATGTGTGCAGAAAATTAATCTGCCCTGATCAGATTTTGAGCTGCAAATCCAAAATTATACATTCTGTTTTATTTGGAATGCAGTTATGAAAATGATTGCTAGTCTTCTGTGGGGTGGTTGTTAGAAGCTTACGAATTTGGCTGTAGAATAAATATGACAGAAAACATGGTGCTGCCTTTGGTCTTCATGGGAAACCATACGGGTAACCTAAACAGAACAAAACCCAACCTGGAACATTGGCATCATTTGTTAAAGCAGACTTAAAGTGCCTCAGAGGCAATGAAGTCTCAAAACCATAGCTGTCTGTTTCAACCTTCCTATTAAAAACAAAATATTAAATCTCTTAATACACCACTCAGTGTCCCTTTTTTGATGTCTCTAGGTAACTTGAATTTGATGCCCATTTACAGAACTGCATTTATCTTCTCTATCGTATACTTACTTATCGTATACAGGACAGATTGTACTGAAATTTGAAATCAAAGTTCCAAAAGATGATGCCTTTTTCTGTGAGCTGTGATCTCCCCATTTCATTAGTTATTTTTTAAATCTTTAACCGTGGCTTCTGAGCAGACCAGAAGAAAGAGAAAAGCACCTCATTCTCTGTTTTAAAAGAAAAGTGGAAAAAATAAAGCTCAGTTCTGTTTTTGTTTGCAGAAGCCTGTACAATCAGTACTGATACTCCAGGATGGAATAGCTTGTGAATTAAAGTTCATCATTGCCACTGAACATTAGCGTTTTACAGTTCCTACCGATACTTTTGAAATAACTTCTGAGTGATTAGATCTGTTTTTTAGATTTGTTTTCATTAAAAATAAGTAGAGTGAACACACTTTTATTTTCCCCAATGCAGTGAAGTCACAGTTCTGTTTGCCACCATCTGGGAGACTGTTTTCTTTTTCTTTTTTTCTTCCTAGAGTCGTGCACCGTTTTCTTCCCGATAGTGGGTTCTCTTGCTGTTAGAATGCAGATGAGTTGAATCAAAGTGGAGAGACTCCACTGATCGTGCTTTCACGCTGGTATGAGACTATGCTATAGTCTAGGCAATAAAAGAGGCTTTTAAAGAGCTTTAACAACAGCCTTGCATGCTGTTCTAAGCAGGAGACATTTTTTACTTTTTAGCAAATGACATAAAAGGAAAAGAGAGAAAGAAGTTTCCTATTCGAACACGGGAAATGTAGGCAAACTATGAAAGATTACTTTCTGCTGTCTTTATGGTACTTAAACACAGATTGAAAATAACTAAGTGGAATATAACCCATCAGACAGATGTATCATTTTAAGTATATGAGCAAAAAGGGAGTTTAATGTACATTTTGCTCTCACTTAAATAAGACATAAATATTCATTTTGTGGTGTAGCACTGTCTCATGCTCCAACCCTCTGGCTGATAATTAAGACAATAGGAGATATAGTTTTATAGTATACATAGTTATCTTCAGGCCTTAAAGAATAAGAGATTATTGTGTCCAGTAGTTGTCCCATCCTTACGGACAGATCCTAAAATAGAAAAGCTGTACTTTATAGAACATGTGAACACTTCTTTTTCATTATCTGTCCTGTTTATATGGAAAAAATAAATTGTTAGTTTAGACAGAACCTTGGCTTATGTTGCTTACAAGAATATTTTCCCACTGATCCTTAGAAAGTCTAGTTATTTCAAACAGGATGGCAAACTAATAGTAGTCAACAGCTTTTTGAATAGGCAAATCTGACAATCATGGGGCTGATGATGTACACACATCTGGACATGTTGCTTATAGAGCAACTTCAAAAGCATCTGGCTTGGAAGAAACAATGGAGTCTGTATAGATACTGAAAGAGAGAATGTTGCCTTGAATGGAGCTGCAGAGGAACAGTGTATTGCAAAAAGAATTGAACTGTCCAGTGTACCAAGCGTCCTTTAAAAACAATGTAATTGTCCCAGAAGTCTCATGTCACACTTAAGAACAATACGAAGGCACAGTTGGCATTGATAGCTGTCAAATAGGCTCTTGTATGAAATAAGACCGAAGAAAAATACCAGTCCAGTAAATTAAAAACCTAAGCAGCAGACTTTACAGCTTGCAGTTCTGAAATGGGTTAAAACATGTTAAATATGGCAGGCTGGCAAAGGTGTCTCTATGTGTATCAGAATGTCATGACCTATGGTTCCCACAGGGTTCATGGGAGCAGCCACGCTCCAACCCTCCACCTGGCAGCCTGCTGACGATAGCTTACCTGAGACCCATAAAGCCCAGCCCCTGTGTGAGGCCCCTCCCCTCATATCTGATGGGCAGAGTCCCAGAGTGGCTGATTAGCCTGCTGGCTCTACGTTAGCCAGCTGCCGGAACAGGAAGTTGTCCAAACAACATGGCTGCACCCTGCTCTGGACTGAGTGCCCTTGTGCTTCCTGGTCCCACTTCCCTGGCATCTGATTTGTGGTTCCTGCCTCTGACCTTCTGATATCCTGATCAAGTCTGGTTCTGGTTCCCAGTTCGTGGTTCTGATCTCCAGTTTGTCTCCTGCTTCTGACCTCCTGTTTTGAAGGCTGGAAAACAGTTTCTTGACTCGACTTGATCTTCAAGTTTCCCGTGAGGGCATCCTTGGGACCTGGCTTTGATTAACTGACTGGAGGCCTGGATAGCTGACAGCGCGTTTCAGCCTTCACAGATTGAGTGAATGGCCCATGTGACGAAAGTATTGTGAACGGAAAACTTGTGTGTCATGGAGTATTTCAGTGTTTGCAAGTTCTACAGTATCATCCCTCTGTGACAAGCCAAAGGCATTCTGGAAAAGAATTAGTAGTAGTATTTCCCAAATTAGGCTGAAAATCCCAAACTCAACATTAATAGTAGAACTGGAAGTCTGCAGAATTATGCTCCATGAGCTCCCGGGAGTTCTGGCTTCATAGCAGTCACTGGATGAGCTGCCAGGGTACTTGGGACCCTGTAAGCCCCAGTCCATCAACCAGACTGCTGTGGATCTGGGGAGGTTGGCAAGCTGGCAGGAAAATATGTAGGTTTCCATAGACGCCTGCCTGGTCTCAGCAAAAGTTAAATTGCAATTAACACATTCTCACAAAACATTTGATTTCGGCAAATCAATGTTTTTAATTTCTGACCAACCCTATTCTTGTGTCATAGCCCAGTGCCTTAACCATAAGACCAAGCTTTCTCTCCATTAATCCACTGCAATGTTTTTATCAAAAGAGGCTATATCCTTATTCAGTTATGGACTTCTCAGCTTTACATCTGAAAGAACGACTTGTACTTTGGTCAGCAACCCTGTTTCTTTGTGATTGGAGTCTTTAGCCACCACAAAGTATTTTACCTTTAACAATTTCTTACTCTGCACTAATAAATGCAATGTGTCCATTGTCTTTAGAAATACATTTTTGCTCTATATCGCATAGAAGCCTTTATTTCCTTTTTGGAAATGATGTGGTGGTATCATTTGTAAAGTGAACATTTGTTGTGGAGGAAAGAGGTAGGATGACAGAAGCATGATACTGGGAGATCCAAAACCATTAAGAAAACGAGACCACAACACCAAGGGAAAAAGTAATTTGTTATAAAGTTTAATAAACTGTACGTGAAATGTTTTTTTCCCCACTGCCTTACATGGCTTGTTAGATTTATGTTGCATAGTAATAGCTTAATAGATTAACTTGATTTTTTACGAATGGATCAATGTTTCAGCGCTGAAAAGAGATTGTTATTACATGGCTTTTAATATGGCGAAACATAGCCCTGGGTCACAATAGAGTGGAGGAATGAGAAATGGTCATACTCCAAGAGAATCTGAATGTTTTTGCTAAAATAATCAACAGCGAACTAGTTAACAGTGATGTTTACATTGTTGTCATAAACTTTTTTTGACAATTTGTTGTTCCAGTTGAATACATTAATAATGTATTAAAGTTCCTACAAGCTCATCCCTCCTGAACGCTTGGCAAGGATAGCAAGCTATTAATGTTTGGAAAAAATTTAGAATTCCATTCCTGTTGCCTGCAAACAGGGAGACCTATTGTGTCGTGTGTTGTTTTCAAACTTCCTACCAGTAATACCTTCACATGGAGGCTCCTCTTGATGTAATTACAGTTTCTAAAACTTTTGATCCATTGAACAATGGAAAAGATTTGCCAGGTTGATTTGTCTAGCTCAGGAGTGTTCAACTTAGCATTCAGATCTCTGATTGACCATTCTTCTAGATACTGCACTTGTGCTGCCCAGTAATGTAATTTTCAGTTAGGGAGGTTGAAGTGTCCCATTTACTGTATGTTTAAATTTGCACCTTTTGAAGCTAAAGGGACAGAATCAGGACTTTAAATTGTTTCCAGATTTTCATCGCAAGTCTTGTTGCTGGGTTTATTTTAATCACTAGCGCAGACCGGAACATTGTTTCCCTCTTCTCCCACTTCCACCTCTCTTTCTCCAACTTCCCACCCCCGAAAATCCCGTTTTTTGGCAAAACATCAAAAACTGAAAAATTTTCTTCTCTTGCTCTGGGGATCATCTGATCACAGTGTATCATGAGAGATGTAGTCCAGCCAGAGAGCCCAGCCCTTAGAGGAGAAGAGAGTCATGAAGCTCCTGAGCTGTAACTCTTCAGAGGCTCTGTGGGGACATTTGCAAATTGAAATTTTTCAGGGTTGGGTATTTTTTTTGGGGGGGTGGGGGATGTGACAAGGGATGGTGCAAGGTTTGAGATGGAGCTGAAAAAAATGAAAAATGAAGCTCAGACTCTGATAATACTGGTATGTATCTCTTCCCTCCCTCCCCGCCATTTTCTGGAAGAATCGTATGCTATATTTGAGGGAAGGATAACAGATTTTGAAAATATTTTTCCATCTCTGTTTTGAAAAATGAGTTCTTTGGCATATTGTTATGTTAGGGCTTGTTCTGTTAAAGCTTAGTAATGCCTTCTGTCTCCCCAAGCTGATTTAGTTTTTGCGGCTCTCACATTATATCCTGGTTTTAGAACATACGGTAACTTCTGTCAGGAGACGCACAGGCGTGTGTAGCTAATTCTCACAAACAGGTCATTTGTGTTAACTCAAAGACTAAAGCTATTTTTTTTTTTTTCAGCCTAATTTTTTTCCCTTTTGCATCTCTTGCCTTCCAGACCCTGTCTGGAGAACAGTCTCTTTTCCAGACAAACAAGGAAAGTAAACTGTAACTGGATCAAAACAAAGACAGTGGAACAATGCCTCCACCAGGTTTGCTTCGTGCTGAAAACTTGCTTGAGTTCCATGAAAACCATTACAAATTAGATATCTGTGAAAAATGCTCTGCGTGCATGGCTGGCTCTGATACAACCTGGTTTTTTTTCTGGAAAGGTGTTATCAGAAGCTACGGGCTCGTGGTGAAATGTTCATGTATTTTAGGAGGTGTCCACCGGTGGCATGGTTAATGATGGGGTCAAAGTGAAATGCTCAGCTAGAATTCTGCACAGTCTCTTGTGGAATGAGTCTACGTACTGGACTACAATATTGCAGAGATTTCATTCTGCACTCACTTTTGATGTGTAGGAGTTTTTATTAAACTCGCGTCGCAACATCAGCAACTCTTGCCACTAACGACTATTTCATACTAATTGCTTTTTCTTGTTAGACTGTACGGTAACAAATATCCCCTCTACAGCTGTGCCTTTGTGTGTCAGACAAAATGTATTCAAATGAGAAGTGGGCCTGCATTTCAAAGTTCAGATCTGGATATTAATTTCCTCAAAGTCTGGAAGGAGCATGGGTTTCTGAGCCAGGCTTTTGACTTGAGGATGTCTCCAGTAGGGCGTTCCTATGGACATGACTTGATGTTGCAGCTTGATTGGCATCAAATTGATTTCGGCCTATGGCCTGATTGCAGTAGGATCTTCTATAGTAATTGTCGGGGGTATAGCCCAATTCAAGTTGTAAACAATTCCAGAGGATCTTACAGTACTTCGGTCTCCCACAGCTGTCTCCTGAACATCGTAATGTGTGTGTAGCTCTTTCTGATTCCATAGTATGACTTGTCCTAGATATTTTCATTTCAATCCCAGCAGGCCCCTTTTCCTCACCTCTGCTCACCTCGCTCTTTTGTGGCAATTACAGCCAGAGTTTGAAAGTCTAGCACACGCTCTGTCCGTCACTCACTCACACGCGTGCCCCTCCCAAGTGGTTTGATGTGGATTCTTCCAAGAGAGAAAGGAAAAAGAAACTGTACCAAATGCAGGTAACCTGCAACATTTTTCAGGAATTGGTGTGAGGGAGGAAAAGGTAGCTGAGTGCCACTGAAAGCCATTAAAATAAACGACATCGTTAACCGCGCAACCCTTATGATGATTTTTATGTCCAGATAATTTAAGCTATCCTCAGGGAAAACCTCCTCGGGTAGTACTGAAAACTTGGCTCCACTATGCATAGCAGTGTCTCAAGGTGTAACAAATGTAGGTTACTTCTGTGATACAGGTGACATGAGCCCATAGTATGGGTGTCTCTCCATTCATGCCATTCAGGTAGGAGATGGCCAGTCCAGAGGCACCATCCCCTTGCTTGGCAGGAAATCTTACTTCAGTTCTCCTGTCTCTTGCTGGGACAATTGCAGCTGCCAACTTTTCTGGAGGAGCACCATCTTTATTCACCACCACCAGACCTCCAGAGCCTATATGGAGCTACAGGAGGCCCCAAATGCCCCTTCTCTTCTACCTCACTCACTCCCGCGATGTAGGATCAATTTGCATGGAAATCTCCTGCCACCTGGTGTGATAATTTTTTGTAGCCAGGATGAGTGGAAACCGGACCAGAGGCAGCACTGTACTGGATGTTTATGCCAGTTCCAACTCAGAAGGAGAATCCCAGGGCAAGTTGTAGGAGACAATCTATCTATTCCAGACGTCTCTACCTTTTCTTTGGGGAGGTCCTCCATCCGGGGTCATGGCTTGGATCAGCTGCTTCCTCTCAAATGAGGGGGATCCTTTCTGTCCCCATCCCCCCTGTCCAAGAAGTTACCAATAAAGGGTCCCATCCATTTCCCATTCTCTCTCCCCGTCCCCCGCCCTGGTTCCCTGGATACTTCCATTGTTTTTTTTTACTGGGACCTCTTCTCAGCCTTCTGGGTGAAAAATACTCCTTGCTCTTTTCAGAGAATAACTCTGAGGACCCAGACTCTCATTCATCTCCTTCCCCTTGCTGCCCCTGATTGCTCTTCCAGTAACCCCAGAATTCTGGGGTGAATTAGTCTCACACCCAACTTGGGGTTGTGTACAGGGGCAAAGGGGGATTTAGTCAAATGAAGTGCCTGACCACCTGGCACTCAACTAACACATTTTCTTAGGCTCTACCACCTGGATTTGGTTGATGTGGTCTTCGAGTGGCTGATGTCCTATCTTAATGCCTAGTTAAACCTTATGGTCTTGATTAGTTCCACCCTCCCACCCATTTCTCTTCTGTAGTCCCTCTGCCACTACTTCTGTTCAGATCCTCGCTCTTCTCCATTTTCTCTTTTCTTGTTGCAGTGTGGCTGCTGTTAGCAGACCCATCACACGTACTGTTGGAACCCACACTTCAGCGTGCCCTAGCAGATGAAAAGGCATGGCCAAATACTGAGGTTAGGGAGCGCAGGGGAGGCTAGCCGCAGTTTTTATCCAACTCTGAAAGCAATGTAGTGGGGATGGTCCACCCAGAGATCAGAACAGGGGTTGGCTGTGAGAAGCCCGGGTTTTCGATTGGCTGACCTGTGTCGTCATACGTACTGGAATGCCTCTGAAACCAGCTGGGATGAGAAATGTGTGTATCCAGACCCCTCAGATTGTCAAGCCAGCCGTGGCAACATTTGTGCTTTTCTACTTCTTACCTTGAAAGAGTGTGTGTTGTCTGGTGCTTTTAACTTGACTTTTTAAACTTTGGCTAGATATTGAACAAATCTTTAATGTGCATAGTATAAGGTGGGACACATTCTAAATGCAGTGCAGTGATGTAAAAGTGCATATGATGGATTTACTGTGGATTTATGAACTGTTAAGGAGTATTTCTGAAGCAGCAAATGCTGAATTACTATTCTAGTGCTGGGTCACTCACCCATACGTGCCTTACAGGTTAAGAGAGATACCAAAATATACTGTGCCAAGAAAACTATTGCCTGTTCTTGATTTTGAACAGTGTTGAAAAGTTTTGAGTGACTGGGTTTCCTTCAGATTCACAAACGACACCTAAAATAATATTTATAAAAAGTTCTGTTAGTAATAAAGTAACAAGTGTTATTCATTCTCCAGTCAAAAATTATGATCTAGGCTGAAGTACTCTCTGCTGATTCAGCAGCTGTTGTGCTGTTGAAGACTTAACCATGCCTTCCAAGCTGTGTTGTATTTCTGCAGAGGTAGTTGATTCTGTTACTTTGTGTTCGTCTAAGTAGTACAGCTCTGTGGCTTATTATAGTTTTCAGTCGTAACAAATGCGCCATAGGAAATCATGAGCTACAAGGATTTTGAGGTGGATCTTTTTTAAATAAAAAGAGTAAGCATTGGGAAAAAAATTGTATGATTAGTTAACTTTCCCCAGGGAAAGGTAAGTAGGTATTTTAAATTAAACTGATTGTAGATATACATGTATTAAAATATATAGTAAGGGAGGCATGTAGGCTCTCGTCCTACAGTTCTCCTGTGCCCATACAGAGCCTGCCTGAATGTTCGAGCCTTTGGGATCAAGACCTTAGTTGGCTCATGGCATTTCCAACAGTGAATCAATATGAACTCACAGGTCAGGGCCTGTTGCCAATTTACTCTAGTCCATATGGCTACTGAAGCAAACACCTGCAATGATAGGTGATGATATGGGTGCACTGGTTTGTTTCCAGCACGGCATCCATCAATCTGGGGTTTGTGCAGGAGTTTGTTTGTGCACTGCAACCAAGATCTCACGTTAGCGCTTTAAGAAACAAACATGGATGCAATCAAATAAGATCCCTGTCAAGTTGTGTTAAATGTAAAGCCAACTCCCTCAGCAGGGTTCAGATAAATATTTCTTTAGTTATCCAAGGAATAAAAAGACTGGTTTAAGTTTTCTTGCACTAATAAAATATAGCAGCAAACAGTTTACCAAAATATGGTGGATTTATATGATGCCTTTACTTTGTGGGTGGCTGACAGAAAGAACACAAATTATATTGACTTTAGGAAGCTACATTCAGGTGGCAGGTCTTTAGCTATGTGATCTTACTTAGGCTTTTGCAAATGGATGATGAAAGCAAGTGAGCCAGTGTATCAGACTCACCTCTTACTTTGACCTCAGTGGATACTCTAAATTAGGAAAGTAGAAAGGCACTGTTAGATTTATTTGATTCTTCTTTTGCTTAAAAATAACCAGTAGTGGTATATTTCATTTCTCTTGTCTCCATCTCTCTCTTTCTCTCTGTCCTACATGACAAATGGCTGTTAGAACAGTGTTAAGCTATGACCTTAAAGCCACATCAGTAACAAAACTCTGGGCTGGCAGATGTGGCATACTTGACTTACATAAATCACTCTCTTTTGTCATTGCTGGCATATGATCAGTGAGTGTTCTAATTATTGAATGGCTTTTATAGCCCCATTATTTATAATCACTTTTGGTTAGCAGCTGGAAGACCAGGATGGAGTAGAATGAAATGATATAGCACAAAATATTATCATTTGTCTAACAGCTACTGGGATTAGGAACATTTGATGATGATATGGTCAGGAGCATTCAGCCCTCATTCTGGGTCCTGAGATGGGTTGCTGCTTAGTGGAGCTTGCCATGAGAATGAGCATTCATAGGTACGGAAGCAGAATATAAATTCCTGCAGATACTAACAAAATATTTGTGCATCACAAACAACCTTAGCTCTAGAATATAGGCAAAATCCACTATTCTAGGACCCCACCATCAATTGATGGTGATTTCCATTTATTATTTGTGTTGTGGTAATGGCCTGGGACCCTACACATGGATCAGGATCCTATCCTGGTAGGTGCTGTACAAACCCATTTTAAAAAAATGGTCCCTGCCCCTCCAGGCTCTCTTCTCTTCCCCCCACCCCCCATTATAAGCCAACTTGACTAATACCTTATCCTGCAAACCCAAAATGTAAACTTTGCCTCTTCTAAAAGTTTGCTTTCCCTCTCGATATAGCCATTAGGCTGTGAGAGAGAGATGACTTCATTGCACTGTTATCTCTGTAGTAAGGCCTTTTAAACTCCGCTTGCCTCATGGCACTGTTACTTTGAAACTGCCTTTGTGTGACCTCAGGAAATCCTCTTGCTATAGAGCTTCTTAAAAAAGAAATCTCGCTAAATAGTGGAATTGTGTTGTGATATACAGATGAAATATGGACTTATCTAGTTCAGAGCCATTAACCAGTGTGAAACAGCAGTTAGTAGTCCTTACACTCCTGCTTAAAAATAAATTGAGAATATGTACTAGCATGTCAACCTGTTTATGTGAGGTACGTAATGTAGGTCAGAGACAACCGTACCCTGGCCGTGACCTATCCTAGTACAAATGGTATTAGGCTCTGTCAGAATACAGTTGATGACCTGGATTATCTATAGCCATCTTGTTGAATAAATGGGGAGAAAACATCTTCATACTATAAAAGTGCAAAGCAATTATAATATCACTTGGACCTCACATTGCATGAACATAAAATAATATTAAAAAACTTACTTAAGTGTCTACAGAATATAGATGACATGTTCGGAGTTTGGAATGTCTAAAGGATGGTGGGAACAGGTGCTCTCTGCTCTGGAATGGTAATGGTTGAAGTTTCTTCCCAAAGACTCGAATCTTTTCTGCAGTTTAGTCTCTTTGTTTTATTGCAACTACTCATGGGAGTAAGGTGAGCAGGATTTGGCCCCAACGTAATAGCACAAATTCTCATTGAGGCTGTTTGGAGTAGATGGATATTTTTATATAAGGAAAGAGAAGCTGGGTGGTCCTTTACCTATTTGCTCCTATGTAGCAGTTTGGGACTGTGACTGTAATAGATCCAATGCTAATGTGAGGAAATTTATGGTTTTTGAAAGATCAATGTTTGTTAGTGACTCTGCTATTAAATAACTATTTGAGAAACACTTAGTGAGACAGGAAATCAGAATTGAAAAAAACGTGTTTAAAAGCAAGCACTATAGTGAATAGATAGCAGCATAGTAAGGATGCAGACAGACACACGCACACAATAATTTATTGTTGCTGGGAACAAACGAGAATGAGCAATATTATTCCACCCACTGAGTTATTTTCTGTTTCACTGTTTGGGTTTGTTTTTCTCACTGAACAACTTGGCTTCCAAAGTGTAACAGCATTGGAAAGAAAACGGTTGGAGCTCTGGATGTACAAGAACACGAGTAACCAAACAAAACCCATAATGACATGTAACCCAAGTTTCCTTTGTTTAGTCCAAAGTTTAGGAAAACCTATTTGAAATCCCAGACCCTTGAGTTGAGTAGAAACTCAAGTTTCAAAATGTATATTAGGTGACAGCTTCCTGAAAGGAAAAGCAAGAATCTGAGAGTTTCATAGCATGATGGAAAGCTAGTCAAAAAATGAAGGAAAAAATTGCAAATCTCCCCCCTCCCCCCCCCATTTAAATTTTTTTTTCTCATTTTTGCAATACATTTTTAAATCTTTTTTGGTCAGTTTAGTCACATGGTGAAATTTTAAAATTCAAAGAATTCATTTTTGAAAATGGCTTATTTCTGAAACCGAATACAATATGTTACGAATGAAAATTTTAAATACATTTCAGTGTAATTTTTGATAAAATAGAAATTACAAAGAAGTCAACATTTGGAAAAAAGGTATTTCTGTGGGAAAAAAGCATTCCAAAACTTTGACCAATTCTAGAAGGAAGGGTATCATGCATTCATTATAAGTTATATAGTTAGGAAGTCCTAGCAGAGCCTTGACTACTGCGACACAAATAACTGAATACATAATGCATGTCAGAAGACAACCTGTTTTTTTTAATGCATGCAGTTCACAGCGTTAATTTTCTCAGTGGAATACTTTCTTACATTATATGCAAAATATGTTTGGGATGTTTGTTTCTTGCTTATGCATAACCTTGTTTAACATTGGCTTGTGAGGGAAAAATAAGGACTAGCTGTTGAATTAAAAGATGAAAAATTCAGTGATTCATCCTTTCAGGGTATGCCATCCTTTGACTCCTGCAAAATCTGCCTTTAGAGGTAAGAGAAGGAAATATCCCTTACTGTCACATACACAGAATTGAGAATGTCACTTGTGAAGGTTGAATTGCCACAGTGAAAAGTTAGCCAGCTCCAAGTGAGCCATCCCACAGGAAATCACTTTTAACATCCTATTCTAACTATTTTTGTTAGACATTTGGGTGGTGAGCCACTGCTTGGCATAGTGAGGGATGTTCCCAGAACAAGTAAGGAAAGTATAATGATGCAATGTAACCTTCATTAGTTTGGGCTTATTTCAGGTGCTTCTACGTTGAGTATGTTTGATCTTTCCTGACGGTGAGATGGAAATAAACAAATGAGTATATGATAAAGCAGTGTATAAAAATGTTCTAAAACAAAAACAAAACCAAAAAATGGTACGAATTCAGAGTCCTGCTGGAAGCTCATTAGTGGGAACTCAACAGAATTAATAACAATGGCTGCTTTTCACTGTCCAGAGCAGTTATTAATACCACAATTCTCTGATAGAGTAGAGCTCCTTACAGCTGTAGAGGAGATGGTTGTTTCTAAATGAAGTGTTTCATAATCAGATTTAACTACAGTACGTTAAGTCCCTGCCGGTCTGTGAATGACTATATTACCAGAAAGTTTATACTTGTATTGATTTATAGTCATGTGTAGGCAAAAAAGCCATATCTGATTCATAGTCTTTATAAATGTGGTGTGCTGACACTACCTAATTTTCCTTGCTGTAATGTCTCAGCTGCTTCCACCTTTTTAAAAACCATCAATGCTATTTGGAGAAGATCACATGAAATTTTGTTTTAGTGAAAGAATTCTATTTAGAGTTTTAAAAACTATTCTGATGCTAACAATTCTGTTATAAAACGTTCTGGAACGGCATTATGCATATAGGATATTCCTATCCCCCCCGCTCATTCAGCTGTTTGGACCAATGGGGTTCCCTCTGTTGTTTCTGCTTGCTCGATAAAATCACCAGCTCCCAAGTTTTTTTCTCCCTGACCAACTGCAACGGGACAGTGGGCCATTTTCTAAAAGAAAAGTTCTGGGTTTTGACTCGAAATGACTCTTCTTTTAGAAATTTAAACGACAGTCAAATAAAACGTAAGTCTAAATTGAAACAAAATGTTTTGCTTGACCTGGACTGAATGTTTTTGTTTTGAAGATCGGTCAGCCAACAGTTTCAAGATTTTAATGTTTTATGCGGATTTGGGATGGGACGCATTTTCTCATGACTGGAAAGCCATTTCCTGCCCACCTCTAACTGCTACTGCCTGAATGAGCACCTCTTAGCTGTTCCCAGCAAGAAATAGATTTTCTTGCCATTTTTCTGTGTAGCTGGGAATAGAGCTGGTTAGGAACTTCCCATCAACTTTTTTTTTGTTTTGAGAGAGATTTTTTTTTTTCTGTTCTATGTAGGTTTTTATTCCTTGTTCATCACCCTAGTATCTGAGCCCCTTCCAGTAACATATTAAACATCGTGACTTGACATCTATCCCGTGGCATTGGTTCTCTCATCCTCTTCCCAGAGAGAGAAGCGTGTGTACTGGAGTGTCTTGTTTTGGTCATATATTGGGGGTGGTTGTTATTGTTTTTTTAAATAGCTGTTTTCTCTTTGCAGGAAGTAGACTGAACAAAGATCTGAGGCATTATCTCAACCAGAGGTTTCAGAAAGGATCTCCAGATCACGAGCTGCAGCAGACAATTAGAGATAACCTTTATCGCCATGCTGTGCCTTGTAAGTAATGAAAAATTCCCCCAGTGGAGTTCATGAGATAAAATTAAATCCTTTTGGTGGTAAACTTTAAGTGGTGCTGTGCACTGCTATAGGAGAGATCTGATTTACAGCTATGGGGCTCTTGTGTTGGTGACAGCGGGGAAGATGATATGCGTGGCTCCTTGCCGGCAAAGTAGTGTCTGTGGATTGGCTGAGATCAGGTGAAATGTGGATGGGTAGTTCCAGAATGGATTGCGATGGGTAAAGGTTTGAAAATAAATTTACAGTTGACGGGAAAGGAAGTGAGATGGTGGGGAATGAGCAAGGGAAAGAGCGGGTTTGGTACTGAAACCATTTCATTCTGGAGTTCTGATTTGCTGGTTAGTGCTCTGGAACAGTCACACCTTGTCTTGCTGCATTTCAGAGTTCCATCATGTAGCCACAATTTATATAGCATTTACAGGTTGGCTGATACCTTACGTAAAGCTTGGACAAACATTTGATGTAGAAACAGTTCTGTGTTAACATCGGATAGTCTGGTTTCCCCCACCCCCACCCCCGCTCTACTTCTTGTATTGCTCAGTACCTTTGAATAAGAACAGGATCTTTCTTCTTCAAATTGATTTGCTCTTGATGCTTATTTTACTTGTGCAATTTCAAACCTTTTTAAGACATCATTGCTTGCTGCTGTAGAAATGGGATGATGCCATTAATGGGGGATCATAGAATATCAGGGTTGGAAGGGACCTCAGGAGGTCATCTAGTCCAACCCCCTGCTCAAAGCAGGACCAATCCCCAACTAAATCATCCCAGACAGGGCTTTGTCAAGCCTGGCCTTAAAAATATCTAAGGAAGGAGATTCCACCACCTCCCTAGGTAATGCATTCCAGTGTTTCACCACCCTCCTAGTGACAAAGTTTTTCCTAATATCCAACCTAAACCGCCCCCACTGCAACTTGAGACCATTACTCCTTGTTCTGTCAGCAGCTACCACTGAGAACAGTCTAGAAACATCCTCTTTGGAACCCCCTTTCAGGTGGTTGAAAGCAGCTATCAAATCCCCCCTCATTCTTCTCTTCCGCAGACTAAACAATCCCAGTTCCCTCAGCCTCGCCTCATAAGTCAGGTGTTCCAGTCCCCTAATCATTTTTGTTGCCCTCTGCTGGACGCTTTCCAATTTTTCCACATCCTTCTTGTAGTGTGGGGCCCAAAACTGGACACAGTACTCCAGATGAGGCCTCACCAATGTCGAATAGAGGGGAACGATCACGTCTCTCGATCTGCTGGCAGTGCCCCTACGTATACATCCCAAAATGCCATTGGCCTTCTTGGCAACAAGGGCACACTGTTGACTCATATCCAGCTTCTCGTCCACTGTAACCCCTAGGTCCTTTTCTGCAGAACTGCTGCTGAGCCATTCGGTCCCTAGTCTGTAGTGGTGCATGGGGTTCTTCTGTCCTAAGTGCAGGACTCTGCACTTGTCCTTGTTGAACCTCATCAGATTTCTTTTGGCCCAATCCTCTAATTTGTCTAGGGCCCTCTGTATCCTATCCCTACCCTCCAGCATATCTACCTCTCCTCCTAGTTAAGTGTCCTCTGCAAACTTGCTGAGGGTGCAATCCACACCATCCTCCAGATCATTTATGAAGATATTGAACAAAACTGGCCCGAGGACCGACCCTTGGGGCACTCCACTTGATACCGGCTGCCAACTAGACATGGAGCCATTGATCACGAGCCATTGAGCCCGACAATCCAGCCAACTTTCTATCCACCTTATAGTCCATTCATCCAGCCCATACTTCTTTAACTTGCTGGCAAGAATACTATGGGAGACGGTGTCAAAAGCTTTGCCTAAAGTCAAGGAACAACACGTCCACCGCTTTCCCCTCATCCACAGAGCCAGTTATCTCGTCATAGAAGGCAATTAGATTAGTCAGGCATGACTTGCCCTTGGTGAATCCATGCTGACTGTTCCTGATCGCTTTCCTCTCCTCTAAGTGCTTCAGAATTTATTCCTTGAGGACCTGCTCCATGATTTTTCCAGGGACTGAGGTGAGACTGACTGGCCTGTAGTTCCCAGGATCCTCCTTCTTCCCTTTTTTTAAAGATGGGCACTACATCATCCTGAACTGAAGCATGAAATAAGCAACAGGAACAGACAAACTCTTTAGAAACAAACCTCCCTTTTCGTGCAATTGTCAAGCTGGATAAAAAAAAAAAAAGTGAAGTCTTTTTTTAAAAAACCTACCTGAATTGAAAACTATTTCCCCCTCAGTTCAGAAAGGTATTTTTTGCCCATTAAAGATTCAGGAGAACTGTGTAATAAATTACCTGAATCTTTGCTCCAAGCTCAAACTGAACCTGGCCTTTTTGGAGTTTCGGGAATGCCCCCCCCGCCCCCTAATGTGTCACTGCTTTGCACTTCCTGCCTTCATGCAGGGACCATATTAGAGCCAAAGATGCTCCCCATCAATCTGAGTACACTCAGGGCACACTGGAAAAGTAATGGCAGCTCTCCTAAGGGGCATGGTTAAAATTTAAGCAAACATCTAAATCTTGAAGTATTTAAATGAGTTGCCAAACATTTTGAGGCTTACCTATCTTTTACAGGAACAGCAGCTGATTTATCTACTGCAGAGGCTTACTGAAATATTGAGTGTAGTGGCTATCAAAAAGTCAACCCTTGCCAACAGTTCCCATGTAATGGTAGCTGGGATAACATGCCCATTTCTTCCTTGAGGGCTATCTATTAAATACTTGGCTGGAGTAAAGGATACCGTTGTGTGGCAAATGTTTGACACACTTTGACTCCTTTCATGACAATAGCTGTGTGTCATGGCTGCGTTAGTCTTATTTCATCAGTGGAAAGGAGGGACTGAAGTACTCTTTGAAATGCTTTGCGTAGGTATAATGAATAAACACGGATTCTATTGAACACTTCCCTTTTCCAGTTTGTCCGTCCAAAATGTGATGAGTCTTTATGCTTGTAACGTGCCTGGCTGCAGGTTTTAAAGAACGACTGAACAAGATGCCTTCTTGGAATGTGAATGACTGCAATTTGCGGCTCAGTGGCTGCAGAGTCCTGATGCTAATATCCTTCTGCCCATGTATTTCTTTTGCCTTGTATTCCAATTTCAGACACCGCAAATAAAGAAAATGTGCAGAAGTTCTGTTGAAGCATTTTCTGTGTTGCCAAGGTTACATTTGGAAATGCTTTCTGTTGATTTGTTTCTCAGATTTATTGAACTTGACTGTGAGTTAAACTGCTCGAATTTAAACTTGCCATGCTTTGATTTAGAATTGGGGTAGCAGGGAGGGAAGGGGCAGAGTGATTTCTGCCTTTTAAAAATAACAAGGAGAGAGATGTTTTCTTCTGGTATTAATAAGAACATCTGTAATCATGTTCCAATTATGTAACAAGTAGAAAAATCTGCAAAGGGGAGGTTATTTATTACATACCCCTGTCCTTGCAGAGCTATACATTGGGTAACATTTTATTTTTCCTCTGTGTGCTGTGGAAAGGAGATCAGTCACAGCTTTTTGATATGACGTTTAACATGTACATGTGTGAATTTCAATGAACCCGCTCTAGGCATGGTGGTTTGGGATGCTTTTACAGGTCTAGAGATTAATCTAGTTGCATACTCATATACTTTTATTCCTTGGTACATGTGACCAGTAAATCCAGAGCTCTGGACCAATCTCTAGTGCAAATGGATTATGAAGTCTTGTATTTTGAAAATGGAATTCCCTGCTGATTATCTGGTAAACATGCCACAAGCACACAAGGTCACTCAGACTGAGCATGCTTGTACAGCTTGCTGCTTGTTGTTTCTGATATCAGAACTAAATGAAGTGATGGTTAATTAATGTACGATGGAGAAGGAGGTATAAACTGGCTTTTCCCCCCTAAGTTCTAGGAGGTTAATACCAAATCCTTGTAGTTCAGCTGGCTTAGGCTGCAAGTTACGCTCTAAAGGAAAAATGAAGGGCTTTTATTTACCGCGTTGCTTGTCAAACAGCAGCTCGTAAAACTACTGCCGACTTTTCGGGTGACAAACCACCCAACAAAACTAAATGAAAGGCTTTGTCTTCAATAGGAGAAAAGGGGTGGTGTTATGAGCATTGCCTATCCCGCTGACCGGTATGGTCTCATTGTTTCGTTGTACTTCCCCATCTGCCTGTATCCATCTGTTGTCTCTTGTTTTGTACTTAGATTGTCAGTTCTTTGGGGGCAGGAACTGTCTGTCTGTTCTGTGTGTATACAGCACCTGGTACAGTGGGGTCCTGGTCCATCACTGCGGCTCCTTGGGGCTACGGTAATACAAATAATCATAGTAAGTCAAGTCAATTAATTAGAGGTAAAACCCTAGTCAAGACAAGGCAGTTTGTAGTTTCCACATAAGTTAGCAAGTTGAGCTAAATCCTATGGGGAAGACTAGTCTTTAATTCCATCTGCTACTCTTGTGAAAACTACGTTCTGTCTCGTCTTCCCAAGGAATGTACCACGAGTTAGCTAACTCCGGGTAAGACCACACCTCTTTTCCTCATAAAGACACAGGGACAGAGGAGTGAAGAGGTGCAGCTCTTGTTGCATTTTTTGGAACGTGAAATAACAATCGCACGTAAAGAGCGAAGCCAGAATTCAGAGATCGGATGGCTTTGCAAATGACCCACTGAGCACAGGGGCTACTTTGTAAAGAAACCGGACCTTGAAATAGTGAAATAAACTCAAATTTACTGTGCAATGTATAAAAGCAAACAAACACACACAGAGCCCATATAGTTATTTTTATTTTTAATGCTTAATAAAATATCCAGGGTGCCAACTGGGCTTTTAAACAGAAATCTGTAAATGCACGACTGCATGTTACCGCAGGAGCTGATGGTAAGGGCCAGGTAGCCATGACCCTTCCTGAAGCTATGCCAGATTTGTGGTCAACCCTTATAACAAAGACTCTGCTCTTTACTTCCTTCCCTGCCTCAGGCATTACAAGCCTCTCTCACAAGACCCCTGCCTGCAATTTCTTTCTACCTACACCAGCCTCTATCTTCTGCTAAGGTCATAGTGAACAGCAGATGTGATAAGCCTTCCTATGGGCCTTGGGCCTCTGAATTCAAATCTCATGAGATCTGAGGACTTTGATATTACTGGTACACCCAAACGTGCAAGATTAGCTTTCTAAAGATCCTGGGCCCAACTTAATCATCGAAGGCTAGGACCAGACAGGATGCAAGAGACATGACACTTCACTTACTCTACACAAACCTTACAAAAAATAAAAAATGCAGTTTAGAGACCGAGACTGTTCTCGTGTCAGCTGAACCCAAGGTTCATTCGTAATGCCAATCGTTTATTTTTATACACCTCATTGCTGTATAGTATGACAGCTCTGAGGTGTTGTGGGGGGGTGGGGGGGGTTTCTTCACATCTGAGAAGGCAGCACCTTAGGATGCTCTCTTCACTCACTCAGATAAATAACCACACTCACGATTCCCTAGGCATAGTATCCATTGCCAAAGCTAGACCAGAGACCCCTGTTATGTTGGGTGATTCACGTGTCTAGAACACTGACAGTCTCTGGTGGTTCCCGTAGCCCTGCCTGACTCTGAGGCATTGCATCATTTCTGGTTTCTGACCTGGTACGGGTTCATTAAGGCCATCAGAAGAAATGCAATATTTCTAGGCTAGTCAATGACTTTATTGCTCCTGACACTGAATACTGTTCTGGAGGCAGTTCAGCAATTTTGGGCCAGGTCTGCGCTAGGAAGCCTTTGCTATTACACCAGAGGAGTCTTTCTAGTGTGGGTGCAACTTACCCCTGCAATATTGTGCTTTTGTCAGTCTAAGCTTATTCCAGGTTCACCCACCCCCAAGCAAAACTATCTATACCGGTATATAACTGCATCTACACTAGGGAATTCTGCCAGCACAGCTGTGTCCATCAGAGATTTACACCTCCTCACACCCCTGACCGACATAGCTACGTCAGCGAAAGTCCATAGTGTAGACTTGGCTTTGGAATATCTCTGGGTTTGGAGGAGGCTAGAGGCCCTCAGGCTGGTTGGCCTCCTGTGCTATTTTTGACAGACTGTTGTTCCTGGAAATATCACTCTTCCCACTAAAAGTAGCATTGGGCTATGCTAATTGGTTAACATTATCACATCGTTTCTGAAAGGACAGCCATAAAGAGTTACTCTGTGGAAAACATGGCTGGTTGGGAGTAAACATGAGAACCTCCCCAGAACATTGCATTCCGAATTAGTGTTTCCAAGTAGGTTCGTCTGGAATATATTTGTACTATATCATTGACAATAATACCCAGTAGTGACATACTTTAATGTTACAATAGGTGTGTGCAGTCCGTCGGTTCGACAATTACATGACAATAGGACAGCATGTCTAAATACAGAAGGCTGGGCAGACAAGGTCATCTCCATCTTAAAATGATGCTAAAATGGACCGGTTTAAAATAAACCAGTTGGACTGGCCATTTGTCCTAGTTGCTTATTCACAGAGATGTGACAGTAGCTCCCTTTTCACAGTGGACCAAGAAGAATAAGAAAGATGTTATTACCTCCAGACAGGCTTTGTTTGGTATTTGTGTCCTGGCCCCATTCATTTGATTCCTTTGCTACTCCCTGGGGGTCTTCTGTATCTTGAGAGTCATTCAGGCAGTGAGATCTACGTTTAGTGGGCCTGGCAGCTTGAATCTGCCTTGTTATTGTTTTTGTTATTAGCTAGTACAACATGCCAAAGCAATGTACGTGATACAAAATTGAATAACACAGGTCAGCAATCACTTACCTCCCAGTTCATGTAAACGCTGCATTAGTTCCCATTCTGTTACCCTTGGATTTAATAATGTCTGTCTTGTCCTTTTGGCCACAGACTTTAAAAAGAAGTCAGGCTGTAGAAGTTTTTGCTGTAGATACAGAGACACCCAAGGTCAGTATCATGGCTTTCTTAGGGCAGAGATTTAGACCTAGGCTCTTTCTCTGCATAGCAAATTTTTCCCTGAAGGTTTCCTTTAAGTCCTTCTGGGTTCTTTAACTGTGTTCTGTAGTTGTCAGTTTCCCAAAATAAACACGTACTGGGGGGGGGGATAAATTGGCTGGCTCACTTAAGGTTAGATAGGTCTGTTACATCTCTTCTAGTCATGTTCCCTGCAGCAGCCAAGTCTCCCAGAGTTCAGTTTTTTCCTGTGTTTTGAATCCCAGAGCGCCAGCTCCATTTGCTACAGTTGATCTTGAAGGTGCCACATTGAGATGGAAAGCAACAGTTCAACAGACATTGAATAAGTGTTGGATGGAATTCTAAGGAGACTTGGAAAACCAGCACCATGTAACGTCCAGTCGTCTGGTTTGTTCAAGCTCTCTTACATTTTTGTGGAAAACTTGAGAAAGAGGGCCCCCATTCCAAGAGTTCCTCACATCTGTGAAAGGAAATTTTGAAGTTTTAAAGGAAGGCCAATAACACAAAGCAAGAAATTGTGATGTCACAGTATAGGAGAAAAATTATGAAATGGATATAAAGGACCACAATCAGTTCTGGGGTAAATGGGCTCAGTGGTAGTTGAATGTACTTATTTTAATAATTGCAACTCTGTGCATGTTCTTCCTTGTATGTCTTACATATTTCACTGGTAGAAACCCCGGGTTCAAGCCTGGATTTAAAATAATTTTAGAAGTGAAAATGGGTTTGGCACATTCTAATCCCCCATGTATATTTATTCCCATCACAAAATAAATCACTACATTAGGCACCATTGGCTTTTTCTGATCAGTGGCGGGTAGAGCTAGATGGGCCAGGCTCTTGGCAGTCTGTTGGCAAAGCTTGCGGAGCAGCTGCCTGGTGATGTCTAGGGGTAACTGATGAAGTCCTTTGTATTCATTAGCACCAGAGAAACCTACAGTATTTCGGAAAAGAAGGCAAATAAAAATGAACTGGTAGAAATACATTCAAACCCTCTTGTAGGCTCTAATTAGTCTGGATTTAATGACAATTCAACTGATTTTTCTTAAAACGAATATTCATTATGATTTATAGGATGCCAGTTGTGTGCATCAGCTAATTCTTGGAATCTAATGAAAAGACCTGTATAATATGAGTAGACATATTTGTTATATACTACGGTTCTTAGAATGTCACTTTCTGATTTAGTTGCTATTTTTTTTTAAGATAAACAGAATTGCTGACAGTCCCAAGTTATTTTCTTTCATAAGCAGTAAGTCAGAGGTTTATATAAGTAAATGTTCTTTGAATTATCAAAAGCCTTCAAGAAGTGAGGCATTGCTTATTATCTAAATGCCTTTTGGTACCTTTGCTATTGTATGTATACATGTAATTCTACAGTGTTTGTAGTAACAAAAGTTGCAGTGTCCAGGATTATGAAAGCATTCTTTTGAAAGCAGGGATGAATGCCAGTGTGAACAAGGTGCCCTAGCATAGAAAAGATAATTAATTATTTCACAGGATTTGTCCTAGCTATGAAGCAGTTTACAAAAAAGCATAAATTTTCACTGTATCCTTATCACCTATTAATAGTCTGAAAAGTTCAGTTTCATCCTATTGCATTCTCTAGAGAGTATTGTTCAGTCTGTTTTCAGAGCACTTTTTTGGTGTCCTTGAATATGTTCACTCAGCATGTATAAATTACAATGGGTTTTTTCTATACTATTGCACAATAGATATACCGGAAAACCCCCCAGTCCATTCAGAATACTCTTGTCACTGTATTTCTGAGAAGCGCATTGCAGGCACCCAAAATACTCTGCTGTAGACTAAAGTTTTCTGGGAGAGAATTATTGCAAATATTAACTTATAGGAAGCGCTAATGTACAATTTTGAGCAGCATGAGCAACATTTATGTAGGTTAGTTTATTTGTATATGCCATTGTCTCTGTTTAATCTGAGGGCCCTCAGACATTTTTCCATCTGGGCCCTACTTTTAAATCCGTATACATTTTAAATCCATGGAACTGTTGGAGGTTCTTTAGGTTTGGAAATAAGTCTGTAGGATGGCTAATATTTCTCCATCTATGTGCCTTTTTGTTTAGATGTAGCTTTCTTTATTTCAAAGAGACACAGGACTGAAACTGCAAGGGGCATCAAAACCAGTGCAGTCCAAAGCAGAAATGCAGACTCTACGTGGTTCAGCCTCATAGACTCTCCCATGCCACTTGCTAAGCAAGATCTGGGTAAGATGTGCAGGAAGAGATCTCCTGTCTGCTTTCCTTTGTTTTCTTTATTAATACCTGGTATGTTTTGTGTTGCATTTTTCATTTTGGGTGCTGTAATTTCTCGGGATTGCTTTGTTCATCTGTCGGACGTCTGAAGTGGCTGTTATACAGACAGAGATTATACAGGTCCTCTAAATTCTAAAAGATTTTAAGGCTGTGAACCTGCAGAAAGGCACAGAGAGTCTGTAAATTCCGGCTCAGCTGCCATGGTTCCTTCAAACATGGGACATAGAGAGATCTGTGGTTTACCTTAGAAGGCATCTTGGTTGTCAATGAAGGTAGTCACATGTTTTTACCCACCTTCACAGTTTAAACAGTGGAAGAAAAGAACTACAACATGCCCAGCAAGGTACGAAGCCCAGCAATGGTAAATCTGAGCACCATGTTGATTGGAGACATTGGGTCAGAGGTAATATAGCCAACCATTTCCTAAAGTGAACATACATCTAGGTTTTTCGTGTCATGTCTCCATGTCCCAAGTGTGTCTTTCATGCTGGCTGACATGTCCTGGTTTTTCATTTCGTCAAACAAAATGTTTGGTTTCTCTATTTTAACTACAAAACCTGCGTTGAAGGTTAATAGCTCTATTGAGTAGAATTTGCTCTGTGCTTTGCACGATAAAACAATCCAATGGAATGAGTGGTCCGTATTTAGAATAAAGGGAAAAGTCAAAAGAGGGTAGATATTCTTTAACGCTGTTCTTTAGTTCATCTTGAATGTTAGTGACAATTGAGTGGATCACGATAAACTTGTTCAGACACAGAATTATTGGAAAAGTCCCTCACTCCAAGAAATATGAATATACAGCTGTTGAGTCAGAAGGTGGCAGAAAACCCCAGCATGCAAGTTCTCTTTTGTACAACTGCTTAGTGACCTGAAAGATGTCACACAAAACTGTCCTTTTCTTTATTTGGAAAATATTGTTGTAGAATACAGGAGTCACACAAACAGCTCTCTCATTTTACTTCTGAAGTCCAGTTTTGTAAATGAAATGCAAAATATGTAAGAATGTTTTCCTTCAAGAGGAAGTGCCCGAGTTGTGTTTATCAGCCACAGATTTGGCTACACTTGTACTCTGGCAGAATAGAAAGGGTACGACAGTTGCAGAGTCATGCTGAGTTTGAGGGTGCCCCTTCAAATTGACTTAAGCAAAAGATTGAAAAACCATTGTGAGTCTTTGGAAATGAACTGTGGCAAATCTACCAACAAAATAGTACCTTTCCTTGGTTCCTTGTGACTTGCACACTGTATTATTCTTGTAAAGTAGCAGTATTTTATTTCAGTGCAAAGGAAGCTAGCTACATATTCGTATGAAACAACTTTCAGGTTCCAAGGTAGTTTCTTTTTGGAGCCATACTGCGTACTAGAAATAATCTCTCTTTGTAAAATTAATTCTTTCTTTTTTTTAATCCAAGTCAGTGAATATAGCCAGCCCCCTTCTCCTCCCCCCCCCCCCCCACCTTACAGGGAATATTTCTAGTTCTATCTCCATGGAAAGGGAAATAAATCTCTTATTAATCGTAATGATCTGGATATATCATGTCCTCCTGAATAATTAGGGCCTTGAGTTATGAAGTCGAGATTCCTGGGTGGTTGCCAGAGTAGATTTGTTTAAGGGGAACAGTAGAGTTCCCTGATATCTTTTTAAAGGGTTTTGTAATGTCCCAGATCACACCTAATTAGCAATTTAAGAGTGAACTCATCTATTTCACTGATGGTTGTGAAAATTACTATTTAAGTGAGAATGTGTAATAAATGGCTCTTAGAAGGGATAATATGTCTTGAAAATGAGATGTGTATTATTAAATAATTGGCTGGATACTGATGTCTTGCAGGTATCTGTGCCTATATTTCAGCATGGACCTGCTGTGTCTATGCAGGCAAAAGGGGGAAAAGACCGCAGGGGATCCTTAGAGCTTCACTGGCCATAAGATTTTGATCTGCTTTTCATTCTTTATGATCTGCTGCACCTCAGGAGGTTTTAAACTTTTAACTCTGAGGAGTCCGGTGACACCTTAAAGACTAACAGATTTATTTGGGCATAAACCTTCGTGGGTAAAAAATCCACTTCTTCATATGTTAGTCTCTAAGATGTCACCGGACTCCTCATTGTTTTTGTGGATACAGACGAACACGGCTGCCCCTCTGATACTTGATTTTTAACTCTGTGTCAGAAATAAATTCACTTCAAATTTATGACTTGCAGACAAATGCTGGAGCTTTTCCCTTCACAGTCTAATAAAGAAATGTAGAATTTAGCTGTCTCACATACCATTATGTCTAAACTGGTTTGGAAAAAACTACATAATCATGCTTTGGAGTGACACGAGCTCTGATCCTGTGAAAACTTAGATGTCTACTTAACATTACACAACTAAGTGGAATAGTCACATACTCAAAATTATGCAGAGGTTCTTTGCAGCATTTGGAGCCTGTTCTCGGTAGTATTTAAGAATCAGGGGGGAAATACTTCAAAACAAAGCAAGCCCTGCCCTCTAGACTTCTTTTCAAATTCTGGAGATTGACAGAAGAGATGGATACAAATGCAGCAGTGTCAGCCCCTAGCATGCAAAGATCACGAGTCAGCCCCCAAAATCATGACATTGGCTTAAAAACCAGGATTATTTTGAAAAAATATTGTGGGTTCTTTTTATTTGACTGCTAGTTTGAGCCTTTAGGGTGTGTTAGCTTTTTTTCTGCATGGAGACTGGAAACTTAAAAAAAAAAATAATAAAAAAAATAGAAGCTGAGATTCTCATAGAATCTCCTGCTGCCAGCTGCTGAGGCTTTCAGAAAAACAGCAAATATTGTGAGTCTTGTGGTGGAATCCTGTTAATGGGAGCACTAAAATATGAAGACAAGACCCAACAGTGTGGGATAATAGAATGGAATCTTTGAGGAATGTACCACCCCCATAATGTTCATTAGTATTTTGCCCATTTTTTCACATCTATATTTTTTTAAAATAGTTTCACTGTAGTGGTTTCTAATATTAGCCTCCTCTTGTCCCACTCCCAAAATGCTTAATGTTTTGTAGAAAAACTTGCGGATAAGATCTTGTATAACTAACTGCACAAGAGAATTAGTTGGATAGACATTTTGTAATTTACCAGCATTAAAGAACATTGAGAGTGCCATTAAAATGGTAAATTCAGTATTGTAACACTATTTGATTTCTCTCCCTCTTTTTAACTCTGATCTGATAAACAACTTTCAACATGTTTTGAAGGTGATAACCATCTTTCAGGTACTACATGCCATCCAGTATGTCTTCACCTAGCATTTCAAGTTTCTATAGATCTGTTGTTCAAATCTTCATTTACCTCAGCTATGCTTATATTTTGTTTCTTCTGTAAATGAACTTCTCCTTACAAGTATTATTTCCTTCCTGAGAGAGACCTTGGCTTTCAGGTAGCACTTTATAGTGAGTGGGTAAAACATTATGAATTCCTTTGCTATTAATTGTGACTGCATTAATCAAACATTCATCTGGTGTTCATGCAAATACAGCCTGCAATTCCATAGGTATTCCAGTGGCTAGTGCTATATGATGCTTGGTGTGGGATGCAGTTCTTAGAGATAGTGGTGTTCTTGGCTTCTGCTAGCAGATGTAAGAGGCAGAAGGCTGTGAGGTCGGTCCGCTGGAGCATGTTGGGGATTTCAGTAACATAGATGAGACCCAAAGTTGACTTTATGGAATGAAATGTATATGACAGCTGCCCATTGGATAGAGCCTGATGGAATATAACAGCAGAAGGTAGCTCTTTAACTGTGACCCTACACACGTAACATTTTGAATGTAAAGAAACTTTTTCAGCTGTATCTTCCCATATAGCAACTACTTCTGTTCCCAAATGTTAATCGTAAAGGGGCACAAACCACAAGCAGCAACTTAGCACAGTAACTGTAGATTCTTGATTAGCATGGAGACTTACTTGGAGATATTGCTTGCCTGTGTGTTTTTCTTAGTGATTCATGGTTTAATTTGAGTCCTGTCTCAAGAAGGAGGTGATTGTTCTACACCACCTATCCGAATGGAAAAGTGGAAAGTGAGGTTAAAACACTGACCCTTAATCTAAAGTGCACCCATCTGTGTTTTATTTCCGCATCTTGCTGAGTTTACATTTATGTGAATTCACAGTTTGTTCCCCATTTGCTGTTCCCACCTGGTAAGTGAATTGGTTCCAAAATGTACTGCTGAAAAGACTAAAGGGGTCTGTCGAAGAAGTTTGTTCCTACCTAAGAGAATGGTCTATCTCACACTTCCAGTGCTATGTGAGTTAAAACCCAGCTGTAAAATCTCATCTCAAGATGCTCTTGTTACATGGTGAGAAGTTGGGGTTACCATAAGGACAAGATCCCTTTCCACATATTGAAATGATTTATAACTTTCTTCAGAAGAAAAGGTATAGAATTCTCTGGCATATGACAAAACAGTTACTATACTATCGGTGTAAATTTGGTGCTCATTAGTTATTTTGTTGGACTTTTGAGCACACATATTAAATATTCCTGTCCCCATTAGTAGGCACAAAAAAGTTTTGTTTTGTTTTTTAAAGTTTGGTGCTGAAAATAACACTTAGAAATAACAGACGTGTGTACAAATATAAAGGGGGTGATGCGATGAATGTGGAATCTATGCCTCAGTTACTCATTTTTGTTTTTTCTCTTTCGGCGATAAACGATACGTTTTGTGTACGAAATAATCACACAATGCAACTGCAAAAGGAAGGATGATATCATGTGTAAAGCTCATGACACGTTCTATTTAAAAGCTAACAATCAGAACACTAAGGGCCAAATAAACTTAGAAAACGTTCTCCAGCTTTTGTTGGAGACTACAGGAGCGCTGAGAAATTGATTACTTTGGATCTTGCTTTCATGGCACAGAAACAGAAGTTTTCATTCGGTGTGTGTGTGTGTGTGGTTTTCATTCGATTTTTGTGGGTGGGTGGTTTTGGTTGGGTGGGGAGGGGTTTAGGAGAAAAAAATTCTTCAAACCTCAGTTGAAAAATAAGCAATTCTATTGTTAAGGACTCTGTTTTTTCCTAATCAGATGGAAGAGTTTTCGTGGTGATTAGGAAGCCGCCTTTTATGAAAAACGTAAAATGTTCCATTTGTTTTTTTTATGAAAAGACTTTTTCACTGTGTTTCCACTTCGGTGCTGCCTCATTGAAGCATGATCAGCTGAGAGCATTTTAATTGGGCTTATGCAATAGTTTTCATTTTGTGTGTGTTGTGAGAGAAGGAATGAAAAAAGAAATGTTGCATTTTACTCTTAAATGTAGCATAGCTAGTATTCTAAATCCAGTCTAGTTCCAGATTTTGGATTTTTCTTGCTCCCAGAAGAGCTACTGCTACTCGCGAGAGATTTAACTGGGGGCAACTGTAATTTAGTGAGGCTGTGGTTGAAAGATATGAGAAATGAATCTTGAGGGAAGATTTTTTTTTTTTTTTTTTCCCCCAACAAGAAACCCATAAAAGGTCAGGAAACTGGCCCAGGTGGCCTCTTCAAGACTCTGAATTTTTTTTTTTATTTTCCTGTAAACCTAAAAAGACTTGAAAAATATATTTATAATCAAACCTTTCTCTCTGTCTCGCGCTCTCTCCTTTTAATGTGTTTCTTAAAGTTGAGATAGGGCTCGTTCTCGCAGTTGGTGACATTTTGCACTCCACCATCCTGCTTCGTGTAACAGTTCAAGTGCAGCTTGCGGTCAGGATACACAGCATTCTGCAACTACCGTTAGTTAATGGTGTTGCCTTGCTGTTGTCTGTGTGTCAGTAAAACAGTGAGATGAAGGGACGCTCTGTCCTGCCGACTTGCACTTGTGGGCGCACACGTGCAATAGACGTGCAGGTCTCGGGCTGAAAAGGTCAATAGCTGGCAAGTTACGTTGTGAATAGCGGATGGCAGATGTACATGTTGTTTAAAACGTTTACGTGCTAAAGCAGCTGGTTTTCCGATCGTATGCACCAGGCTTTATGGCTACGTGTAATTTGTGTAGCATAAGCTCTGCTCTAGGCTAGGGCTGTAATTGTCAGCAAAATGGAGTTTTCTTTGGAAGGAAGCAAGTATCCTCCTGCCTTGCTTATTTTCTTCTACCACTCTACATCCACAAAGCCCTCATATTGCAGCAGTTCTCTTGGCCAAAAGTTTGCCTGTCTGTCCTTGATTAAGCACCTGTCACTGAAGTATGGAGCTGGCCCATGGATGGAATGCTGTGTTTGCCCAGTGGGATTGCTTGAGGACACCATGCTTCCTTCTTGGAGGGACTTTGCACCCTGTTTCCATAGTACTCCAAATTCATGCCTGGCCCAGATGTGAGAGAGAACCTCAGCAATCCAAATTCGATCCCAGCGCAGGTCAGGGGTTAGCCTTGCAAAGCAGCCTGTGAACTGGTAGCAGGTAGACTTCTTTGTGAAGCTAAAATCCACTGGGATCTTTGTGTCACCCACGCAGTACTATGCCATGGGAAGTGCTGAGAGTCCCAGACGTACCCCTACCTGCTGGCACTGAAGCAGTCAAAACGGTATCTCGTTCTCACCAAAATATCTTCTGGTCTCTATTCTTGATGTTTACTGTTTAAAATGTACAGACATATGCTTGGCTTAAAAGAGGGAAATCTTGGTGTTGCCATTGAAATTCCCTGCAGATTTCAGAGAGAGGAAAGTCAGTGCAGTAACAGACACTTGAGCCCACTGCAGAAAGAGAGAGACACGCTCTGTATTTTGTCTTAGAATGCCTGTTGAAAACAAAGTGCTATAAGGAGGTAGATAGATTAGATATAATAATTTCCCCCCATTCCGGTGCCTTGCAAAGGAGGACAGTACCATTTCTCCACTTCCCAGGGCATGGTCTAGTGAAAGTGATAGACGAATCAAAAGGGGGAGAGAGGAAATCTGTTTACTGGTATTTAAGATTTCCAACATACACAGGTGCTTTTTAATCCCCCTGGCCTACATATTCCGCAGCCCCTCTGATCGAGGAGTCATGATGTAATGCTCTTTTCTCACACTCCCAGTTTAAATACAGATGGAAATTGTTGTCATGTGTTAGAAATGTCACCAGTAATATAAAAGGCAGGCTTCTGCATTTCCCCTTTTGCACTGTCACCTGCTCCTGCCAGCTTATTCTTCCCTCTCAAACCTTTTGTCATGTGGCAGAAACCCTGATGTAAGTAAGCCCTGTCCTCCCCCTGCTTCTGATCCCTGCATTTTTTATTCCCCTCTGCTGCAGTGCTGAGGATCATTACATAGCACGACTTTAAGACAAGACCTCACAAAGGAAGGATTAATCTTGTGGTTGTGCTTGTATTTCGAAGGACTCAGGCAAGTGAGAACACTCTAATGTGTGTGTGTGTGTTTTTTTTTTCCCCTAGATGCTAGCATAATAAATGTAAAGCGGCAAGTATGATGAGCTGTGTCAGTGTTTACTGTGCAAACCCAGAGGTTTATCAGCTACGGGTGATGTGTATAAGGGAGCGGGTTAGCGAGGTTGGGGAGGCTGGTAGAGGGGGGAGTAGCGGCATAGTCTGAACCCAGCCCAAGAGGACAGATGGCTAGTGCTGCTTTTTAATTCATCAAGCAGGCTTTACGTGAGGCCCATTCGTGAACGGGTGTGCTATGAAAAGAGGGGTCAATGGGCACGAATAGGCTGAGATCAGGACCAGATGCTTGCCGAACAATGGGACTTTTGAAAGAAATGCGGGAGGAAGCGTGGCGCTTGCTTTGTATTGCCACCGCATTGCAGGTTGGAATCGGGCAGCTACGTTTTAATGAAGTGCATTCCAAAATGTGAGCGTCCGTCCGTGCTTTTGAAAAAGGGACATGTCGAAAAAGGGGACTTGTTGGCGGGGGAGGAGGGAGGGAAGTGAGCCACTGATGGATTGCAAAGAACAATGCAGCCTTAGTGTTCAAGGGGGGAAAACAGCAATACATTCCTGTGCATATTAATGTGGTGCAGCAGGTGTTGCTAAAATGTATGTTCCAGCATTGTTCTGCCTTGCAGCTTAGCAAAAGGAGAAGGGGAAAACCTTCTCATGTGTGTATGCATGCGGTAATTGTGTTTATAAAAGCGGTTGTTCTACAGAGATCACTGCGTGTTGAAAGTAAAAAAACAAAACACAAGAACAAAAAATGAGCACACATTTTTATTTCAGCCCTGAATGTACGGACAGAATGAGAGCCTGTTGTAATTGGGGGGGTGGGGGGGGGGGAGAAGGTGGATGCTGACTGGTGCTTGCTGCCTACGAAAAGGAGCTTGCATCTACACTGTAGACAGCTGCACGCTGCGAGGGTGAGCGCCTGTTCTGAGTGCCTGACTCTGAGCTTTACCAGTTTGCTTGCCAAAGAGGCTGGGCACTCCTTAAAGGGGCAGCGAGGCCACGGTGCACCCTTTCTTTTCAAAATGTTCATGAATACCACTAAAACTGGCACATGCTAGAACCAGGAGGGGAACAGCTTTGGGAGACACTGGGTCAGTAGCATATAGCGTGCCACAGACTGAGGATGCCGGGAGAAGAGGAGGCAGGGTCTGTTATTGTTGGAAATTTGGTGATTAGAGCCTTAAAAGGGGCATATTTTAGCCTCCCTCAGGAATGTATCACTTGTGAATGAACTGATATAACTCTGTGCAGTCTGGACTAAACAAGACCTGCAAGGGTCTTATTAAATGGCAGAACTTTCTGTGCCTGTTTGATTCCTGTTACTATGCATTAGCTAAATACCCTGTGTTAAGGTATTTTTCTTTACTCCACCAGAAACCAAATAGCATCTCTAAGTAATTACAGACATGTAATACCTGGGGACATCAAGAGAAAAACCAAGTATGCCAAATAATTTGTTGCCTTATATTTTGTTTAAAGGGAAATCCATTAAAATACCCCCATTTTATTCTGTTTTCTGCTAGGTTCTGTTCCTGTTTGTGACAGGGGATACCATATTTATCAGCACAGTGAAAAGGTCTTTGTTACTTATTCATAAAATGGCACACTACTACTTTCAGGGAAAATGGAATATTTGCTTTTAGAACTAATCTAACGGGTGACAAACACAGATTGTTAGATGCTGAAGGTTTTGTATTTCTTCTCAGGATTTGAGGCCCAGTGGAATTCGCAGGTTAGGCTCCTGTTGTCTTTTTGTATTCGTGTGTAAGTATGTGGGGAGTGAAGTGCTCCATTTGCCCACAGGACTGGTAAAGGCATGGTCAGTGGCAGCTGCAGCTGCCCTTTCTTCTGTCTTTGTCCTGTGGATAAATGGATGACTCAGCCATGATCTGTATGTGTGAGAGAGAGAGGATTTGGGATTCATGGCTCTTCAGTCATGTGGATAAGTGTCCATTCCTAATAGGAGGCTGGCTGAGACCACAGATTCATTTCATTCAGGCTGCTGAGCAGCCAGCCATTGGTTAGTAGCTACTTTAGGTTATTTCTACCCGTCTAGGTTATTTTCAACCAACTGATGCAGAACTGGATTGGGTTACAGAGCATCATCCCACTCCCACCCATGTCATGTCATCAGTTCCTATTTACTTGTTCTGCCGAGGGTTAGCTACTTGAATATCAGTGTGTGTGACTTAACCGGGAGTCATTTGCAAGTTCAGTTATATATTTAACACCAAAAAAAGATCCCGGTCTAAAGCAGCAGCTTCTCAAGAGATTAATAAACCCTTGTTACACACACATTCTGCATAAATTCAGCAAACACATGGAGCCCAGTTTAACATTGAGCTGATTTGCATCTGTTTTAAGGGTGCATATTCAGAGGAACAGCTTTATCTGCATATTGTCAAATACTGTATTTTATACCCCACAGTTGAAGAGTAATAACTGGCAAAATCCAGAATCTAGACTCATCTCAGGACTTGTTTCTTCTGCTGCTGTCTTCACTATTATAGTTACGTTAATAAAGGCGCAGACTGCGAACCCCTTATTCGTGATGGTGCACTCATGTGACTTCGAGTGGACTACTCATGTGAGTAAGTATTCGCTGACATGAATAAGTCAAAACCTAACTCAGAGTAGGGTACATTTTTCTCGCTTACCAGCCTCCTGCATATTCCCACTAAATAGTTGTGCAGTACTCCTTCCCATGAAAAAAAGCAGTGCTGACTGTGTAGATTCACATTCATTCCTTTTTAATGTGTTCTGCTTTTGCAGGTAATCAGATCCATAATTTGAGTCCTAGCATGTCGCTTTCACCAGTACTGACAACCTCTGGCAATAGCAAAACTGTCATAGCATTCAAAGTGTCTTGGAAGGAAAAAGCAACCATGCAAGCCATTAATTCAGCAGCACAAGCTGATTAACTGGTGTAGGGCTCTTGACTCCACATCTGACAGTAATAAAGCTTACATTGGATTTCAGTCATTTAAAACTTCAAATACTAAACGTAAGGCTCTTGCTTTCACTTTAAAGCTCATGCGTTGATGTCTTTTTGACAGCCTTCCATCCACTCGAAGACATTACATCTGGAAAATAATTATGCATACACCCTCCTGAAAATAATGATCTTAAGTCTTTTTTGCTGAGGTCTATCGGAAGCTGTTGTGTTCAAGAAAACATGTTCAAAATATGATGCCATTTTCAGTCAAATTTCACTAACTCTCATCCTGGAATCCTCTGAATATTTTGCTCTTGAATATTCTTGTAAGCATGATGGCTGGTTCACTGTGTTAATCCTGCATGGTCTGTCTGCAGCTAATCCTGAGCCGCTGTTGCTCTTCTGCATATATAAGCAAGATTTTTTCCCCCCGATGTTAATATCTATTAGCATTTCATCAGACTGTCAGATTGGTGGGCCAAATAGAAAAGATTGCATGTCCTTTTTCCTCTCTCAAATACAAGTCTTTGATTTCTTCTTCCTGGAATATAGAACATGGATGAGTAAATTGAAGATTAAAAAAAAACCAACCCAACAACCACATTTGACCTGTTTTGCTTCATTTGTGCCTGGATCTGTCTGTGTCTGTGTGGCATATCTTCAGAACACGTTTACAGTTTTTTCCAGGTCTTCTGTGTTATTGTATACAGGTAACATTTTTTTAAGGGAAACACTGACACCTACTCTCACCCTATTTGGAATTTTAAAAAAAGAAGAAATCGTAAGCATTCCACTAGAGTCCAAAAAATGTCACTTCCAATTCCCCATTAATTATAGGAGAAACTGGTAGTGGTGACTATAGTTACATAATAATGGCCATACTAGGCCCAACTAATGGTCCTTCTGTCCTGTTTTCCAAAAGTGGACAGTGCCAGATGTTTCAGAGGGAATGAAAATAACAGGGCAGATATCTAGTGATGCTGTCATCCAGTCCCAGCATGTGGTAGTCAGAGCCATAGGGACACCTAGAACATGGGTTAAAGTTGCCTTAATTAAGATATAATTCAGAGTAATTATTATACTGTGACTTTTAAATGGACCAAGGAAATGATATTCTACATAATTAGATTAGAATTTCCAGGTTTGGCCCTGTGAGACTTCCTATGGAAAAGAACAATGGGAGCTATTTTTGAAAATCTGGGCCCAGTTGTGGATGCTGACTTCTTCCGAAAAAACTGGCCATAGATGATCTAAGAGAGGCAGGTTTTCATTTTTCCTTTGGACCAGTTAATCTCACAGCCAATTCCCGATTGGATCTTATTTCAGAACTGGTGGGAAGGGTGTGGTTTTGAATCACGCTAGAAGAAGAGAGATTATGGAATCTTGGGTTGATTTCTCCCCTTCACCCCTTTTCCCAGGACAGTCCCTGAATCATAGAATGAGAGAATACCATACTTACACTAAACAAACCCATTTGTATATTACTTATAATATCTATGTATACTTCAATGAAAAGTTTTAAAGTTTATATACATGGGCCTGATAAAAGCCACAGGGTCAGCCCAGTGTGAGCTGTATTTCACTAAATTATGTATATACATTCTCACAACTTCCAGTATTGAAATGAGAAAAGAATACTAGGTTGACAATGTAGATGTCAATAATCAGAATGTTCCCTTATGTAGCCTACCTTAAATTGAGAAATTAGATTGTTCCTTTCTCTGCTCAGACAGGAAATTACACTACTGTCGGTACCCTGTATGATGTAAGCACCATCAACTACTTTCTTATTTTCCTCTCCATTCACATCCCAGTGATTTCTTAAGTATCTGAATTTTATTAGATCTTTGGGATTTTATTAGTGCAACAGCATTGTCTATAACTGTTTAAAAGTAAGACGGGATTCAGGGAAAATGTCCCAAATCAAGACTTTGAAAGCTGATGTCACAGTTTATTGCCAATTAAAATTTTACTCTCTCTCTCTCTCTGTCTCTCATGTATAATGAGTCTTATCAGGAGCCTTTGGTCCCTTTACAAAGGCTCGGCATTCAGGACATTTTCTGGTGCTAATCTGTTACATTAATCTCCATGCATGGTGAGCTGTATATGGTACTAATGATCGTGCAGTTTTTGTCAGCATTGCAGTACTACGTATTGATTAGAAGTCTGTCACTAAGTGGGTAATGTGCTAATAATACCGCACTAGAATGTAAACTCTTGGTAAACCTGGCCAGCAATGGCTGAAAAAGGTCTTATCCTTTTCCCTTTACATTTGGTCCAGTGGAATCGAGTGTTTGTGAAATGTGCAACATGGAGTGTCTTGGAGACTAAAGCCCTTTCTCTGTCCATGGAATAGGCAGCTGCAGTGCAAGCTTCTGCCAGTGCTGCTGTCAGTGGCCATGTCTGTACTACGGGAAAGGGTGTTTTAACACGTTAGCTAATGCAAGTTAACACATGTTGAAATCTTAGTGTAGACAAGATAAGTTGTAATTTTAACATGTTAGCTGTTCTAGGTAAACCCTACAGGGTAAATCATGATCAGTTACATGTGTAAATACTATCATTTGTCTTTTCTAACACTAGGATTTTAAAACCACATGTTAAAACCACACCTTTTTTCCTAGTGAATATAAGGCCAGTGTGTTTTGACCTCTGACTAGGAGTGTCTCACCTTTACAGTTGACAAGACAATTCAGACTCTGTTCATTAAATCCTTTTCTTCTCTCCTCAGACTGCCAACAAAGGTATCCCAAAATGCCCACTGTAGAGGTGTTTTCTGTGATAGGGCCAAATGCCCCAGGGAACTAAATTGAGCTCATCAAAACAATTCACAAGCG
Source organism: Eretmochelys imbricata (assembly GCF_965152235.1). Lineage (NCBI taxonomy): Eukaryota > Metazoa > Chordata > Testudines > Cheloniidae > Eretmochelys > Eretmochelys imbricata. The sequence goes on along the minus strand of NC_135578.1, from coordinate 6,836,226 downwards.
GGACTGAGCCCACCAAACCACAACCTGGTTTGAAATCGAACAGCTGAGCAATGATGAAAGCTTTATTACCTGTCCCTTAAGCCAATTAGTTACCCAATTAGAAAGAGTTCATGATTTAAATATATCTGGGTAATTGAACATGAAACTTGAATGTACCGTTCTAATTACTTTGAAGTTTTATATTTTCTTTTTACTGTGGCATGGCACAAAACTTGTAATTCCATTTTATCTTCAGACTATCTGGTAATTATTTGATTGGTAGTGCTTTTATCAGATTTCTCTTCCCATGCCCCCACCCCTTTATCTCTCTGTCATTTGTATTATAGTTTGGTTAGTTCAGCAGTCTTTGATGTCTGCAAAGTCTTAGGGTATTCTGACTTTTTTAAAAGGTCTTGGTGAGTAAGCTTTAGTGATGTCTCTTTATTCATCTTTCTACTAGTTTATGGTTCTTTAATACAATCCAGGCCAAAGGACACCTCCTAGCTTTCTAATCGCTCTGCTTGCGCTCACTTTGCAGTAGCAGCTGCTTGTTATCACGTAACCAATTAACCGCGCACTTCCCTACTGATAGATGTTTCCAGTCAATGCCTCTTGTGAGTAACTGCTTCAACATTTTGAGGGAAATGTGGCCATTGCAAATTGGTTTCTTCTCCCTTTTCTTTGAAGAGCTGTACCATCATAACTGAAATGAAGGAATGTCACAGGACTCCATTTAAAAACAAAGGCTGACGGATCTGGAGTCCTAAGAAGGACTAATGGACTCTAAGGGTTAATTTTTTTAAATTGCTCGGTCTAGGCCTGCATTTGCTCCTGTTAAAGTCAATGGGAACTTTTAGCATGGACTTCACTGAGAACAGAGTTACAACATTTCCAGGGCTGTTGAAAATCCCGTCTTAAACCATTAGGGTACTCAACAATTGGTCCAGTTCCCCTTTGTTGTGGAATATTCCTTCACAAATCTCAATCAAAACGTTTCTCATTTAAAGTTAATGGATAGTGTCTGTGTGCAACTGTATGTTTATTAATATGAGTACTACCTCAAAGCTGAAGTAAACTTTCTTCTGTGGCAAGTAATTTTTGGATATTCCAATTAGAGAGAGAGAGAGAGAGAGAGAGTGTGTATATACATACACAGGACTGCCGAGAGACCGTTAAGGATCCAAAGTGTTGTGCACCAAAATTAGGAAATACCATGCATAAGGTTGCCTCTTCAACTTCCCTCGAACGTATGCATTATGATAGACTTGCCCATCATCACATAGGAAGGCTCTATCAGAATCCAGCTCTCCTGAATACCCAGTCTAGTGCCTTAAACACAAGAGAACACCTTTCTCCTATGCCTCTTTTGTTTTCTATCTTGCACACTGTGTAAGATGAGGCTTGTAAAACAAATAGTATGTGGCCATGTAAGGATGGTATTGTAATACGTATATGCACAAAGGGGACAAATTAAAGTTGCATGAGCAACCTTAATTCTGTCACTTTCTAACTTATGAGTGCTTGAATCTGTGACCACGACTTCATTTAAGTTTTTTGTCTGTAATATCCCTAAGGTTTTTTTAAAAAAAACAAAAACAAAAAACAAAACAAAAAACTACTCCTCCCTTGTGTGGACCCATATAAATCCTTCATATGAGTAATCCGCTGAACACATGTATTTGGCACCTTTGTTCCAAAAGGCAGTGTGGATAAGTATACAAGGCTGAGGTCTGTCCTATCAAAGACTGGGTTCTATTTGCATTTCTGCAGGATCTCAGAGGTGACTCCACCCAGGGGAATGGTATGTGCCTGCCTTCTAAGGTAGGGATAGAACTGTGGGGCTTTGCTAAATAACCCTATACCTTTGCAAATTATCTAGTCCCTACCTCAAATAATAGAGGTGTTTAAGTTCTTCAGTGAAATGCTTTACAATTTTTTTTTAACATTGGCAATACTATCAATGTTCCCTAACCACATTCTTGGAAATCGCTAGACTGTTTTCAATTAACTCCAAATAAATAAATAAATGAAGCTTGAGGCAGAGAAAAAGCATGGAGGATTTCAGCAACAGTGGTTAGTTTGGCCAGGTTTTATAAGTGACTGGAAGCAGGGGCTTGTAATGGAAAGTGTTCAGGAACTTTTGCTTTAAGCATTGCTGATAGCTGCACCTTGGGCCTTAGATGTTTAAGATACATGGGATTTAAATGTTTAAGAAAGGGAAGATTCTGATGTCCTCTTGGATGCTGTTATGTGTAGAGAGATCCTTGCATCTTCAACTGCAAATGTCCTGCTGTCACCGTGGGGAGATCTTTAAATCGAAGGACTTTTATTAATGAAAGGTCCTTTTCCCCTGAAAGAAGATACCCTAGCTCAGTGGCTCTCAACCTTTCCAGACTAGTGTACCCCTTTCCGGAGTCTGATTTCTCTTGCGTACCCCAAGTTTCACCTCACTTAAAAGCTACTTGCTTACAAAGTCGTATATAAAATTACAAAAGTGTCACAGCACCCTGTTACTGAAAAATTTCTTATTTTTACCATATAATTATAAAATAAAGCAATTAGAATATAAATATTGTACTTATCTTTCAGTGTATAGTATATAGAGCGTTATAAACAATTCATTCTTTGTATGAAATTTTAATTTGTACAGATTTCGCTAGTGCTTTTTATGTAGCCTCTTGTAAAACTAGGCAAATATCTAGATGAGTTGATGTAGCCCCTAGCAGACCTTTTGCATAACCCCAGTTGAGAAACACTGCTCTAGCTTCTATTATCTTGAAGGGAAAACTGGTAAATGGGATATCATTATCTCAGTGGCGTTTTCTAAGTAAAATATTTAGAACTAACTCCTGGTGAATTATCTGCCGCCCTGTTTCTTTAGCAGCCGTACGATTTGCCCTTATTAAATAGCTGTCTGTTGTAACATTCTTTGTGAAGTTAACAAGTGGCCCACTGCACTAAGCCCTATTCCAGACATCACCATTATAACAAAAACTCTTTATACACGAACACTCAAAACTGATGGCTCTCATGGGTACTTTCATTATGAGGTTTTATGGTAACTGTTCCCTCATACTTTTTCCTTCTACCGCTGCATCAGATTTGCTGTATCCCTCTCCTTAAAAGAAACAAAAAGCTTCAGGAATTTGCTTTACTAACATTTACGGTATGTCAAGTGGAAAGAATTTCCACAGTAGCATGAGTTTACTGAAATAACGAGAGGGTTCTTTTAAAAAAACAAAACAAAAAAAAACCCTCCCACTTATCTTTTGGGGGCAGAACAACACTATTTCACCAGATGGTGTTCATGTTGGTATCTTGAGCATTATCTGCACCATGTAATACTGCTAGGTCAACCTTTTTGGCAAGAGGAGTAATAGGAGTAAAGTCACCCATTGGAATGATAGAGGAGCTATGTATTTTGGCCTTTTAAAATTTAACCCCTGATATTCTTGAATCGAGGTGTGGAGAGATTTTAAAATCAGAGTTTGATCAATTCACATGATTTTTCCAGCCAGTGGTTGATACTTCACATGCATTTAAGATTCATAATAATTTCAGAGCGTATTGTGCTATGTTCTGTATATTATTTCCTAATCATCTCATTTTCTTGCTGATGCTTACAACACAAATATTCATCTGTTTTTCATTGTTTTGCCCATATAATTCTCCTGTTATTTAAAAAAAGATCTGACATGCATGGGCATAGTTTGGCGATGCGGGGGCAGGAAGGGTGTTGCCCCAACTTCAAGCCTTAGGCAGGAGTGGAATTTACCCTTCCCCCCCACCTGTGGCCACGTTGGCCTGACCGGAGCTACCCCCCAAAATATAGAAGTCAGACTATACCTATGCTTACAAGTACACATGCAAATGAATCTTAGGAGCACCATCGTATCTGAGCTCCTTCCCCATAAAATTGATAACAATAGTGAAGTCCCTAGTGGATTTCATGGTGTCTGTGGTATTTCTCCCCTTTGGGTAAAGTCTCTCTTTTCTTTTTGTGGATACAGACTAACATGGCTGCTACTCTGAAACCTTTATTAAATCAACAACTTGACCAGATGCTGGTGTCCTGAAGCACCAGTGTCCTCCCTCTGTATAGGCAGTGTGGCCTAGTGGAAAACCCCTAGACTCCAGATACTTTGGTTCTGTTCCTAGCTCTTCCACTGGCATACTGGGTGATACTGGGCAAGTCAGTGCACCTTTTTGTGCCTCAGTTTCCCCATCTGTACATCTGTAATGGGGGATAATGATACTGAGTTCCAGTGTGAATTGCTTTGAGAGCTACTGATGAAAAATGCTAAATAAGTGCTAGATTCTTAGCCAAGGTAGGCTTGCAGCCCTCATCTCAGGCTCTGGTATTGTCTGTGGGGGACATATGGACTGCCCAACCCCCTTTTTAATGCAACAGCAGAACTAGAAAAGTTTCCATCTTCCAAACCTCACCAGTTTGGAGTTACATTAAGAAAGGTTTGCTCTCCCCTGCTTGTGAACTTGTAGGTACGGTGACAGGTTGACTGTGAGTTCTGAATCTAGGTAACTGAGTGCCAACATACTGTATCATAGTAGGTTTAATGGGCAATAAGCAGCCTAAATACTTCCCGATATTAAATAATGGGTATATCTTTCACAATGTGCTGCATCTGAGCCCTGCTAACAATGGCCACTGCAATTTAAGAATAGAAAATAGCTACAGGACAGACACCTCCTGGATCTTTTAATTGCTGAGTGGTACAGATCTGCAGTCTCTCCCAAAGACCCTAAGATGATAGGGTGGAGAGGGGTGATATATGGTTAGGGAAGGTGTTAACCATTACTTTTTGTCTTATCCTCTGGACTTGGCAACAGTGGCGAGAGTTGTATTCTATTCCCAGCGCTCCCACTGGTGTAGACAAGTCATTTTAAGAGGAAGGACTATCTGGTTTGTTGCGCACTGGTATGAGTCTCGAGATCTGGGTTCAGTTCATGGCTCTGCCGCTGACTTCCTTTGCGACTTTAAGCAAGTCATTTAATCGCTCTATCCCGTAGCTGCCTGTGTAAAAAAAAAATCGAGAATTAACTTCCAGCCTTGCCTATTTAGGCCTCAACTAAGATCAGGTCTCCATGTGCTAAGCACTGTATATACGCACAGTAAAAGACCATCCTTGCTCCATCCAAAGAGTCTATTCTAAGGCTCCCAATGGTTCAAGCAGATCCTGTCTTCATGCTTAGCCCCGGTAAAGTCAGTGGCTCAGGGGTTCCATCCTCATTGTCAGTTACAGGATAGGGCCTTAGACTCTTTGGGGCAGGCCAGTGGAGGCAATGCATTATGTAGTGCATCTAATACAATGGGGGCCTGTTCCCAGTTGGGATCTTCACGTATCACGGTAATACAAATAATACTGAGACTTCATCTTTCTCTGACGTACTGTCTCCCGCTGTAAAATGAAGATGATACTTGTCCTTTTTAAAGCTCGTTGAGATGTATGGATGAAAATCATGATGTAATTATTTGAGTGCAGCCTTTATTGGAGATTTCCTATGGGGGGAAGGCAAAAGAAATATGGGAAAATATGTCCTTTGCTGTTGACTGTATATGAGGCTTTGGAAACCTGACTTTCATTGTTGTGCATAAAATCAGAAGGCAGCTCTGTTGTGTATTCAGCTGTTGACACTAAGCCCGTGTGGGGACTGCAAAGAAGGTTTTCAATGAATGCAGTATGAAATTTAAAAAAAGCTAGTCAGAAATAAAATGAAATAAAACCAGTGATGCTTGTAAGTGCCATTTGTCTGTCGTAGGGACTTAGAGGTGCTTCGATAGCATAATATCAAGTTCTTGGCAGCGTATATGCTTCTGGCCACATCATTTTCATGGCCATTATGTTGAAATGCTTATCTCTTTCTGAGAAGAAAGAAGTGTGAGCTTTCTGTAAAAAGAAACCCAGAAATTATGAATAGGCTGCCTTTCTTGCCATTTGCCTTGGAACTTTTCTCAAAAATATAGTTTGCCTGCCTTCAATAAATTGGAAGATGATCCAAATGCTTCATTGTTTCTTCCCAATATTTTCCCCCAGACAATATTTATCTGTGTGTGCATATAATTATATACATGGAAAATACCATGATAAGCAAATTAAGTGCCCTGATTTCAAAACAATGTAAAAGTCCACTCCCACGCCCACTAAATGTAATGGAAAGGCATTGAAGTCTTTCCATTTATTTAATTGAGAATTGGGTCAGGCCATGAATGAATACTGCTTCGTTATTCAGTGGTTTATCAAGAACTCCTCATTCATTCATGCCACTGGCTCAGCGTGATGTGGCAGCATGTGACTGGTTGTATGAGGTATAATTGAGTACTGTGTGGACATGCAAGATGATTTATTTAAGTACAAAAGGTGGACCTCATTAAAATCATGTCCAAGTGTTTTCTGCTGTTTTAGATCTGATAGTACTAACTCACTAAAGAATCCTTACTGAGTTGGCATTTTCTAATGGAGGATACCAGTATCCTTTTCCACAATGGGGGATATCTAGTGATTATCTGGAAGCGAAGAACCCAAACTGACAGACTAGGGGAGTCTGTATAGTCAACTTACAACATCACGTAAAGACTGCAACATAGTTGAGTAGGAAGAAATGTACCCAAAACCTACCTACCTAACATCAGCGTTGCTAAGCACCTGACCTCATACAGCCAGTCACATGCTGCCACATCACGCTGAACCGGTGACATGAATGAATGAGGAGTTTTTGATAAACCAGTAAATAATGAAGCGGTCTTCATTCATGGCCTGACCCAATTCTCAGTTAAATAAATGGAAAGACTTCACTGTCTTTCCATTAAATTTAGTGGGCATGGGATTGGACTTTTACACTGTTTTGAAATCAAGGCACTTAATTTGCTCACCATGGAATTTTCCATTTAATGTTTCTTTTTGGGCAAACTGTGATGGAGAAGATTCTGCAAGATGTAGTGTAACTAACTATAGACTGGCTACTGCTCCTGTCTGTCTTCTCTATCTAAAGGGGAAGGTTGATCCAGTGATTAAGGAACCAGTCTGGGATTTGAGAGATCCAGGCTAGATTCCCTGCTCTGCTATAAACTTGTGTGACCTTGGACAAGTCACATAGTCTGTCTATGCCTCAGTTCCCTGCTTGTAAAGTAGAAGTAATAGCTCTTCCCTACCCCATAGAGGGGCTGCCAGGATAAGCACATTGTCAGATGCTCATTTACTATGATGATGGGGAGGCAAATAAATACCTATGATAGATGGGTAGGTACATATAAGATATAATGTAACTATGGTTTTCCAGAAGTACAAGTTAGAACCAGGAGAAAGTAAGTGGAATGAAGATTGTTTTCCAGGTGGTTTCTTACACAACATATTTGTCATCAAAATGGTGGAATCTTGACGTTTTATAAATTTACCAGTTTTGAAAAACTTTCCAGATGTACCATTTTTTTTCCTGCAAAGTCTCAGCAAAGTGAAATTTCACCTTTGGAAAAAAATCTAGGAATTACAAGGGAAGCTTCCCATTATATCGTTTTTTGCTAGTGGTGGCCCCAAACTGTAAAGTATAGCTCTAGATCTAAATTTCGCTAACATGTAAGTGCATTCAGATCTTGGATTTGAGTTGAGGCCCAGCCAGTGTCTTACAAGCAAGTGCTTGGTAAGGGAAGAGAAACCTGACACACAGATATGAATCTCTTCCCAGTCCATCAAGTCATCGCAATTTGATAAGGACGTAAGGGCCCCATGCCTTCTACCGCAGCTGGTGGCAGTTTATACATAGAGAGAGTAGTCAAGACTGCCATGAAAATTATTTATCCATGCTACAAAAACAGGACTTCTGGTGTGTCACAGTTGTGGGATCCTTCAAACCCTGAAAAGGAAAGCTATGGCAGTCAATGATTTGTATAAGATTTAAAATGAATAAAAACATCCAGGAAAAGGACTTTGCCTTTTGCTCACTGCTTCTGTTTCTCCTTACTGTTTAATCTAGCAGCATTTGATACCACCATTGAGTCTGTGCATCCTTGTTGAAAAACCTAATGTTCCAGGGTCCGCAGCTCAGCTGGTATTCAAATGGTCAGGCCACGTGACAACTTTTGAAATGACGATAAATTGGTTCTCTTTATAAGCTGGAGAACATTAAAAGCAATAGTTACTGAGTGGGGTCACTTGATGCTGAACTTTTCGTAATGATTTTGCTTTGGAACAGTTTACAATTACTTCATGATGTTTGTATTATTCATTTGTATACCCAGATGCATATATTCCTCCAAATAGGTCACAGATCATTAGAGCCATTTGTAAGTTGCAGAAGCGTGGCCATAAAAAGCCATATACCTGCCAAAAAAAGAAGACGGAGAGACACAAGGTGGGTGAGGTAATATGTTTTATTGGATCAACTTCTGTCGGTAAAAGAGACAAACTTTCAAGCTCCCCAATGCTCTTCAGGTCTGGTGCAAAAAAAAAAAAAAAAGCCGGTAATTTAAAAGAATATAATTTTACAGTCAGTTAATTTTTAATGCAAACACATGTCTTTTTGGTTTGTCACACCTGTTTTTTATTGGGCAAGAGATATTAGTGTTGGAAAGATAGCTACAGAGAACATGCAGGAAACAGTTTCACAATCATTATAACTGCAGTTTTACCATAGAATATTTTTATTAGGTAGTTAACAGCTTTGATTTTGGGGAGGGGGACAATGCTGCCAGCAGTGCTATTTTGAATTTTAGAGTACAGTCCTGGTGCAAATTTTTGACCCTAAATAATGTTAAATGGTGGAGATGTTTTTAATTTAGCCATGTTGGGGGACAGACATTCAGAATGTCAGGGAACCGCAAATGCAAACTATGTATGTGATGGAGATGTCAAATACCTTTCTCTAGGTTGCTCCCATTGACTTCAAAGGGCATTGGATCAGTGCCTTATTGTCTAAGGTTGAGGTTTATAGTAGAGAGGACATTCTTAGTGGAAGATCCTCAGCTCTGAAGCCCCTTTACTCACAAGAAGGTGCATGTTTGTCAAATATAGAGCTTATTGCACAACTCTCTTTTATTTACTTGGGCATTTTCCAGACTGTGGGTTTTGCTTGTTGGGATGGGTTTTGTCTGTTAGCTGGGTGGAGTTGGAGCTAATTGGTCGGTTTATTAATAGTTTATTACCTGTTCCATTGATAGATTCATGTTACAATATTAGAAGTTGCTTATTTTGTTTCTCTTAGCTTTGTTACGCGTTTGGAGGTATCTTATGTGGAGTTATTTGTATGAGCAACAATGACTTGTGGTGTTTGTAACAGCCAGCAAACGATGAATAAACCACTCCACTTAATAACAAAGCGATTGTCATCTTTAAAGCACATCACCCTCATAAATATGGAATTCTCACAACACTACTCTTTTTGAATAAAATAAAATGAGGTAAAAATTATTTACCTGTTCATGAACCAAATCTGAATTTGAAAAAACTCGCACAACTTTCCAAGGAGTGTGGTGGGTTCTACATCACTTGAAAAATTTTAAATTAAGTTTGGATAGCTTTCTAAAAGATACACCATAGCCCAAACAGAGGTTATGATCTTAAAACAGGAATTACTGCATGAAATTAATGGGCTGGTTAGACAGGAGGTCGGACTAGATGGTCATAATGATTACTTCAGTCCTTTAAATCTATACAATACATCTTAAGGATAAAAGTTTGCGTAAACTGTTCGCTTGATTTTGGCTGGAGCCAAAAAAACCAAAAAACAAAAAAACCACCCTTGTGTATCATAAGAGAAGCTACTCATAGTTCCAGATCCTCAGTTGGCATAAATCAGTGTGGCTACACTGACGTCAGGTTACAAGCTTGGATAAACATACTTATACTTACCAAGCTGCTGGACAATTTCAGGTTTGCCTGGGACTAAGTGAAAAATCTTTAAAAATAGACCAAATGTTTTTGAAATGGTTTGCTAGATAATATCCAATCCAAATAAATGTAATGTTCTCATTTACCCTATTACAACTGATTCATTTTAATGGATTTTCATCCTCTTTTCTTTCTCTGTGCAAAACAAATATAGCGCACCTTTACTATCAGGATATTAGGATTCTGGGTGAAATTCATCAAGCCCCTTGCATCATTTTAGTTCCACTTTAGCTGTATTTTGAGGACTTGCATGGGATTTAACTCATGTATAAGTCTTCTGCAGCCAGTGCACCAACTTGTTTAGGAAGAGTTAAGGCCAGTTCTCCATCATTCAGTCCCTGGGAGTTTTTGTACTGATTTCAGTGGGAGCAAGATTTGAGAGCCTCAGTGGTACATGGAGGAATGGCTGTAGTCTCATAACAGAGGAGCGATGATAGTGGGGAACCAGGAGATGGAATCAGGACCAGTTTTCAGACCAAGGTATGGCAGATGTCCTGTTGAGCAATGCACTTAAGCAGGTGACCAGCTGTAAGCACGTGTGTAGTCCAAGTCACTCTGCTCAATTGGGGCTATAGTGAGGGAGATTTGACTTACATTGGCCGCTTCAAAGCATTGCGTGTGTTTTCATGAGGAGTCTTTAACCAGGATGCTCCTCGCAGAAATCTTGGCTTTGTGCCTGTTTATTGTTGATACAAACTAGCACCGATTCAAAATCTAGATAAACCAGTGTTTCCAATCAGCATTATTGCAAAACAATCTGAATTCTGTGTGAGGTGGAGGCTGGGTAATCCTTAAAAATGGAACTTCGCTGTTCCTTTTCAATTTTCAGGAAACGCAAGGGCCCCTTTTTAGTTCAATTCAGTTTGGATCTCATTCGTGAATCTAAAATGTTTTAAGGGGCTGAGATTGTTGGCCAGAAATTACATTCGTGAGAGTCATGCCATTTGATTTGTAAACTGAATTTATGCATGTCATTTATTTCTATATAGGCTGCTTGGATTTCAGCAGTGCACATGAGCTTGAAGATGTTTTATTTTTAAAAATGTATTACATAACAAGCATGAAGCCATGTGAAGACTCGGGGCCACATTCACAGCTGGCATAAATCAGCGTAGTCCCATTGACTTCAGTGGAGTTCTGGCAATTTCCGCTAGCTGAGATTCTTGCCCTTAATCTACGATCCATCTAATTTAATCTAGCCCTCTCTCATTACCATGGTATCTGGGTGTCTAATATCTTTTAGCAACATGTTAGTCTGAAATGATAAAGCTGAGTTCTATTCTGGAGGCCACACAAGTCAGTAAACGTAGTGTAGGATCTGCATTATACCACTTGTTCGCCCATTAACAGTGAGGCTGGCCACAGGCAGGTTTTGTGTGGAAAAAGAGTGGGGCAGGAGTGAGACGGGGGAGGTGAGAGGAGCAACTAAAAATATGGCTAACATGAATTCTTTGTTCATTCCAGTGTATCAGAATAAGACAGGTTGTTGGCCGAATGAGAAGATGTCCTTTAAAATACCATATTTAGAAATTAAAACCAGAGCAAATTCAGTACCAGTAAACTCACTTTGCAAGGAATAAAGCGATAATGAAACGTTAAATCAAAGCGAAAAAACAGTGGCTGAAATGCTACACCAGTTTGTGTGTGGGGGAAACACACCAAAGTGTCTATAAACTGAAACCATATCAATAGTTCCAGATGCTCACTAACTTTATGAAACCATTAAGTTTAATAGGGCTGACATAATGGACTTTATTTGCATGGAGAACAGGGTCTTGCTTTTCAGAGGAAGGCTTGGGCAGCACAGAGGCAGGAAAGAAAGTCTGAATAAAATGAATCTGAGAGGTTCTCTTGTTTTTATTGTAACCATTACGTTTTTTTAATGCATTTTGCAGGAATGGGTGGAAGGGCTATTGATTTCTGGCTATGACCTACTAGGTGGGCACAGAATTGAGGACTTTATTTTGATGGAAACTGCACGTTCATTTTTGTTTCCACCAAAGTACATCAACGTAATATTGCGTTTGAAATTCGGGGTGGAATTTTCAAATGCGCCCAGTGTTTGTTTAACTCTACTCCCGTTGACATCAATGGGAGTTGTATGAGTGGTACCAATGGGAGCAGAGGTAGCCCAATTCTGCACACTTTTGAAAATCCCACCCTTACATTTGTGAGGATTCCAGTTGAAAGAGTTCATTAAAAGCTACTTAATGTCTCTGCTATCAGCAATAGTCTGATTACTAATAACGAGAAATATTTTCCATATTGTAATTTTCACCAGTTCGCATCCCTTCCTATCTTATCTGAATGAATCCATTTCATAGTCCACTTAAACCATTAATTCAGTGTAGATAATGTAACTTATAAGTGTGACCATTTAGTATGTCTCCAGGTGCATATGTATTGTTTAATAGCATCATACCACTTCTAATAAACAAAACAAGAATCTGCCCTCACCAGGAAAATAAGGATCTGCCCTCCCCAGACGGAGGTACCAGCCCACAGCCAGGAGTTAACACATACAGGGCTTATATCTCCTTTGCAGTTGCAGCTGGAAATTAGTAGGAAACCAGTGTGCCTGTGGAGAGCTGGCATAATATTGCTTTCTGCGAGTAATGCTGCCAAGCAATACAAGCTACGCTCTGCCTTTGAATCGCCTTGAGGTTGGCCACATGGAGTGAGTGCATTGCAGAATCTAAAAAATGGTGCCAAAGACAAGAGCGAGCCTAGCATGGTCAAGATCTGACGTAAATCGGCACAATTGCCTTCCTGGAGCAGAAGGCCACCAATACCACCTGTGGTTCTTGGGGCAGTATGAAATTACAAGAGTACTCTCTCCCCTAAATTGTGAATGTCTTGGAAGGAGAACGGAGAAACAGTCACTTTTTTTCCTGCACATACCTCCATTTTAATATAGCTCCATTTTATAGACATTGTTGTCTTGTTGCTGGAGAATAGGAAGAGGACCATGATCTGAAATTAACTGCTATTGAGCATATGAGATAAGATGTGAACTAAAAAACAAACAAACAACAACAAAACGACACAAATCTAATTAAATGTTTCGGAAAATGAGACGCTTACTGCTATTTTGTTTGCCTACCCTTGTGGTCCAAATGACGATGATTTGGCTACTTTCTGACACATTGAACTTAAATATTCTGCAAAGTATTTTGGGAGTTGTAGTTCCTTGAGCACATTTTCACTTAAAGCCAAAAGCTGAGCATAAAAGTCTGGTTCATGTGCTGGCTGACAGAGCTGTGCTGTTTCATTTGGGATTACTGGAGAGTCTTCATTGCTTTTCAATGGGCTTTCAGTTTCAAATCATGCGTTTAAATACATTTTACTCCATATTTGTTATGCTACATAGGCCTATAATGAACAGGTTTTCTAATGACAACAGTGCAGCAAATTCTGCAATAGGGAGACATGTAGATTTTTGTGGTTATACACCCCGAGAATCCTTAGTGCAGAATTATAGAATCCATGGCTGTGAAAGCAGTGACTGGTCATGGAAGACCAGTGATGCTGGAACTAGGGGTGCTGGGGAAGCTGGTTTCAAGTAGTAATAACAAACACCAAATACATGGTTTCCATCAGCAGCATCCCCCACTACAAAAATTGTTCCAGCATCCCTGTGGAAGACTTTTATTCAACTCTTTCAGTTCTTGGATGTGCACAGTAGGTAGAATAAAATAAGGCCTAGTAGTTATTATTTGTTCTACCATAGTCTAAGCATGTTGTATATAGCTAGATATATGTTGCCTTGTAGATTTCACAATGGATTTTTGAAAACAACTGATTTTAAGTTGTTACTCTTCAAGGTCTTTCAGCTGAAATAGTTTGGCAGCATACTTAGGGTATTTATTCTATTTCAGTACTTCTGAAACTGGTGGAACACAGCAATTGGGCAGTGGTTCCTGTGAATCTCAGAACTACCACCTCCAAAGTCAGACATCCTAAAATAATGTTATCGCATCAAAGATACTCTACCTGTAGACACATGACTTCACGGCAGTTCTTTTAAGCATATTTTTTTGTTTTCGTGGTATTCAGAATGGTATCACTGTATGGCAGGTCCAGCCAGTTGAGAGGTCCGTTATTGAGAGGGACACACAAGGATACTTTCAGGTTCCATGTAGTTCTGTGCTACTCTTTCCGTTTTCGCTGTATTCCCTTTTATTTCCATTCAAAATCTTTGACTGTTTTCCATGATTATGTCACTTGGTCATTTTAGGCGGATGAGTTCATCTTCTAAAAGGTGCTTGGATTATGTTAAAATTATAGCATAATTTAAAAGCCTGTGACAGTCTTCTGTTTTAAAGCACTAAATTTTGCAATCACAATGAAAATCAAATAAAGCTTTTTGATTTGTCTGACAATTTTTACAAAACATGAGGAATTGCCTTGGATTCATGCAGTAGTGCCCATTTAATCTCAGAGTGAAGTTCAGAGAGTTAATCTCCTTGGGTAGATAGCTAGTACTCAGTTTTGAGATCCATCACTCTATTTCTCAGGGTTCTGTGGTGAGATATTTATAAGGTATTTTATGCTTTCCGTTTCATTCACCATAATGTCACTTAAATTGTCTAGAATGCTCCCAGAGTCTTATTTTGAAATATCAAACTAAATGTGAAAATAAACCCAAAATAATTGCACAGAATGGCAGTGGAAATAGACGTCTATGAATCATGCTTTGTTTCATGCAGACATGCAATATCACACAGGTGCTGCATCTTCCTTGAGTTTCTCTCCTCCCTCTTTATTTCACGTTCGAACATATGGGGAAAGGGGCATAAAATCTTCAGCTGGTGTGAATTGAAGTCAGTGGAGCTATGCTGATTTATGCCAGGCAAGGATCTGCCTCTGAGTGTTTTATTCTGTGCCTACAAAGCCAAAAGCACTTTTAAACTTTCCTAAAGATGTGTGTGTTTCTGTATTCATAGCATGTTGGAATGTGTTGTCTGACCACAATGCGCCTTTGCCTCTGTATTTTAACTCTTCCTAATTGATGGGCTAGAAACAAGTTGGAAGACCTGGGAATGGTTTCTCTTCTGTGCATGGTTGCATTGCTTGCTGACATCTGCATAAAGCCTTTTAGGAGGGCAAATATGAACTAAGTGGAAACAGTGAGAAAAATGAACCCATTAATTTATAGCTTATTGGGTTGAACGCTCATATGTGTGTTCCAAAGCTCTGTAATGAAACTGGTGCAGTAGGCTAGTTTTCACAGGTTAATAAGAGCTCTTCACCCACAAAACCCACCTGAGGTTTCAGTAGTATTTTGCTTTTGTGGTCTGAACACTCTGTGTTTGACGCTCTAGTCAAAATTTCCCTCTGCCATTCTAGGTAATTGTTCTTGTGCAGTAATTAATTCTCTAATGTGCTATGACAGAAAAATGAATGATTTTATTTTAATTTTCTGGTCATATCTGTGACAGAATTTCAATGTTACATAGGATTTTTCTGTGTGCGATGGATGCTACAAACAGGCTAACCCAATAATTTATTATAACACAGGAACAATTGCCAAATATGAGTTGCCGCCTTAATTATTGCTTCAATCATGGCTATTCAGTATTGTAATGGCCAATCAATACAAGAATCAAGGCATAAGTAAGAATCCTAGAGTGTAGCAAAATTCATCGCCCTTATTTAGCTGTTGTAACAAAATCTACCATTTCCAATTTATTATATTCGTGGTACATACAGTAAAACCTCTACAAGACACATCCTATGATGAGGGGTACAGCCTTTTGATGTTCTGTGGGTCCTCCCTAGGTGTGATGATGCCCCTTGCTGCTCTCCTTAGCCAGTCACAGTCACGGTGGTTTTTTTTGTGGGGGTGGGTGGGGGGGAGTTGCATCTAAATAGGGGTACCAGGCTGGGCTTTCTGACAGCCTTAGCTCAGGTTGGCACTTCCACATGGGAAACTGGGGAAAGACTGTGGCTTCCTATTACCCCCTGAAATTACCAGGTAGAGCTGAGACTAGTTAAGCTCAAAGCCTACTAATTAGGCTCAGCAAAGGGTCTAATTCCTTTCAGATGAAGCTGCCCTGTCTAGAACCTCGGAAGGGAAGGTACTGAGAGACTAGAGGTTTTTGTGTTGGGGTTAAGACTGTTTCTGTGCATGAAGAGAATGTGGCCAAAGACTTTTCTAATCTCTTTATTTTGGTTGCACCAGATAAACTTACAAATAAACGTGGAAACCTACTTCTGTTTCACTCTGCAACTGTACAGCCGTGATCAGAAATGCTGGAACAATTTTTATAGTTGGGGTGCTGAGAGCCATTGAACCAAACTGTAAACCCTGTATATAATGGAAACAACTTCAAGCCGGGGTTCTATAGCACCCCCTCTACCTCTAGTTCCAGCATCTATGGTCCTGATCCAGCCACACGACTCTTACTAGACACCTGGCTTGAGAGACCACCCCAAAGTGCTCCTGGGTTCTCTCTGGGCCACGTCCTCAGCTGGTGAAAGCTGACACAGGTCCATTGACTTCATTGGTTAAGTGCCAGTTTAAACCATGTGAAGATCTGGCTCGCTACCCTCATAGTCCACTTCTATTCACACTGCAACCAATCTAAGCTTCTTGTCCTCCTTGCCTATCTGCACACATAATTATTGCAACCCGCAACCTGTCTCATCCACGCTAGAATGATGCCACCCTGACCTTCTGTTTATTGGCACATTTGTACATTGTTCCATGCTGCCCTGTGTGCTTTGTAAACCCTCTTTGAACTAGTCAGTTAAGACATAACCCTGAACTTCAGATCCCTCCTCAAGGCCTACTTCAACCACGACACCTATGTGAAATTGCCCACAGTCAACACTTAGGAAGATGCCACAGGGACTGAGAACATCAATATTACTGTTTGCTTATATCTTAGAGTTATTATTTAAAATAAAGAAGAATGACTCGAAAGCATCTATATGTGTCCCTTGCTAGTCCATGTATGTCCATGTCATTCTTAGCCTCATCCTCCTTCCCTATGTTGGTTTGCTTCATCCACTTGTTGCATCTTCTCTTCAATTAAATTGTAAGTTCTTTGGATCTGGGACCATCAGTAACTGGGTGTTTGCACGCAGTGTAAAGTACAGGGATGTCCTGATACCGGGACACTCCGGATACTCCTGCAATACAACAAATAAATTATGAAGAATTATTAATAGAGGCATCACTGTGTTTGACCCTGATCTTTCAGAGGACCTGATCGGATTGAACCATGGGATTCCAAATAATGTTAAAGGAGGCAAACCACTCTTTGAAAATCTAGCCAAGACTAATAATGAATCTTTCTGTCAGCGCGTTTCTCCTGTTGTGTTTCCTTTGCCTGTAGTAAGTTATGTTTCTGTCAGACAAGCTGTAACATTTCACTAGCTGTTTAATTATTATACATTACTTTACTTTTAACCCCGTGATTGTTTTTGGACAATTGGAAGGTCGTTTCTTTATTTGGCTTTGGGGAAAATGCTGTGTTCTCCGGAAACTATTTCAGTTCCTCTCTCTCTTTCTTTGAAGAAAATATGAAGTGATCACTCTGCTTAAAAGTTCACTTATCCATGGTGGTGGAGCTACTATCAAACTGGTTCTCTACGTGGCCAATCAATATATATTAGCTTTCACTGTATGAACAGAAAAAATAAGTACAGAGATCCTCTTCTGTGGGAGGGATTTGTGCTCTTTACCCATGCTGGTTTTTTTATTCATATAACGAAAAGATAAAAAATACCAACACGTTTACTTCATTAATTTTAAACAGTGCTAGGAAGCCGGCAGACTTATTTTGATTTCAATTGTCTATGCTAATTATGATCAAAGTATTGCAATTTATGAAAGTTCTCACTGAGATTTCCCACGTCACTCCACGTTGCAAAAAGATGCTGTTAACTAAGGTTGGGATTTTCAAAGCGGCGTAAGGGAGTGAGACACCCCTTATTGAGCAGTGTGACTTAGTGGCTAGATCACTGGGCTGGGACTCAGGAGATCTGGTTTCTGTCCAGGCTACTAGCCTGCTGGCTGACCTTGGGCAAGCTACCGCATCACTCTGTGCCTCAGTTTCCCTATGTGTAAAATGAGGAATAATCCTATGTGTAAAGTGCTTTGAGATGTACTGCGCCTTATGGAAGAGCTAAGTGGTGGCATTTATTTATTTATTGAATACTTCAAAGCAAACATCCCTCTGGAAGTGCCAACCTAAATGGTGAAGGGATTGCTGAAATGAGAACAGGTTACATTTCACGGCCCATTGTGATGCGCAAGAGTGACCGGGAACAAGGCAGGACTTCCTCATTAAGGGTATGTCCATACACACAGCTGTGCCGCTGCAGCACACCTGGTGAAGACACTCTGTGCCGACAGGAGACGACGTATGCCGTTGGCATAAAAAAACCAAACCACCTCCGCGAGTTGTGCAAGTTCTCCTGGCGACATAGCACTGTGCACACAAATGCTTATGCCGGTGTAATTTAGGTCGCTCAGGGGGTTGGAATATTCACACCCCTGAGCGACATAAGGTTTGACGACATAAGCGGTCATGTAGCTATAGCTATATCTCCTTGTTGCACCAATTCTTCTGCAATGTGTTTTTTTGCTGTTTTTTCTTTGTTTGAAAAGTATATGGGCTCTGAAATAGTCCTTATACAGGTGCGAAAACAGATCTCTCTGACCGTTAATTAGCCAATAGGTTGAGAAAAACTATGAAAAGACAAGTGAAAGGTGACCTAGCTGTTATACAATATAATACCTAGCTGTTATACAACACTTTGTCAGTAGATCTCAAAGTGCTTTACAAAAGAGATCCATATCATGATCCCCATTTTACAGATGGGGAAACTGAGGCATGGGGCTTGGTGACTTGCCTAAGGTCATTGAGTAAAGCCAGGAGCAGAGCTGGGAATAGACCCCGGGTCTCTTGAGAACTCCAGTGCTCTATTCACTAGGGCACACTGTGGAAAGAAAGCATACATTTTTATCAAGGCTCGTGGTGGATTTTCTTATCACTAACCATTTTTAAATCAAGATTGGATGTTTTTCTAAAATATATACTCTAGGAATTATTTTGGGGACATTCTATGGCCTGTGTTATACAGAAGGTCAGACTAGATCACTGTGGTTCCTTCTAGGCTTTGAATCTATGCATATGACTCTATGCTTCCCCCCATACTTCTCTTTCAAGCTGAATATAGTTACTGTATTTATAGTTGGCTTAAAAATCAAATTTAACAAAGCAAAAATACATTTGCCTTATTTATGTCACCGGAGATTGCCGTTTTAACAGTCTTTTAAAAAAACTCTAATTTACTTTTCACTATGTATATTATTTGCTTTGTTAGTTTCGCTCTCCAAGTGGAGAGAAACAAAACGAGTCAGTTTGACCTTTGGTTTTTACTCAGTTTTAACTTCTAGCTATCAAACTATGACCAAATGCTTCAAGATTTGGGTTGCAAATACCACCCAGGCTTTTCATCTTGGTTAAATTCTATGATTTTAGTGCTTGGATTGCTAGCCATAGCTCCTCAAAGTTTTGGTTTTAGTAAATTAAATCATATATCACTCTGCAGGTCTGACACAACAACGTAAGAACTGTATGTAGACATTGGCTAGTTTAATCACACTGGAGGTTTATTTTACACCTCTTTAGGAAGTGCACTTGTCAATAGGCTTTTAGCGCCCTACGGGTTCTGTTCTAGGCATTCTCATGATCATAATAGGTGAGGTAGAATTTGCTGTAACGTGTTGCCGGTGGGGTTTCTAGCACATGAATTAAGCAAGTGCCTTTCTTGTTTTAATGATGACAAAATGCAACAGTTCTAAATAGATAGAGGGTGTGGATTACTACAGGTTAGACTGTGAGCTCTTTGGAGCAGGGACCAGCTTTTTCTTTTGTGTTTGTACAGCACCTAACACAGTGGGATCCTGGTCCATGACTAAGGCTCCTAGGTGCTGGCACAGATCTAATAATAATATAAGCCTCGCTTTAGTTCCCTGCAACCACTTTTTCTATTATATGCAAGTAATCCGTTTCTGTTCCTTTACTAGAAGTGTATAGACGTGCTCTAATTTTTAAAATGACCATATGAAAGAGGCAGTTTTTGTTTTAAAAAAATAACCTTAGGGAAAACTTCTTGGGACTCAGTATTCGAACTCAAGTCACATTTGTTCTACTATATGACTGGCTTCCTGAACCATACCTTGCAACGCATCCTGCGTTACTAAGGATGTCTGTTGTTTGATATAATCAGGTTGGACATGTTGCTGTCGACCAGCCTTCTTGTTTTTTGGTGTAGGTAGTGATAGTGTTAGCAGGCGTAACTGGTGGGAGGGTAGGATACCATCCTTTTAAAATATATTAATGGAGAGGTTCTTTCCTTAAAGATAATGCTGCCCTCAGGGTTTTATTTATTTATTTAATTATCTAAACAAACACAAGATGGCTCAGTTTTGCTCTCCTCTGCAGTTAATTGGATCTGTGATTGCCTAGCTGAGGGGAGAATTGGATCATACGCTTTTTGCCTTAGTCCTAATCTTTGTATTTTTGTATATAGTTAAGCCGGGATTATTTCATGGGTTTGTATCTTAAAAAGAGAATTTCTAGGTGCGGGAGCAAGTTTCGAGGGCCTGATTCAATTCCCATTATACTGCATGGAAAGATTGTTGTTGGCATTATGGAGTTGAAACAGACCTTAAGTGCATCTTTATAATCCACATTTCACTTGTGCAGAACCTTCAACTCTTCACTTTTATGCCCTCATATTACTGAAGAGAATGGCTGAGATTTTCTGTGAGGAGGCACTGTATTTTAGTGGATAGAACATTGAACAGAAATTCTAGAAACTGGGTTCGATTCCCAGTTCTGCCACTGGCCTGCTTGGACAAATCACTTAATGTTTTTTTGGCACTTCTGTTTCCTTGTGAATAATATTACTGTGCTCCTTTGTCAAGTGCTTTGAGATCTGTGGATTTAAATACTCTCTATAAGGGCTCAGTATTAGTAGTATTTCACCACAGCTGGCTAAACCAGTGAGTAGAGCGCTGCACGGTTACAAAATATGTATCCTCATCCGATCGGCAAACCTGGATACAGATATCCACGGATATAAAGCAGATATCTGCAGATTTGCAGGCTCCACCAGTGAGCTCTTTAGTACATGATGCTCAGGATAGCAAACTGAACTGAGGATATGAAAAATGAAAGAAAAAATTTGATGTATTGAGTGATTAAACTGATCATACCTGTTCCTAATTCTGAACTTCAGACTGCTCTGTTCTGTTTCACTTAATGAAAAAAGCTTTAACTCAAGAATCACTTTATTTTTTTCTAAAGAATTTCAGCCAACTGTAGAGTACGTAATAATGATTAATAAAAATTGTATGACAGTAATAGGGTTGCCAACCCTTCCGGTTTGGCCAGGAGTCTCCTGGAATCGGGCTCGATCTCCTGGAGGCTACTGAAGCCAATCTGGGAGATTTTAGGCTGCTAAAAGTCTGGCGGCGCTGCAGTTCTAAAGCCGGCTCTCTACCCCGCCCTGGCTCTGCACCGCTCCCGGAAGTGGCCAGCATGTCTGGCAGCAGCTCCTAGAAGGAGGCGCGGCCGGGGGGGGCGGGGGGTCTCTGCATGCTGCCCCCGCCCCGAGCACCTATTCCGCAGCTCCCATTGGCTGGGAACAGGGAACCGTGGCCAATGGGAGCTGCAGGGGCAGCACGCAGAGCCGCCTGGCTGCCCATGAGCTCAGGGTCTGCTGCCGGACATGCTGCCACTTCCGGGAGCCACCCGAGGTAAGCGCCACTCGGTCGGAGCCTGTACCCTGAATCCCCTCCCACATCCCAACCCTCTCGGCCCCAGCCCCCTCCCGCACCCAAACTCCCTCCCAGAGCCTGCACCCTGAGCCCCCTCCTGCACTCCACCCCGCTACCCCAGCCTGGTGACAGTGAGTGAGGGTGGGGGAGAGCAAGCAACAGAGGGACAGGAGCTGGATTGAGCAGGGGGTGGGGCATCGGAAAAGGAGTGGGGGGGCCATGGGGAAGGGGCAGGGCAAGGGTATTTGGGTTTGTGCGATTAGACAGTTGGCAACCCTACACAGTAGCACTTAGAGGTCAGGGCCCTATTGTGTTAGGCACCATACACCTACAACAAAGGTATAGACCCTCGTCTGTAGATCTCACAATCTAAGTGTAGAATGATAGACAACAGCTGGAGACAGCAAACTGATGGGATAGAGAAACAAGGAGATGATACTGGTGAGCACAAAAAGCAGTGGTCACAGCAAACCAGTTACCCTAATATATTTTCAGTGAAGTATTGTGTTCTCGTCATAAATTAACTAAAAAATCCTCGGTAAACAGAATCCCATGCATAATTGGTGAAACCAGTCGGATTTTCCCTTCCATAAAGTCCTTGTTACCCATAAAGCTTCTGAGTTTCCTGTACTTGTAGAAAGAGCGATGATAATTACCCTTCAGGGGTGAGATATTCTGCTTGTCTCTGGGAATCCCATATTTCTGAAAGGCAATGACAGAATTTATTGCAATTTGGTGACTAGAATCAGATGTTGTTTTATTGTTATTAATTGAGCCTGCTGTGGATATATAGTTTACTGCCAGATGTCCTTCATTTTCAGCAGCACTACAGTGCAAAGTGAATGGGGTTATGGCTACAGGTTTACAACTATTCTGCATGGAAGCTCACATTCCTCCTATGAGCTTTTAAGTGGCAAATTGAATTGCAGGATGGTAGACTTAAGTCTGGTTCTTTCGTTTTAGGTACAACTTCATGGCTGTCCTTACTTTAGTAAGAGAGCTGTTTGATTGTGATGAGTTGTAAGTCTGAGAATGGATTAACAGATTGAACCTGAAGGTTAAAAATGGATGGGCTAAAATGTACCGAATACTTTAATGTCTTCTTGTCATGATGGAGTTTTTGCCCCGAAAAAAATTAAACCCCACGGTTATTTCTAAAGAAACATTGCACACCATCACTCATTAGCTTTTAAAAATATGACCGTGTTTGCGCTTTATACTTTAAAAAAAGGGGAAAAATTAACGAAGAGCTGAAGATGGAGGGGGAAAAGCCAGCTTTGTGTTCCTTTTGCGTTTGTCAGTTCATGTCTTTCTGCAAAGAAAATGTCAGACTACTTGGGCTTCTGTTTAACTTATTTTTAAAGTTGCACTTTACCGCAAGAAATATGCCACGCACTCTATTTTCTGGACCTGTGCCTTTCCCCCTACAGTTTGTCTAATTTTGGTTGAAAGTAATGCCTTTTGGTAGGGCAGCAAATAAAACCACTAGGACCAGATCCTCAGTTGTTGTAAATCAGTGTAGCCCCGTTGATTTACACCAGCTGAAGGTGTTGCCCTTAACACGCTTGGAGTGTAGAGGCAGCGGTCTAGGGTAAGTGCCACATCTTTAGGGACTACTCGTTGTTGATTTAAAAAAACTTAAAGTATAAGGCCTAAATTCTGCCCTAAGACGTGTGCATGGGACTCTCAGTGGAGGTCTCACATGACATCATAGTGCAGCGTTTGGCCCCAAGCTGGAAGAAAACTGCACGTGGTATCAGAGGATCCTCAGCTGGTGGGAGTCAGCATATCTCAATGGAGCCAGGCCAGTTTTACGCCTTAGATTTGAGTAATATTGGTTTGTGCGTCAGCAGGGCTGGATTAACTCTCCTGTGGGCCCAGGGCTATTAGATTTTGTGGGGCCCCTGGGGGGGTTGGCGTGCGGGAGTGGGCTCAGGGCTGAGGCAGGGGATTGGGGTGTGGGAGAGGGTGCAGCTCCAGCTGTGGGCAGGGATGGGACAGAGGATTGGGGTGCAGCAGGAGGTTCGGGGTGCGGGCTCTGGGTGGGAGTTTGGGAGAGGGCTCAGGGCTGGGACAGGGGGTTGGGATGCAGGTGGGGGTGCAGGGTCTGGGAGGGAGTTTGGGTGCAGGAGGGGGCTCCGGGCTGGGGTGCAGGGTGCAGGCTCCGGCCCAGAGGCGCTTACCTCAGGCAGCTCCTGGTCGGCGGCGCAGTGGGGCTAACGCAGGATCCCTGGCTCCCCGAGGTAGCCGGCATGTCCAGACCCTAGGCAGAGGGGCTGCTCTGCGCAATGCATGCTGCCCGTGCCTGCAGGCGCTGCCCCCGCAGCTCCCATTGGCCACAGTTCCCGGCCAGGGAGCTGTGGAGCTGGTGCTGGGAGCGAGGGCAGCACGTAGAGATACACCCCTCACTTAGGGCAGCAGGGGCATGCCCCACGGGTGGGGGTGGGGGGAGGCTCAGGGACCAGTGTCCGGGTAGCGTGGAGACTTGCCCTGGGCTGGATGAAAAGAAGCAGCGGGCTGCATCCGGCCTGTGGGGCCCCCCTTAGCGCGAGGCCCTGGGCTGCAGCCCCTAAGGCCCCTGTGTTAATCCGTCCCTGTGCATCAGTATGCCTATCATATTCTATTGTATCAGTTGGTATGCCTTAGTGTCATGTTTCCCCAATACATTAAAGTATGAACCACTTTTAACATAACCACACGCGTCACTGAAGACTAATATACCTTCAAAGACATGTGATTGCTCGTCGGTGCCCCAGTTTAGTGCGAAGAGAGTAGTGCCCTCCAGCTAGTCAAAAACAAAAACATACATTAATAATAATAATGTCTGTGAATCACAGGTGAAATCAGGCTTACTTTTAATCACTTTTTAGGGGTTTTCATGTTCTAAGGCTGATTGTTTATAGGGAAGGCATGACTGTGCCAAAAACTACTTAAAACAGGAAAACTGATGAGCCCTTTCCTGCTTTTCACCCTCTCTGATCATGTGAGAACAAGGAGACGGTCTGTAATATTAGACCAGTTTTCAGTGTAGCAGCCGTGTTAGTCTGTATCCTCAAAAAGAAAAGGAGTACTTGTGGCACCTTAGAGACTAACCAATTTATTTGAGCATAAGCTTTCATGGGCTACAGCTCACTTCATCAGATGCATTAGACCAGCTCATTCAGAACAAACCAAATGATATACTTGATGCAACATAGTCACAATCTGAGAGAGGCTGGACCACAGTAGTAAATACTGAGACGAGGGGCCAGGATAATTTTAGGACTATTGATTACATGTACAGCAACACTGTGAGATCTAAAATCTATCCATTTTAATTACTTTACCACCCCAACCACCATGATATATGAACACCTAGATACTTAGGCTTCAGGGTTTAAGATGGCCTATGGGAGTCAGGAAGGAATTTTTGCCTATGTACAGGATTTCACAGTCAACAAGGTACACACAGACACAGTTAGCATGTGGGTAGGTGAGATGTGGATTGGGCTTGCTTTCGGATGATATATTAGCCATTGGCCACCGGACCAAGGTAGGTAGGCCAAATGCGGTGATCCAGTATGGCAAATTCTGTGCAGATATTGGGGAAAAAATTAAAATTACGATTTTGCACCTAGGGTCATACAAAAGTGTTAAAATACACCCCCCCCCACACACACACACACACCCACCACCCTGAATCTTCAGGTTCATTTGAGTAATTTTCACCCTGAAATATACAAAAAACGTCCAGCTTTGGGAACATTTCTGAGCAAATTCATCTCCACATGCACAAAATTTAAATTTTCTAAATTCACTATTTCAAAAAGTGTAACTCAAAAGCACTCCTGTTTTAGGCCTGCCTTCAAGCAAAACCATCTTTATTAATTTTTTTTTAAAAGTGTGTACTTTCAGATCACTTTAGTAAAACCATGAAGTGGTGTGAAAGCTTTACATTTCCGAGTTTTCATATTTGGCTATAATTATTTTATAATGTCCTATTTTCATGCATATATTGAAGACAAATGTCTTGTCTAGTAGACATGTGTAGACATGTTTTTAAAGCTAATATTTGTTTGAGCTCAATACAGGAATAACTGGATGAAATTATCTCGCCTGTGTTATACAAAAGGTCAGACTCGATGATCTAATTGTCCGTGTTGGCCTTAAAATCTATGAATATGAAAACGAAAGCAATATATAACAGTGAAGATACTTGCAATTTCTAGACCACTGTGAATATTGCTATTCAGAATTTTGCTTTAATTCAGGTAGCTCCGGTAATTGTCATCTGAGAAAAACAAACTTTGCCCTCCAAAGATACTTTTTTGTGCTAACGAGAATATAGGTGCAAAAGAATAGTTAGCCAGTGATCTCATAAGCTGCAGTTTTTTAGAACTGTGGATACACGCTAACTTCTCCCCAAAACATAAGCTGAACAAAATGTCCAATTTTAAGTCTGAGAGTAGTTTGGAGTCCTCCCTGCTGTTAGCCAGTTCAAAGGATGAGGTTTTTGTTCCTGCTTCATCAACAGAGCTCCTTGGTGATGTGGGTTCCAACTGCTCCTTCCTGAACTCACATTTCCAGAGAGGTTTAATGGGAGCTTTTACGTTTTGCTCCTCCTTTGTGCCTTTTCACACAAATCTTGGCCAAGTCCAGGAATATGTGGTGAATATTAGTACCTGGGTAGAAAGATACTGTGAATGCAGAGGCACATCTGGTGTTTTGTACCAGTGCACCACCTCTAGTCATCCTTGATCTGAGAGTGCACTTCAGGGGTTCCACACTCTAGGACTTCTAACAATCCCTGTTGAGGAATGTCTCAGCGGGGATTTCTGAAGTATTGCAATGTGTTCCCAGCAGCAAGTGACCAGATAGGAAAGAATTTAAAATCAGTTTGTCTTTCCTCAAGGTGTTTTTAATACATGTGTTTTAACTGAGATGCAAAGGATGCTGTTTGTTATCTTTCAGTAGAATTGCAGTGAAAGGAGTTAAAAATTTAGCAAATTGGATGGGTGGAAATTGATTTTTTCCTCATAGTGCACATAGTCCTGCCCCAATTGTTATCTGTGGAGCCAGGATTTGGCCCTATATCAAGACTAAATCCTGATTAAACTTGAAAAATGGGTACTTGTGTGGAAATTGGTAGACTGCATTATATATCTTGAGGCTGGGAATCTGTGAGGAAATTTGAGAGCTTTTTGAATTCACCAGGAAAGGTACTCATATTGTCAAAGTGCAAAGATTATACAGAGATGATGGAAGGTGTGCACAGATTACTTATTCCAGGTTTAATCCAATGAATTTGTAAAGATAGTCGCTCATAAAGGCTATTGTATATTTCGTGTATGACCCTTATATCTGTGCGTCATGCATACTTGACCCCTGCTCTTTTATTTCTGCTGGCTTTCGAACAGGGCTGCACAAACACTGTGCGAGTCCCAACCAGGCACTGTGGGCTGTTGGAGTCCTAGGGCCAGATCCTGAGAGGCGCTGAGCACCTGGAATTTCTCTGAAGTAAATGAAAATTGCAGGTACTTAGGAGGGACCCAGTCTTGAGAGGTCTCAAGTAAAAGTTACTGGCAGTTGAGGGCATTAGCACCTCATTGGGTTCTCAGCATCTGGTAGGTCTGGGTACCTGTGCTTGACATTTCAGGGTTTGGCTTCTGCTGAGCAGAAACCTCAACTCTGTCTCTGTTCAGCTTTTTAACAAATGTGTGGGTATGATGGTTTATGGAGGGAAGGAAGGTGTTTCAAGCCCCATCTCCTCCAGCCTCAGTGTCCAAGCCTCTGCTCAAAACGGTTGCCTGAGAAGTTAGGGGTGGAGTCCTATCCCTGTTATGTCCTGCTAATGGAGCTTGAGGTGTGGGAAGTGGCTTCAGTCCTATCTTCCCCTTCCTTTTACGTCAGCATGAGGAGGGCCCTACCAAATTTGCAGTCCATTTTGATCAATTTCACGGTCAGAGTATTGTAAAAACCATAAATTTCGTTTCAGCTGTTTAAAACTGAAATTTCATGGAATTGTCATTCTAGGGGTCCTGACCACCAAAGGAGTTATGGGAGGGTCGCAAGGTTATTGTAGGGGGGGTTGCGGCATTGCTAACCTTACTTCTGTGCTGCTGCTGGCGACGGCTCTGCCTTCAGAGCTGGGCAGCAGGAGAGCGGCGGCTGCTGGCCGGGAACCCAGTTCTGACGGCAGCAGCGCAGAAGTAAGGGTGGCAATACGGCAACCCCCCTAAAATAACCTTGCGACCCCCCCCCCGCAACTCCTTTTTGGGTCAGTACCCCCAATTTGAGAAACGCTGGTCTCCCATGTGAAATCTGTATAGTATTGGGGGTAAAAGCACACAAAAGACCAGATTTCATGGGAGGAGACCAGATTTCACAGTGTGTGACATGTTTTTCCTCGTCATGAATTTGGTAGGGCCCTAAGCATGAGGAAAGGAGGAGTCCAGTTTGCTTAGTGAATTCCTCTTTGGCCAATGAGGCTGGCAGTGGGTGGTTTGGGAGCTCAATGTGAGGCAAACAGCCACTGCTGAAAGGGAACGTATCTGAGTATCTGTCCATATGGATCCCACTCTTGGGGCACATGTGCCCCATGCATCTGAGATCAGATCCTTTTGGCTATTAGTGTCAATTGGAGCCGGCCCCCCTTATGCTCTGTGGGCATAGAGAGAGGAACAGGCCCAACTGCCTTTCAGTTCATTCTTACTGCCTGTGGTTTAGTGGGGGAGTGAGAGCAGTTAATGCTCTCTCTCGCTCTCTAAAAGAAAGAAAGGGAAAGTTGATGCTAATGAATATAAATCAGAAGCTGCAATTATAGAAAACTAATAAGGGAAACAAAGGGATGCAAGGAGAAATCTGTGGCCAGTCCATTACTAGATAGAAATGGTAAAAATTATCAACAATAACGCAGAGAAGGCAGAAGTGTTCAATAAATACTTCCGTTCTGTAACTGGTGAAAAAACAGATAATGTAGTCTCATCACTGGATAACACTCTTTCCATTCTATCAGTATCTCAGGAGGATGTTAAACAACAGCTACTAAAGTAGACATTTTTAAATCAGCAGGTCTGGATAACTTTAATCCAGGAGTTTTAAAAGAGCTGGCTAAGGGTCTTGGTAGACGGTTAATGTTGATTTTCAATAAATCTTGGTACACACAGGAAGTTCCACAAGACTGGAAGAAAGCTATTGTTGTGACAACTTTTAATAAGGGAAAACAGGATGACCCTGGTAATTATCAGCCTGTCCATCTGCCATCAATCCTGAGTAAAATAATGCGGTGGGTAGCACAGGAATCAATTAATAAAGAATTAAAGGAGGGTCAGTGCTAATCAACATGGGTTTTTGGAAAATAGACCTTGTCAAACTAACTTGATATCTTTTTTGATGAGATTACATGTATAGTTAATAATAGTAATGTAGTTGTTGTAATATACTTTGCCTTCATTAAGGCATTTGACTTGGTACTGCACAACATTTTGAATAGAATAAAAATTACAACAGTATAAAATTAACATAGCACACATTAAATGGATTAAAAGCTGGCTAACTGGTAGGTCTCAAAATAATTATAAACAGAGAATCATTAATGAGTGGCTGTGTTTCTAGTGGGGTCCCTCACAGATCAGTTCTTGGACCGATATTTAACATTTTCATCAATGACCTGCTAGAAAACATAAAATCATCACTGATAAAGCTTGCAGATGACACAAAAATTGAAGGAGTGGTAAATAATAACGGGGTTTACTCAGTAATACAGAGTGATGTGGATTGCTTGATAAATTGGGTGCAAGCAAATAATATTTATTTTAATATGGTTAAATGTAAATATATGCATCTAGGGACAGAGAATATATGCCACACTTACCATATAAGTGAATCTATCCTGAGAAGCAGTGACTCTCAAAAAGGATTTGGGGGTTGTGGTAGATAATCATATGAACAGTGCAATGCTGTGGCCAAATGGGGAAATGCAATCCTTGGATGCGTGAACAGGGGAATCTCAAGTAGATGAAAGGAGGTTATTTTACCACTGTATTTGGCACTGATGTGACCACTGCTGAAGTACTATGTCCAGTTCTAGTGTCTGCAGTTCAAGGAGGATGTTGATAAATTGGAGAGGGTTCAGAGAAGAGCCAAGAGAATGATTAAGGGATTAGAAAACATGCATTATAATGATTGAGCTCTCTGAGTCTGTCTATGTAGCTTAACAAAGAGAAGGTGAAAGCGTGACTTGATTACAGTCTATAAGTACCTACAGGGAGAACAAATTAACAATGCATTCTTCAGTCTAGCAGAGAAAGGTATAACACTGTCCGGAGGCTGGAAGTTGAAGCTAGACAAATTCAGCATTTGTCCCAGATTCCAAGTGGAACCTCTCTGCACCTACCCAAAGCTCAGGGATGGCACCACCCTCTTCCCGGTGGGAGGGGGGTGAGGTGGCCCCTGTCGCCATGGGGCCCCGCCCCTTGCTCCTCCTTTCCCCCATGAAGCCCTGGCCAGGCCAGAAACCAGCGCTTAGCAATAGTAAGAGCCGCCCAGGGAGCTCGGGCTCCTGTGCGGAGTCCTGGAACATCCACCTGCCCTGTGCGGCATGCCCTATGGGGCAGTGACATGGGCCGGGGCTGCTCCTGGGCACCCCACCCCGGACAGGTGGAGGGTTCGGGTCTCCCCACAGCGGCCCGGGCTCCCTGGGTGGCTCCAGCCTGACCAGGAGGCAGGGCCTCGGAGGGAGGGGAAAGAGGAGGAGCAGGGGCAGGGCCACATAAGGGGGCAGGGCTCATGCATGT
Organism: Eretmochelys imbricata; assembly: GCF_965152235.1. NCBI lineage: Eukaryota > Metazoa > Chordata > Testudines > Cheloniidae > Eretmochelys > Eretmochelys imbricata. Next base: position 6,805,771 of record NC_135578.1, on the reverse strand, counting down.
GTCCTGCTTTTTGAAAAGGTGATCACACTATTTTGTCAAGGCCAGCCAAACCTAAGCAGCGTTGCAACCACATGCATCAGGTTGCAACACTGGAGATGGGAGCTGGCAAGGCCCAGTACCAGGGGACAAGAGCCGCAGGAACCGCTTCTATGGAGTGAGCTTTTCATTTTATTTTGTGGGATTTTTGCGTTCACGAAAAACACAAGCTCCACTCATAAGCTTCCCTGTAGCTGGTTGTCACAGAGCAGTTAGTGTCGTTATTTTTAGTGTTAGCTTTTTTTCCTATGTATTTTGATTATTTAATCCACTGGTGAAAAAAATATTAGGGCCTTTATTTTTTACCCCAAGTAAAATAATTTCATGTTTTCTTGAGAATGATGAAGGAAAAACCCATGGTTCAGTGCGAAGCTGCAGATACACTAAGGATGTGCTGGCTGCTGGTAAATATTTCTCACTATGTCAGATTACTCTGGCCTGCATCAGATTCATTCTTCACTAGGAATTCTAATTTTCTGTTTTTTTAGGAGAAGATTCCCCGCAAAGTTAAAGGTGCAAAGAGTTTGGAAGAGGTTAGCCTTCTCCACACCTTTGCATTTCTTTTGTGACCCAGAGGAATTTTCTTTAAAGCAAACTGGTTTCTTTCCTTATGCTTTTCCTTCCTACCCTCATTTCTGTCTCTCACTCTGGGTAACGCCTTCAGGGTCCTAGTACACACACACACACACACATATATATACATATATATTTCCCCCAGACTGTTGATTGTCAGGATCATGTGATTTTCTCGGTGGGTGATGTGAAAGCCTTGTTTATCCAAAGGCCATGTGGAGGTGGGCGGGTGCTCACCAGGGGGACATAGGGACAGGAGAAGCTTGCCTCACACTAGAGCTGGAGTGTGAATAGCTCACATTGACTGAACTGTCTCACTGGGCAGGACAACTAATTTTCTGTGCTTGTGGGCTTGATAAAAGAAGCAGCTGCTGGTAAGTGCTCGCTCTGATGCATGTAGATGAGACTGTGGACTGCAAAAGGGATCCAAGCAGATTTCTTTTTTCTTTCTGCATTTCCTCCGGATTTTCTACCTCTTGCTCCCATGAAGTTGCACTGAATCAGGTAAACTATTTTAGTTCTTTTCCTATGTTTTGTCCTTCCTGGTCAGAATGATGGACAGACATATGGATGGATGGATGGATGAATGAATGAATGAATGAATGAATGAATGAATGGACTATTCTGTGAGGATGTCTTCAGGATCAGCTACCTTAAGAGCAGACAAATATTTTTGCTGTTCTCTTCAAGCTGGCAGGCGTAATGGTTTTAAAACTGCAGCCATGTTACATGGGCACATTTTCTCCCCCTCCCTCCCCTTTAAAATTTTTTTTTCTGTGATCTAAATAAAGCTTAGTCCGGTATTTCTCGTTTGTATCTGTCGATGCACCAGCCAGCCATGTTTTTCATGTGATTATCTACACCGCGCTAGCTCTTGCTGAGAATGGTAGGGTGCTCCTTTCGGTGTCGGGCCCTTTGCAGCTTTTTCTGAAGGAAAGGAAAAATATATCGGCCATCTGCAGCTTGTATTTTGGTGGTGGTGGGGGGGGGGAGGAGGAGCTATTTTAAAGGGTTTACTTGGAGGGGGGTGGGTGGGAAGATGAGGGTTGATTGCCCCCATCCCCCAAATTTGGCTGGTTCTGGTTAATGAGATGTTAGATTTCTCTTCCCCCCCCCCCCCCATTTGTTTATATTTTTTTTAAGTGTTGTTTGAATAAAGCCCTGCCTCAGCTGGAGAAAATGGAGAAGCAGAAAGGATGAAAAGGATGGCCTTTTGTGTCATGCTCTATTGTGCAGCTCTCCTCTCCCCCTCCCTCCCTTCTCCCCCCCAGCAGTTGTTAGTTAACTGCCCAGTGCCTGCAGAAACAGCCTCCCAGAATGGAGGGGGTAAAATGCAGCTGCTTACAATGTGAGAAAGATGTTAAATGGGATTCAGAATCTGCAGACTGGAAAATGTTGCACAATTTAACTGAATGTGTATTACCTGCAGGGATTAACCCTATTTACTGACAAGTCTCTCTTTCTCTGCCTCTCCAGTTCACTCTTGCTTGAAATAGCTCTGAGTTTCTGTAACAAATGACAAGTTTTGTAGAATGGCAGTGATCTGATCCAGTGTCTTTTTAAGAAATACTCCGCGTGCTTTACTTCTGCTTGAAGACAGTGTTAGAAGATGTTACACGAACCCTCACTGCAAGATTTGTTAATTACCAGGCTACGAATATCTTAGGAATATCTGCCTGTAACTTCTGAATACAGTCACACTGAATATTTTTGCTACTTTCCAGGCCATGCTTCAAACCCAAATGCATCTTTGTTCCGCGTTTAAATTATTTATGGAAGGATTGTTGTCACTAGGTGCCAAGGGTAGATTACAGTTCTGGCACAGTAGAGGGAATGACTGTTAATTTTGGGTCTGTTGCTGCTGGCGGTGTATCTATGGAACAACTCTTTTAACCACAAATAAGGACAAAAGTCTCATTGGGAGTGAAGCTTCTTTATGAGAAGCTGTTAACTTATCAGACAGAATTTTTTGGTGTGGCTAAATTTGGGGGATTTTAAGTCAGGTCTTTGCCTATAAGAAATTGTAGGTCCTCTCTTTATGAAGTCTAAGATTTCTTGTGTTTCTAATGTCATACTGTGCTTTATAGATCTTGATTACTTTGGGGGGTTTTGCACCAGTATGAGCCCTTTCTGTCATTCTCTGCATGGGTATAAAACAGGGCTTGCACTGATGCTCCTTGCCTTGGTTTCAAACCCCTCATCTTTAGTAGAGAGCTCACTCCTGAAAATGTAAATTAAGTTTTCAGGCATTTTACAGGTTGGTTGTCATCGTGCAGAGTGTGAGAACTTCATCTTCTTTGGCTTTGTGGCTGTCTCCAAGAGCCAGTTTTGTAATTGGTGTGTTATTAGCTGTAAAGCCCTAAATAAATGGCTGGAGACGTGGCTTCCTGAGATAGATACCACCCCTCTCTGTGTGCTACCTGCTTCAGCTGTGGTCAGGTGATGGTCCAAGTCAAAGCCCTCCATTCCAAAGAGAATGGACTGGTGCCAAATATTTTCTGGGGAAGCGGGGGATCCTTGACTGTGACAACATCCTTTCTTTCCTTCTTCCATCAGTGCCCAGATTTTTTGACCTTCAGGGATGCTGCAGGACTACTATGTTTTCCTGTGCTCTGCTGAGGGAGTTGGCTGGGGATATGGTTTAATGAGAGAATGGAGGTTGTTATTTTGTTGGCTGACATTATTTTGTGGATTGGGGCTGATGGAGATGGGCAAGTGACTTTTTTTTTTTAAATCCTTAGTTTTATACACTTTAAAATATTTGTACAAGCAACTGAAATAGACATTTTTTAAAAAAAGAAATTTAATAAATTAATGAATGGAACTGAAAACTGGGTATGGATTGTCCAACGTAGAACACTGGATTCCTAGGTATGTGTAAGCAATTTGTATTTAGCTAATGCAATCTGCAGCTGAAAATACATCATTGTCTTGGTGGTTAATATAATTTTTAATTGACTATTAAAAAAATCCTATGTCTAATAGTTCTTGTGTTCAGTAGCAACTCTTGAGTTTTATTTCCCTTTTAAATTCCTTTAATTTTTGCACTTATTTTCTGCCTCCTTGTTTACCAAGAAGGAAACCAACTGGCAAGGCATGGGAAACAATGAAATTGACTATCCACAAATGCAAACAGAAAATGCCCAACAGAAAATAAAAAGTTGAGAAAAATAAATAAAATGAATGAAATATTCCTCTTCGCGAACTCTTTTCAGTTTTAGTAAGCATAGGTGTAATTAAAGTATGCACCAGACTTTCAGACAGAGCAGTGATTTCTCATCTGACAACGTTGCTTTTAAAGTATTTCTCTTTTGTTTGCCTTACACATGTTTGTGTATGGATAACATGGTATACAAAACACTCTGTAAGCTGGTGTTCTGCTGATTAGGTGGACTCGGACCCCACGTGCAAGAAACTGGCCGCCAGAAGGCATCTCTTCCTGGGTCCTGTAGGGCAACATAGTCCTGGCACCATTCACCACAATTGCATTGTAACAAAAGATTGCTTTCCAAAATGCTCTATTCAGGATTACCTGTTGATGCCTGAAAAAAAAAAAAAACCCTCCATAGATTTGCAGTTGTAACTGTACAAAAAGAAAGTCTTTTGTATAGCTTGCTGCTCTGCTTAAATTCCACAACTTAACCAGATAATGCGTTACCATCTGTTACATTTCACTGTCTACAAAAATGAGTTCCTTTCATAGAGTAAAACTCCATTAAGAGACTGAGGTTATCAGTATCCCCCTCCCTCCGAATGCACACAGTCCTCCTCCTCCTCCATTTCCTTATGGCTGACTTCATGAAAGGATATCCCTTTTATCTGTTAGAGTGGGAGTTTTGAATCCTATGTTATCAAAGACATTAGAACAGAAACATGAGTGAGTCTAACCCTGCCTTGGAACAGAACAACAGCACTATCTGAGTTTCTTTATAACTCTGGTTTTAGAGAGCGATATTCTTTCCCATTGGATTTCTTTAAAGTAGCAGAGGTTGGTACTATGCTGGTATTTATATGGTATCTGGAGTATTCTTTGCATTCGATGGACTCTGATAGCCCCTCTACAGTATGTGGGAAAGATACACGCCTGCTGTTCTGTGGTTGCCATAACTCTTCAAGTTAGTGCCAGTCACTTCTTTTTGGTAAAGTGTTTGTTCAGAGATCTGAGTGGAAAGGCATACTGTAGAGAAAACAATTAATTGCACATTCTGGATCAAGAAAACTGTGCTTTGCTCTCATCATGGATTTCCATTGATCACACTGTGTTTTAATGTCATTGTAATGTTAATGCATTGAACCAGTGCTGATGACCTGGAGATATAGATTGAGCAGGGATCCTGCTCCCTTGCTTGTATTTTAGCTGCCATAATAAAAAGACTTGATAAATAAACGTCACACAAGGGAAATCAGTTTCATTCTTCTCTAAAATGTTATTTATATGTAAATATCTGGTATTGTTTTTTCTTAAAAGGCCAAGTAGAAAAGCATTTCCAGTCCCTGTCTAATGGATGCTGCATTTGCGTTAGGTGAAGCAATGAGAGCTCAAAGAAAAGGAGTACTTGTGGCACCTTAGAGCCACAAGTTAGTCTCTAAGGTGCCACAAGTACTTCTTTTCTTTTTGCGAATACAGACTAACACGGCTGCTACTCTGAAATGAGAGCTCAGTCAGTCAGTGTTGTCTTGCTGGAACTAAACCATTCCCCCCCCCCCCCCCCCGATGAAGCAATTGCGAACAACATTGAGGATTCAGGGAACGTAGGGCAGTGCAAGCCGTTAGAATTGCACTGCATACCCTGCAGATCGCTATCATAAAATATTAAACCAGGCCTTGCAGATCAGAGCTGCCTTCTCACACGGAACAAGCCCATTTTCCCCCTCTAAAACCTCTCCAAGTTTCTTGAATTAAAATATTTGCAAGCTGTGATTAATGAAGACAACTGGCTGGGCCCTTGTTGAAAGGAATGTTATCTCAGAATTTTGGATCAGGTTTCATGCTGAAAAATTAGTAATTTTGTATTCGCAGGAGCATGCTGGACACTGGTTTTCGGATGGTTTACAACATAATCAGTTTGCCCTTATATTTATGCTCACTGATGAGTACAGCCCTCTTCCATCTGACCAATTTAGTGGTTTAACTAGCACAGCAATTTTGTCCCATGATATTTTGACAATTTCTCTACACCGATAAATCTTTTAGCACTCAGTATTTCTCTTTATCCAGAGTGCGAACTCAAAAGAATTATCTTGGTGCATTGTAAGGTAAAGATCATTGTAAGGTAATTCAGATCTGACACCGTCTGTTTCAAATTGTCGTCTTGTAACCGCAGCTATTTTGCTCCAAGTTGGCAGGCTATGATAAATAACTCATCAGTATACAGAAACTTCTATTGTGATGCAGTCCCACAGAAAGATTTATTTAATAATTTACACTATATCCCTTGGGCTTTGTATTGTCGTTCTGTCTTTTTGTTTATGGTGTGCCCATCCAATGTGGGTTTGCTAATTCCCGTTATGTATCCCAATATGTCCTGCAAATGCAGTATGATAAAAGCATATAATTTATTACATAAAAATAGCTACTTGGTACTTCATGATGCTGCTGTGTGGGTTGTGTGTGCTATGATGCTTGATGATCATGGCTAGACAGTTAACTGTGACTATTCCTCCCCTCTTTCTGTTCTTTTCCTGTTCCCATGTTCCCTCCCTCGACCCCTAAATAAATTTAAAAACATTACAATCCATGTAGCTAACAAAGCTGGGCCAGTTTTTTACCGGGTTCATTTCCTTGTGTTTTGTTGTCCCATCCCCTATCCTTTGTGTCTTTAAATGATGATCATTCAAGGATGGGAGTTGGCTTTTCGCTCTTTGTACTGTATCTACTATGGTGCAGCCCTGATCCCAGTTGGGGCTTTATGGTGCTCCATCATGTACGTGTTAATTTGTTTAGTTATTTATTTAAGTACAACAGTTTGAGTTAAGGATGGAATTTGTGCAATCGGAATTTCATCACTTTTTCCAGTTTCTGAGTCGACTGTTATTTTAACAGTAGTATGTTTAATTTCCTCTCTCCTTTGTTAAGGAGAAAGCAGAAAGGTGTAGTGAAATTGAATATAAAGTTAAACTGCTTTTTAGAGGGAGGGGTACAAATGTATCTCAAACAGTTCAAAATTTGTGGGTTCTTTTTTTTTTTTTTAAAAGAAGCGTGGCCTAAAATCTTGTCTGCCAAGTTTCATCCTGATGCAAAATGAAATGGCTAAACTTAAGTTCTCAAACTCCTTTGAGAGACCTTGACGAGAGAAGTCCCATTACAATAACGGGTGAAAGAGAGATGAAAATTCCATCACATTCACTGGCGGCACCATAAATGTCCTCTCTGCGGACCCAAGGAGAAATGGGAAACACCAGCAGTATCTTCCTGAGTTTGGGAATTGCCCCGCGTAATCCTAGCTTAGACAGAAATACAACACAAAAAGAAGGAATTGGGTACTGTAGAAGACACCGTGCTGTCTACTTTTTCATATAAAGCAAGCGTCGACTTGTTCTGTCTTGAAAATCTGTGTTGAACTCCATGAGCAATGAACACACCTCTGCAGTACATGTGGAGAGAAACTAAATTAGATTCTACTCTAGGTCGGTTGTCCTTTTAACAGGCCTTAGCCACACACTTACAGTTGGAAACTGTGCTGGTAGCAACCACATTTAAAAACTTATTCTGTTAGCACAGTAATACCCCATTTCCCTGGTCCTAGACAGGGATTTCTTTAACAACCATGCTAGCCAAACCATGCTTGTCGGCTTCCCTGCTACACAATCTGTAGCTGTTTTAAAACTTGATTCGCAGCCAAAATAATCGCTGTCCATGACAGACAGGGACATTGCACTAAAATCCTGCAACCATGGCTATTGTTATCTTGGTTCCAAGGTGGGGCTAAGGCTGACACCTCACAGCACTGACAATTTAACCTCCTGTTTATGAATAAGCCAGTGGTAACCTGAGAAACTTAGAGCTGAAATAGAGTTGGAATCATTGTGTCTGCCAGACCCAAACTTTTAATTTTCAAAGAGATCGGTAGGCTTTTGCATTCCCTTACAAGGGGCCATCTCTAGGAAAAGAGGTAATTAGAGTCAAGGACTGGAGCTACCAGTCTATTGGAGGTAGAAGTTCAATATTTCAGTAAGCACATGAGAATGAGAAGGCAGCCAAGCAGTATGTCCAGAAAAATAGGAGCACAGGAGTCCAGGTGGCTGGAGAAGAATGCCCAGAGGAAAAAAGAACCAAATAGCAAGTGCATGGAGAGCAGAGGACCAAACAGGAACATGGGAGGAGGAGATGAAGTGAAAAAGCAATGGTGCATAGTGTGATTAGTATTTGTGCAATGGGAGATGGGTATTGGGACTTTATACCTTCTACCAGAGATCCTGGGTATGGAGAAAAGAGGAGGATGTGTACATAGTGGTGGGACAAATGTCTGGCATCTGCTGACTGCATCCTCCAAGAATCCAGATGAGGAGGATCCAGCAGCAGGCTCTACAATGTTGGAAAGGCAGAGCAAGCTAGTTGGCTGCCTGGAAGACACTGGAGAGGGAGTTAGAGTAGAAGGCTGCTGGAGAGGCAGAGCTTGCTGTACAGAGGTTTCCAGCCTTAAGATTACAAAGGTTCATTTAACTCCAGTGAGCTTCAGATTCTAATGTTGCATAAGCATATTCCTATCTGATGGTTTCTGCCTTTAGTAATAACTGATAACCTCTTAGGTGTCGTGTGCACATTTAGGTCTCAGTTCAAAGTATTTAAGCACATGCTTAAGTATTTTGCTGAATGGGGGCCTTTGTGCTGTATACAAACATTAATAATTGTACAAGCTGATACCTAAAATTCAGTGGATGAAGATTGTAAAGAGAGTGTGTGGATAGCGAAGTGAGGTGTAACTACCCACATTCAGATAAGCTTTGCATAAAATGTGTTCAAAGTAATATTCTGCTTACGCTTGTGATTTAATTTTGTCCAGAGGTTCAGTTAAAATGCCACTTGTGTTTCCAAAAGTTTGCTTAACTTAGTTCTGAATTTTAATTTAATATTTTATTTTTCTGGCATTGCTTTGAAAAGGCAATATTTAATTAAAAGAAAAAACTCTAAAATGCAGCCAAGTAATTATGAAACTCAGAGAGTTGGACGTAATAAAGATTAGTACACAACACCACTGTGGTACAATAAATCAAAACCTAGAGAGAGAGAGCGAGCCAGAGAGTTCATTACTGAGTACAGAGTTCAAGCAGACAGTGTTGTATCAAAGGTATCTAGTATATCAGTCAATTTAAATGAGTTTCTTGAGCAGTGGTTTTCAACCTGTGCCGCGGACCCTCAGGGGTCCGCGGACTTTGTCTAAGGGGTCTGCGAAAGGTGACTCTGCAAATAAAGTTTCAGATCCCAGAAAAGGCATCCCTTTTTTCTGATCAATCAAAAGCATGTGAATACCCCCACCACCAGGTCACACCCCGGAAGTGGTGTCGTTACCATAGAAGCCCACAGTTTAGCGCCCTTTCTCCCGCATCAAATGCGGGGCAGAGCACATGCAATGCTTATAGCTGAATTCTGTTCAGTCAATTTGCAGTCTAAGGCTATGTCTACACTACAGCTTATGCTGCCATACCAGATGTCACTCCGTGTGAGTAAGACGCCCCTTCCCCCCAAGCGACATAGTTACACTGGCATAAGCGCGCGTGTGGCAGCATTGTGTCATGGGAGAGCTTTTCCGGCCAACATAGATTCTGCCGCTCACAGCGGTGGGTTTTTTCCATAACAGGAGCGCTCTCATAGCATGGTGTGGGTACAGCTGCACCACAATACATATAGATGTGGCCTAAGACTTCTATGGTAGGGGTCCATGGACCACAGGTTGAATTTCCAAAGGGGTCCACACCTCTATTCGAAATTTTTTAGAGATCTGCAAATGTAAAAATGTAAAAAGGGTGAAAACCACTTTTCTAGAGCAAGGTTATCCAGGTCCAGTGCTCCAAAGGTTGATGGAGAGAGAAATTTCCACATTAGCAGGATTATTAGTATTTATTTGTATTGGCGTAGTGCCTAGGAAGCCCAGTAATGGGCCAGCACCCCATTGTGCTAGATGCTCTACATTATTAATTTTGGATCCAAGGAAGCGCCACTCCTCTTTGTTTGTTAATCCTTTGAAAAATGGATCAGTCTTCCAGTATAAATAAGTGACACTCCCTAGTATGGAGGCAGAAATGAGGTGTCACCTCTTGTTAATGCAACCACACACACGCCCTTCCCAAAGTTGCTGTCCTGAACACTCCCAGAACAATGAGCTACAGCTCTAGCATTTATTCATAACTGGGTCTATTTTTGTGTAAGGTATGAATGTGCCAAAATGGGATTTGATTTTTTTTTTTTTTTTAAGTTCTATACTCCAGTAAATTAAGAATTTGTTATTTTGAAAATGGATTTAGCTGGTTCTTCGTCCCAGTGGGGAAAAATCCACCACTGTGCACACGGGAAGATCACTTTATATATAGATATAGATACACACACTACGAATCTCTGTAGCAGAATAGGAATGAATTATCCATGCTGTGAATCAGCATGCTTTTTAAACAGCAATTTAAACAGTAAACTCTAACAGTCTCAAAGAAGTCCTTGGTGATTAAATGAGTCAGTAATGGGTTTTTATATATATATTTTTTCATATATAATGGAGTCTTGGTAGTTATTTCATAGTCAAATTTATAAATTATAAAGTAGTTTTCCATTATAAGCAGTTCCCCCCCCTTTCCAATCGCAACTTTTTCAAAAACTGCTTTTTCACCTAATATTTCTCTCATGCATTAATGTTACAGGATTTTTCTTTCAAAGTTCAGGTTTAATTGGACAAGGTGTTTTCCCCCTCTTGGAGGTGTGTTGGGGGGGAGGGGAATCGACTTTACTTTTGAGAAAGTATTGCAACTTTATTTTAAAAAGTGTAATATGTCAAAAACAGGTTGGTAATAAAACACCATATTTGTTTGTTCACTATGAAGCTTTGAAAATTTTGAGAGAGAATACTGTCAGATCTGGGTGAAAAGTGTACATTTTGGTTAATTCTTTGGACATTAGAGCATAAGTATATTTCTAGTTCTATTACTTCCAAAAATACAAACCAATCTCTAGGGATGAAAGTTTGTCCCATCATGACTCCATCCCTAGTCTAATGGACCTACTCAATCCTATCTCAAGTATACAGCAGTCCTTTCACATTGTGGTTCCTGAGAGATTTGCCAGCTTTCCTTGGTTGTCAATGGAAATGATATCATGAAGCAGAGGAATCACATCTTGGTTTTCTGCTGAGTGTTCCAAAAGTGGCTTGTGCTTAATAATTGTGAGAAGGAGCGTGCGTGAGTGTGTGTGGTTTTGAGTTTGTGGCGACTGATTGTTTAGCTATCAGAGTGCCAAAACCAAAACAAATGAGTCTGAGCAAAATTTCAGAAGTGACTGATTATTAGCTGTTTTCTTTGTAAACGTTAGTGACTGTTTTATTCATTCCAAAATAAAAGTAGTATAAAATTCAGTTTTCCCCTGAACAGTAATTGTGTTACATTTGGAGACTAAACTCAGTTAGTGAACTGTGAAATAGAGGGATTTAAACCCTGCTGTAAGTGAAAAGCTCAGCGCAGCTGGGACTATGGAGTCCCTGACAAAAGTCTCCATAATGAACCTGGAATACATGAGTTCTGATTGTCTCTTGCTTTGAGCAAGTTGTGGATCCTACCTGACTTAGTTTGCCTCATCTGTAAAATGAGGATAAAAATGCTCACGGGATGTTGTGAGGGTTAATTATGTTTGTGCATATTAACTGCATTAAAGATGAAGAATGCTCCATACTTATTACCGCTGCTGTCATCTAGTTCTGCTGAACAGTAATAAAGCATTCATACAGAGTCTGATTTCCAGGGGTGTTGAATTCTTATCTAACTCTCTGAAGTCAGTGGACGCTGGGGTTGCTCAACACTTCAGAAAATCTGTCCCATAGCACATAGCATGTTCAGAGCACTTTATAGTGAAGAGCCAATTAATCCTTGTAACAGTGCTGTGAGATACATGGGTGAGTAGTAGTATCCCCATTTTACAGACGGGGAAACCGAGGAAGAGCAATGAAGTGACTAGCCCAAGGCCACAGCAAGATGCCTAGTCCTCTGGCTGTCAGAAGTCCTGAAAAAAAAAAAAAAAAAAAACCAGAACAAAAGAACTTTTAAACTAGAGTGTTTCTTCATGTCCAAACAATTCAGAAACTTTCTTTTGCCTCAGAGATTCTCCCTGTCTGAGGTTATTTAAAAATACCTCTTCTGTTTAATGCCAAAGCTTGAAATACCTTTCTACCTACCAGCTTAAGTGGGCCCCATTGACATAGTATTTGAGGCTCCCAAAATTGAAATAAACAATAACATGACCATTCTCTACTTTGCCAGACTGTAAGAGAGATAGTGGTGTCTGAGACATTTAATGATGTAGTCTTGGAAGTAATGGGATGCAACTCACCCCCCTTGCAAAAGACAAAATGCTCTGAACATTCAAAGAGGTAATGAGGGAGTGAGATTCAATGTCTGTATATAGAAACTCAGTTTGTATATATGTTACACAGCCTTTGTTAAAGAAAATAAGGTACTTATTTACCTGCATGGTCTTTCTTTCATGTGCTAAACAGCTGTAGGTTGACTGCTAGAGATACACATGTAATCTGTTCCTCTGTATTAAGTAACTGTCTGGGAACACTTCCCTGTTCTTCATATACAGTATGTGGTTGTACATGTTTCCTTACAAGCTTTGTTATTAGCCACATAAGCCTTTGATAGTGTCCCAGGGCTCGTAACGTTTAAACACTGGTTGCAAAAGCAAGAGGAAAGAAAACCTTTTGGTCCTGAGACCATTTGAGGTGACCCTGTGGAAACGTTACTGATGGTTTTATGTCTGAAGGCAGACAGTAAGTAGACATGATTTGGTCCAGAAAGGAAATCATATGAACTGCACAAAGCACAGTGAAAGGCAAGTGGCTGATTTATTGTGAAAATTTATAGCTTTCTGGCATTACCTCATTTTTATGTTTATCTTGTTAGGTGAAGTGTTTGTTTTGGATACTGGAGAATGATGCAAGGTTATAGTAGCTCTTTGAGGCCGAGCATTATCATCTTCATTATCTCAAGAATGTAAGTTACAGTTCAGATCAACAGCATGTCTGGATTTTTTTATGGTTACCTTGTTGTCCAGAAGTCCAGTTGCTCCAAGGTGTCTAATGAATAGATGAGGCGGAGTTCAGGACAAACCTGTCTGGTATGCTGGGACGCTTTTCGGCTTTTCTTGGCCCTTTAAACTCCAAGGGTAATTTTCTATGCAGAAGAAGGAAAGGGGAGAGATGAGATTTAAAAACAAAAGTTGCAGCAGAGCCCGCTTTATAATAAGTCCCAATGTAGTGAACGCCTCTTATAATGAAGTTAGAATAAGACACAGCTGCTTCAGACCTTTGTGCTGCAGAAACTGCAGTGGGAGAGCCGTACACTTTAACCAAAGTTTCGTCACAAAAAACCAGTATGGGGAAGCTGTTAGAGCACAGAACCGTGTGCCACTCACCAACTTAAATGAATTTGAGCAAGTCATTTTAATGTGTCTTGAAATATACAAAAATGTCTGCAAAATGGGTACAATGAGACTTACCTCACAGGAGTGTAATAAAGATTCATTACTATACTTTGAGATCCTTGACTAAATGCCCTAGAGGAGTGCAAAGTATTGTTGTTAGAAGTTTACTTGCTCTTTTTTATTATTTATCATTGTATTATGCTACTGCCTATGTGTCAACCAGGAATGGGGTCCATTGTACTATGGGCAAACACATAGTGATAGAGCGCTCTCGCTGTGAAGAGCTCACCACCTTATTAGAAAAGATAAAGGGTAGACAACTTAAATAGTTCTTTCCATTTCTAGCCTCTCCTAGAGAGGCTGGGATTGTCAAAGGAGTCTGAGACAATTAAGTGCTCAACTGCCATGGAATTTCAGTGGCAGCAGGGTATCTCCCTAATGTTGCTTTGATATGCCCTAATACCTTGGTATATTCTAAAGGTTTGCAGGTACACACATAGGGGTGGGCATGTAGTCACCACTTGGAAGATGTTGCCTGAAATTTGAGAAGTACAGGCGGCACGACCCATACAATCCTTGCATTTTTATGAAATTCACAGCATCCCTTGGTTGATTTTATTTTCCTTCCCCACTTTATCTGTTTAGTGGCAAATGAACAGTGTATCATTTGTGCTCAACAGAGCCATTGGCTTCCCTCCTGGTTCACTGGCGGCTTGAAACCCTCAGAACACTGAAGTGGCTACAGTGCTTTTGAAGAGTGAACTTTTTTTTTTTTTTTTTTAAGTGCTGTGGTGTGACGCAATCTATGTTCCATGGTTCTCAAAGCTAACTCTCTTTGTTGGCAAAAATTAACACTAAACATGGATAGAATATCAGTGACTCAGGTGTCAAAAGATGTGGCTTATATATACTGGCATTTGGATTCAGTGGAGGAGGAAGGAACAGTATACACTGTGGTATGTGTTGTATGCCACACAAGTGGAGGTGAAAGCCAATCTGATAAACACAGTTGAGGGCCCAGAGCCTAGCGAGGGGTGAGTTTTGGTGGCTTCAGTGACAGGAGAGGGCAAAAAGGACATGAAGTCCAGCCCCCGCAGACCTTCCTGGGTTGGCTGGATGTCTCATGGGATTTGGCAGAAGATTAGGAACAACGATAAGAGCCCTGTGGCTCCCTGTGGTGACTTCCTGTTTGCTGGTCAGCCCACCCCACCGCCCTTACCTAGGTTGCTGCAGGCTATACTAGTCACTGCTTAGGGGCTAGGAAGGACTTCTTCTCCCCATCTCCAGATTGGGTTTTTTTCACCTTTCCTCTCAACCAAACCTAAGGGTTGGGTTTTGGGCAACTAGAGGATTGGAATTCTCCCCCTCCTGGAGGTCACAGTGTGGACCTATGTGAGAGTTGTTTAGTTATCACAACTTTTGGCAGGTTCCCAGTGCAGGAACTTGCTGATTTAGGCTCCAGATCTAAAAAGGTAACAAAGTGGGCATTCTAGGGACTCTCCTTTTGAGGGCAATGTGTCTTCTCCTCTGGAGACAAATGGGAGCCAGGGACTGGGACACTACCCCACAGGTCTGCGCCAGCAATGCACTTGATGGCGGTATTGGATGGAGGTCAAGGTTCCCTCTCGCCTCAGCCCTCAAAATGGATGCTAGTGGTACCCAGAGAACCTCTTAGTGTGATTATTGGCTCCTCGTGCGGTGCCCCCAAAATTTGGCAAAGGATCAGTGGATTGCTAGTGACAGCACTGAGCTGTCCCCTGACAGGAACCTTGGAAGTAAAATTTGTCTTCTACAGCTGCATCCTCGTTAAAAGCCATACAAAGTGTCCTTGCCTTCTTTTGTGCGGTGAGCCCACCAAATGCACTTTTGAACTGCGCACCTGCCCTCTGCCCAGTGACCCGTTTCCTCCAGTACGTGTTTTAATACTCGAGCCCTCTGAGAGCTTTTAAGCAGGCTCCCAGTGAAATCGTTCCTCTTCCTCCCTGCAGAATTACCCAGGCCTGGGTTAGGTGAAATTAAACCCTGCACCAGGGACAACTTTTCTAGACCTAAATATGGCAGAGGTTCAAAGTTCAGTTTCTCACAGGGTCTGGAGAAACAGGAGCCTTTCTCCACTGAATGGGGAGATGCTCAGCTTCCCAACGGGAGGGCCAGGTCTCTCGCCTTGAAAGGAGCCAAACTGTCAGATTTTCAAGTTGGTTGCTCTCTTTAAGCCTTTAACTCAGATGAAGGGATACAAAAACAAGTTCTGGTGTATTTTTGAAACTCGCTGAGATAATTCTAAAATATCTTTTCTGTAACACATTGGAGTATACAGAATCCACGGTGGTGGTTCAGATAACAGTGTTTCTCAGCACTTGCTGGGAATGACCTGTGTAATTCTGAGGCTGCTCAAGTGAATAAGGATTACCAGTGTGTGTGATGGTTGCAGGGTCAGGCGCATGTTTTGTATTGTTTCCATTAAAGGTGGTTTTAGCATGTTATAAATCTTAAGTTAGAGCAGGACATCTGCATATTGGAAAGCAGTTTTTAAAGCCCTCTCTAACCTGCATTATTATTATGTATTACTGTCCACCGAGGTCCACAGTTATGGACAAGGACCCCATTGTGTTAGGCCCTGTACAAACACAGAACAGAAAGGTTTCAGAGTAACAGCCGTGTTAGTCTGTATTCGCAAAAAGAAAAGGAGTACTTGTGGCACCTTAGAGACTGAGCTGTAGCTCACGAAAGCTTATGCTCAAATAAATTGGTTAGTCTCTAAGGTGCCACAAGTACTCCTTTTCTTTTTACAGAACAGAAAGATACTCCCTACCCCAAAGAATTTACAATCTAAGTATAAAACAGATTGGATACTGACAAGTGGGACTGACCAAGGTAACAGTGAGACATTACTGGTGAGCATGATCAGGCAGTGATCTCAGCATGCTAGCGGCCTACCTGTTGTGATTTTTTTTTTTTTTTTGGGTAGGGGAAAAAAAAAGTCCTGAGTAAAGTTGGGGAAAGGGATAATCACAGAATCTCATAAAGGTGTAGCTGGAAGAAAGCTTAAAAGGTCATCTAGCCCATCCCTGCCACCCACAAACTTCAGTAGGATTAAGTATACCTTATATTCTTAATGAGGTGGTTGTTGTCTTCGCAGCATAAATGCTTGATGACAAAATCATACTTCATCAATATGCTACAATTCTTTGAGGATGTCGTCAAGCATGTCAACAAGGGTGATCCAGTCAATATATTCTATTTGGACTATCAGAAAGTCTTTGATAAGGTCCCTCACCAAAGACTCGTAAGCAAACTAAATGGTTATGGAATAAGAGGGAAGGTCCTCTCATACATCAGTAGCTGGTTAAAAGATAGGAAACAAAGGGTAGGCATAAATGGTCAGTTTCCACAAGGGGAGAGGTAAATAGCGAGGTCCCTGAAGGATCTGTACTGAGACCTATTGTGCTGTTCAACATATTCATAGATGATCTGGAAAAGGGGGTGAACCAGTGAGGTGGCAAAATTTGTAGACAATACAAAATTAGTCAAGATTGTTAAGTCCAAAGCAGACTGTGAAGAGTTACAGAGGGATCTCATTAAACTGGATATTTAGGCAACAAAATGGCTGATGCAATTCAGTGTTGATAAGTGCAAAGTAGTGAACATTAGAAAAAATAATCCCAACTATGCATTCAAAATGGTGTGATCTAAATTAGTTGTTACTACTCAAGAAAGAGATCTTGGAGTCATCTTGGATAGTTCTACTCACTGTACAGTAGCAGTCAAAAAAGCAAACAGAATGTTGGGAACCATTAGGAAAGGGATAGATAATATGACAGAAAATATCATAATGCCACTCTATAAATCCATAGTATGCCCACACCTTGAATACTGTGTGCAGTTCTGGTTGCCCCATCTCAAAAAAGACGTATTCACGCAACACACAGTCAACCTGTAGAACTCATTGCCAGGAGATGTTGTGGAGGTCAAAATTATAACTGGGTTCCAAAAAGGATTAATTAGATAAGTTCATGGAGAAGAGGTCCATCAATAGTTATTAGCCAAGATGGTGAGGGACGCAACCCCATGCTCAGTGTGTCCCTAAACCTCTGACTGCCAGATGCTGGGTCTGGATGACAGGATGGATTGCTCAATAAATTACCCTGTTCTGTTAATTCCCTCTGAAGCATTTGGCACTGGCTTCTGTCAGAAGACAGGATATTGGTCTGGATCAGTGGCTCTTAATCTTTCAGGAGTCTGATTTGTCTTGCGTACCCTCCTCCCCCAAATTTCACCTGACTTAAAAACTACTTGCTTACAAAACCAGACATAAAAATACAAAAGTGTCACAGCAAACTATTACTGAAAAATTGCTTCCTGTCTCATTTTTACCATATAATTATATAATAAATCAATTGGAATATAAATATTGTACTTTCATTTCAGTGTATAGCATATAGAGCAGTATAAATAAGTCATTGTCTGTATGAAACTTTAGTTTGTGCTGACTTTGCTAGTGCTTTTTAGGTGGCCTGTTGTAAAACTAGGCAAATATCTAGATGTTGCTGTACCCCCTAGAAGACCTCTAAGTACCCCCATGGGTACATGTACCCCTGTTGAGAACCACTGGTCTGGATGGACCATTGATCTGAACCAGTATACCTGTTCTTATGATATCAGCACTCCTAGTGGAGGAGGAAAGAATAATGTATATGTTAGAAGGGTGAAGAGCCATCAGTAGTCGATGAATCTATTAAAGTGTGAGCAGATATTACCTGATATGGAATAGCAATCTGTGTAATACAGGGTATTTAAGATAGTTAAGAGAGTGTATTGACTCTTTTGGGTCCCATACCAATTAGTGTTTAAAACTGCCTTACAGTTTGGTGGTAGGAACTTACAGATTCCCCTCTGGCTTCCTTGTCGTCGTGAGAGTAACGGGCACGTTCAGGCTCATGGTGAATTGAACTTATCATTGTCAGTCTGTCATCTCACAAGCAGCAAAATAAAAGGTACAAAGAAATGCTGCCCCACAGCAGGGCTTCGCTTTCTCATTTCTTGTGCTGTAGGGAGATTAGGGTTTTCCCTACCTCTTGGCATTTTTCCTTGTTGTTTTTTAATTGCAATACAATATGTTGCCTCCTCTCCTGTCTAGAGAACTGGCACATGGCATACTGGTGCTATAAAAGCTGCTGCATTAATCACCTCAAAAAGGGTACGGTGGAAGAGCAAAGCCTTTGCTTTTCCTCAGTGGCTAGCTTTGCACTGGGCCAACCCCTGGTAGCATGAGGAGTGGATTCCCCAAACCACTTTTCTGCTTGAGCTTGTATTGTTTGAAAAGCTGACTATATTAATCTCAGCTACAGTATAGTTGCTAATGTGGCATTGTTGGTAGGTACAGCTGTAGAGAAACCTCCTATTTTGCAAACCTGTAAGTAAATCCTCATTTACAGATCTATCTGAAAAACAGGTGAACTATTGACTGCCACTGATTGTTCTAGGACAGGGGTGGGCAACCTACGGCCCGCGGGACTGCCACCGCCCCCCGCAGCTCCCATTGGCTGGGAACAGGGAACCTTGGCCAATGGGAGCTATAGGGATGCGGTGCCTGCAGGCAAAGGCACCGCGTGGAGCTCTCTGCCTCCCCCCCCCCCCCCCGGGGTCACAGGGACGTGGTGCCGGCCGGTTCTGGGAGCGGCGCGAGGCCAGGGCAGGCAGGGAGGCTGCCCTGGCCCTGGTGCTTGCTGCTGCCACCCCGGAGCCGCTCCAGGTAAGCAGCGCCGGGCTGGATCCCGCACCCCGAAACCCTCCTGTATCTGCACCCCAACCCTCTGCCCTGAGTCCCCTGCTGCACTCGAACCCCCTGCCCTGAGCCCCATCTCACACTCCACACCCCTCCTGAACCCCAACCCCCTTCCCTGAGTCCCCTCGTACACCCCGCACCCCTCCTGCACCTCAACCCTTTTCCCTGAGCCCCTTCCTGTACACTGCACCCCTTCCCGCATCCCATCCCCCTGCCCCAGCCCTACATTCATGGCCCTGCATGTAATTTCCCCAGCCAGATGTGGCCCTCGGGCCAAAAAGTTTGCCCACCCCTGTTCTAGGATGATGTCACTTTCAATAGAATGCTGCTAATTTCTGGAAACACAGCATGGATGTAGGGTGACTAGCACCTGAAGGCTGAAAAGAAAATGAAATACGTGTCCCCTTCTGGAAAGGCTGGGATATGAAGAGTTAAAGAGCTGCCAGTCTTAGCTGAAGAAGTCAGATTTTTCTACAAATTCCTGTTTGCCCTGCAGTTGAGTGGGAGCTTTAAGCATGTGATACAAATACACTACAAATATGAAACAAAATTCTCACTTTACACCAGCCCACTTATACTCCAGCCCAGTTTTAGATGCAGACTAACACCTAAATTTAACTTGTTGAGGTCAATTTGAGGAGGGACCTAGATCAGGGTAAAAGGTGTTAATCTTCATCTAGAGTAGGAGAAAGGTCAAAGTTAGCTACAACATGTCAGCTAACCTCAACCTCATCCTAATAATTTATCCTGGTCTAGACATACTCCTAGGTCTCAGTCTGGGAGAGCACTTCAACACATGCTTAATTTTAAGCAGCTGTGTAATCCCACTGATTTCCGTGGAAATTCCAAGGTGTTGAAAATTGAGCTTGTGCTGACATGCCCTGCTGGATCGGGGCCTGGCTGCTACAGTGATAAAATTTGCATTTGATTTGAACAATTTCTAAGCCTTTGAAAATCACACTTATTCACACACAACTTTTTTCTCTTGTGCAGTGTGTAGCTAGGAGAAGGCAGGCTTCTGTGTATAGCTAAATTTAGTTGCACAGACAATAACATAGAGGTCCAAATGATGCTTTGGTGCCCAGTTCCCACTGAAAGCCAATAGGAGTTGGGTGCCAAACTGCAATTTGTACCTCTGAAAAATCTTCCCCTTAGTGAAGGTGGACAATGAATGATGATGAATGGCCCCTGAAGAGCCATTCCTTTATTCACTCTGCTACTGTAGCTGGAGTATTTCATGCATCCATCGTGTAAAGTTTTCAACATTTGAAAACCATGGTATGCACTGTCTGTGTGAATTTTTTCCATGTGAAGTAGCAGGAGATTGATACAGCTTCAATTTTTTGCACTAGATACATCAACCATTTTGTGTCCTGGAGAGCTTTGTGCCCAGGGTGCATAAATTTTTCCACGCGTACATCTGGATGTGTGGTAAGTTACTGCTTAGCACCTACAGTTCCCAGGAAAAGAGTTCCCTATTGCAGACTTTTGAAGATGCTCAGGAACAGGGATTACTTAGGCAAAGGACTGTGTGTTCCAACAGTGTCTAATGAACTACTTCCTTATCAAAAGCTTTCTTTCTTTAAGGGATAAGGCTAATTCTATAAAAAATTATGTCAAGCAAATGCTATGATTAAGCACTGAAAGTTCAGGAGATGACCACGTTTGGGCCCTGATTCTGCAAAAACTTAAGCATGTGCTCAACTTTCCCACTTCATTGGGACTGTTCGTAGTGCTTAAATTTAAATGTGACCTTAGCTTGCATGCACAACTTTAACTGTGTATATATACACTCCCGTGTGTATATATTACCATGTAGTTTTAATTACATAGTCATATTGTAACACCATTACAATGCAATACTTACACAATGTTATAAATATACAAGTACACCATCATCTGGTATTGTGTGCACTATTCTGTATATAACAGAAAACCATTAAATTCATTTTTATAAAAAGTACCCAGTAAACTATTTTTACACAGCATACCGTAAGTCAAGTCTAAATAATGAAAACTTGCTGGCTTATATAGGCTGACTATGTTTTGAATCAGGTAAATTAGGTCTATAGTCAACTGTCTCAATCCTTGCATTGTATCTAAGAAAGGCTACACTGCTGATCCTAAAGAAGTTGCCTGGTACGTGGCTGTTGGCATAATTATTAAACTGTGCAGCTGTGAGAGAGAAAGGAAGTAATGTTGGGGCATTAGTACAATAAAAGTGTGAGTATACAAAGATGAAATGAACATTGCAGGATGCTGCACATGTATCTAAGGTTGTAGAAAAAAATCATGATGATGATGATACCCAGTTTTCATCAGTCGATCTCAAAGCATTTTACAAAGAGGTAAGTATCGTTACCCTCACTTTACAGATGGTGAAACTGAAGCATGGAGTGGGGAAGTGACTTGCCCCAGGTCATCCAGCAGGTCAGTAGAAGATCTAGGAATAGAGCCGAGGTCTCCTGAGTCCAGTGCGCTCTCCACTAGGCCACATGGCTTCCTATTTCTAATAAACGTTATCAGCTTTACATGTACCTTTCATCTGAGGATCTCAAAGCACTTTCAGAGTATTAAAGGAAGCCTCACAAAAGGCCATTGAGGGAGATGATGATTGTTCTACCTAAGCTAGAGGCAAGTAGGCTGATACACTAAGTAACCTTAGTCCCATTGGCCGCCGTTGGAATTACGGGTACTCCACAGTTCAGAAAATCAGATTAGCTCACAGCCAAATGAGTCGTGTGTGGAGCTGGTAGCAGAACCCAGGTGGCCAGATGTCCACACAGCACTGCTAGCATGTTAGTTTGTTTCTGAAAATCTTTCAGAACCTCTTGTGATTGTTTTTCATTTCTGAAAGCAGGTGGGGTTTGCATGCAGTGTAAATTTCCCTGGTCTTTTTGAACATAAGTACCTTGGATATGAAACAAGGACATAGCAGAGCAATTCTTCAGCCTAACAACCTTTGCTGTGTCCATGTGGCTGTTTCCTTTATAGGACTCTTGCAAACAGTGCACACATTAAGAATGCTTGAAAAGCAGAAAAAGGAATCATTTTATAGTAGAGGAGGCTGCTTCTTCCCCTGTGGGACAGGAAGCCCCTCAACTAATCAGCTGTTCTGCTCTTAAAAGGACACGCTCAAGGTTCTCAGGCCCTAGAAATGAGGTTACCTTGTCGATGGTTTCTTATGGAGGGTGTTGCTTTGAGGATACTTGGATATTTAATTTTCCAATCAGTCGGTGAAACTAGAGGGAGAATAAAACCATGAGTCACTTACTCTGACTCTTGTCAAGTCTCACACTACTGAAGTGGAGCCATTGCACTCTTAGTTTGGTTTGGCTTCTACATCTTACAGTGACTTTATTATGATGATCGTTTAATCGTGCTTTGCTCAGGGAGTGATAATGTTCCCAGTTGCAAAAACAAAGCTCTAACATGAGTCCCATAACCAGTGTGTCTTACAGAGTTTTTAAAACTTGGTAGCAGGGGTATTTAAGTCGTTACATATTCCTAGATAGTTTACTGGGCAGGGAAACTGTGTTGGAACTGCACTGGAAACTGTTTAAATATGGTTGACAGCTGCATGATTTGGAGTCCAGTGTAAAGAGGGATTTAGACAGATTTGCTCTGAGAGGAGCCTGCGTAGCTCTTACCCAGCCAGTTGGGCAGCCAACATGGTGACTGGATCAAAGAATGATCCTGGTTTAAACCTTCTCGGTCTGTTTAACCATCATATTTGACCTAGTTTTTTAATTTTGAATAATTAATGTGTAGATGCATGAATAAGTGTTCAGAATGTGTCAGCTACAGGTGTTTGCTTCACCTTCTGAAATCAGAGCACAAGAAAATTATATACCTGTGTATTTTTATTTTTAAAAAATAATTGTACATGTGTACAAAATCCAGAAGAGAATTCTTAGCACACAGCTCCAATATTCCCATCTAAGAAGTCACACCTTGCAGGTGCTTTCCGTGTTTCGGTTTCCAATTTATTATTGTAGTGATAGGGGAATTTTTTTTAAATATAACAGACAATCGCATAATAACATGGCTGCAGAGTTATAGCAAGAGCTGTAGAGGGAGTTTTACTGGTCTGGAAGTAGAAATGGAGTGGACCATCAGTGCAGACCATTATAAATGGGGAACCTTTCGGTTGGGTGGCTTCTCTGTATATTCTAGGGGGCCCCTGTGACTGCTTGTCTGACCTCTCTGTGTATTTCCACTGCAGACACCTCCAGGGATTATGTTTTCTGGAAGAACATGGCAACCTGAGGTCTGACCTACCTGAGTATCTGCAGTTGTGTACTGCTGCCCATCACTATGGTATCTGAGTGCCTCCCATACAAAATAGATTGGCAATAGTGGACTTTTCATGGAGTATCTGGTGCTTCTGTCTGTTCAGGTTGTAGGAATGGAGCTATTTCTTTTAGTCAGGAGAAGAGTGGTTGTTACTGTGACTTACCATTCTGTCAGTAAGGTTGGGCAACGTTTCTTAAAGGTGATCAGATTTTGGATTCCTTTGCTCCCCTCTGGAAGTTCATTCCACAGCCAGATCCCCTCCAGTGACCATGTTTTGGCTCCAGTTCTCATGTGTTTTCCCCTTCCCTCCCCCCAAGCTTTGTGATATGTGTATTTTTGAGTAGCATTATTGTCTTGGTGGTTCAGAGAAGGAGACACTGTCTCCAGTGATGCAGGGACCTGATACATCAGTTGTTTTAAAGATTGTTAAGGCCTTAAGTTGCCAGTGGAAGCTGACTGAGAACGTGTGCAAGGACTAGAACAGAGGAGTGATGTGTTCACTAACCCTTAAATCGTGGAGGAAGCAGAGCTCCTGCATTTTTGCATTGTTTTCACATTCCGTTTTAGATATGGGCCATTATAGAAAAACTGCCATTTTCTCACCTTACCCCAACCCGCTCTGTGTGTTATTCCTGTCCTACGGATCTCTGTTCTGTGACTCTACCAGGAACGTTACCTGGCTAAGCTAGTCATGTGAACTTCCACTTGTGGTACCACGTGTGCTATGGATGTAGCAAAGAACCCCTTTCTAGACCTAAGCGTTATACTCAGAATTGACCACGGGAAAGAGTTGATGCAACAAGGTAGGTTGCATACAGAAAAGGCAGGCTGCAACCAATGCCTATTTCCAACATTCTTTAAATATCTGCAAATAAGTTATTCAGTTTTTTTTCAGTAAGGTTTTTATTTAAAGTCAAAGGCAAACTTCTAGACTATCCGGAGGTTCTGTTCACGTCCTCTTCTGAATGTGCCCTTTTAGAAAATGTCGATCAACTTCTGCAATTGGAGAATCAAACCTTTTTAAAAATAAAACCAAAAATCAGGGTTTCTTATAAGAGCCCAGTACTTCCTGGTTTGGGCCATGTTGGCGTTACCTTCCTGTGTTGACCTAAACCATTATTGTGGGGGGGGGAAGACATTTTTAAAATGAATGCCAAATTTATATTAACCTGGGAAATGCGTAAGGATTTGCTGTGCAAAATGACATAGTACATGATAGGAGGGAAAGGCATTCACTTGGGAGTTTGTTTTGAGCAACTAAAAAGATAGTGGTCCAACATCTAAGCCAATATTAACTAATAGTTTTTATTTTTAATGGAAGGCTTACTATACAGTGCATTATGTGATGGATCTATTGGTTGCGATTCAAAATTTCCCATTTTTTTTCCTTACATAAATCAATAGTTTCCTTGGTAATTGTAGTCTCCCTTGTAGGGGGTAAGTATGGGAGATACGGCAGAAAGCTTATCTATTTATCTAAGGAAAACGCAGCAAATTGTTAAACAGCTATAAGAAAATGGCTGCCCTGAGATCTCTGCTGCCTATTAAAAGGAATGGTCTCTCTGTGTGGGGTTTATATGATACTGTAAAGGTACGGACCATAGTCTTAGGTTGTCAGCTTTATAGGGTGAATATGATCGAATGGTGGAAAAAGCCCTGCGGAGTTAGGAAGGTTTTATCTGAGGGTTACTTTATAAAATATTGATTTGTAATTTATCGTGAAAATATTAACTGGGACAATCTGACCTACAGCAAACATTCAGTTTGCCTATATCAGCAGTTCTAAACTGGGGATCCAGGGTCCTAAGCTACCCCCTCCCTGCACCCTGAGCTCCCCCTCCCTGCACACTGCCCCAGCTACCCCCTCCCTGTGCCCTGAGCTCCCCTCTGCCCGCACACTGCCCCTAGCTACCCCCTCCCTGCTCCCTGAGCTCCCCTCTGCCCTCACACTGCCCGTAGCTAATCCCTCCGTGCACCCTGAGCTCCCCTCTGCCTGCACACTGCCCCTAGCTACCCCCTGCCTGCGCCCTGAGCTCCCCTCTGTCTGCACACTGCCCCCAGCTACCCCCTCCCTGCCCCCTGAGCTCCCCTCTGCCCGCACACTGCCCCTAGCTACCCCCTCCCTGCGCCCTGAGCTCCCCTCTGCCCGCACACTGCCCCTAGCTACCCCCTCCCTGAACAGTTTTCAAACTTTTTGAGTTGAAGGCCCCTCCACCCTTGAGTTACAATTTTTGGTCTCTTGCACCCCAACCAGACAGGCTGGGTGCTCGCTCCCCAAACCCCACCATGCGGAGCCAGCCCGAGCCCCACCAGACCCTGCCCTCCCCTGCCCCCCCTCCCCTTCCCAATAGAAGTCAAACTACACCTATGGAGGGTCCCCGTGCCCAGTGCCCCGTGGGACAGAAGCCCTGAGCCCTGGCGTCCCACGGGTCTCAAGCCCCTTGGGCCCTGCCACCAGGCCCTGAAGTTTTTGAGTTTGAAAAAGTTTGAGAACCCCTGGCCTATGGCATTCTAAATGGGATTGGTAGGATGGATTTTAGAGGCCAGATAGCGCTGAGGGTGAATTTGGAGAGCCCTGAATAGATGAGAAACACCAGTAGTAAATTGAAGATGCCTAGCCCATGTAAAGAGAGAGAAAAAAGATGTAGCGAATGGAAGGGCAGTGGGGATGGGGCGGAGCGGCGGAACTGATGCCGAAGACCCATAGTCGCTGGCGAAAAGATGATGGCTAGGTACCTAGAATCTAATCCACCCCATAGTGAAGCCAGAGGGAATTCTTCCACTGACTTCAATGATCGGTGGTCACAAGGAAATCCATATAGAAGAAAGATCTGTAGGACCATGTTTCCATGTTGACAATAGGAGCTGCTCAGGAAGCTGATGTTTCTGAGCACTTTTGAAATGTGGCCACTTCAGTGGGATTTTTAAAAGCACCTGCGTGAGATAGGTGCACAATTCCCGTTGCTTTCAGTAGAACTTATGTGCCTAAGTTGCTTGAATGCTTTTGAAAATCCCACCCAGAAACTAAACGGGAGCTGAGCTCTTGTGGAAATCCCGTCTGTATCGTATTATCTTCTCCGGATGGCGTCAGGGAATGCAGAGGGTTTTGTGGGTGGCTGTGGGTATATTCTGATCTTTCTTCTTTTCCCGCAAAAGCCAAGGTTGATTCCACCTTCTTTTCCATTGTTCTGCCAAAAACCCCTTCACATTATAGGTTGTATTGGCAGAAACAAAAGAAACCGTGTAAAGGGAGGAATTTAATTCCACTGCTTGCCTGATTCGCTGACTTGTTGATTCATGTGCTATGGTGTCAGGTTTTGCTTAACAATTAGTTGGTGCATCAGTGGAAGATAGCAAAACATGAAAATGAGAAGACACGCTCCTCAGTCTTTTGATTGGTTTGTTGTTTGGGCAGCTCACGTCTGTTTCTCGCCTTCTGATTCTAATTCAGTTTAACCCCTTCTTCACCTGGCACGTGGCTATTCTCAAACCTGGTTGCTTTACTGTATGATTCTGCTGTTAAATAATATACTTGAGGCTTTACTATAAATCCTGAAATTGGGGTCATCAAAATCGGTTAAGAAAAGTTTCCAAAATTATTTTCTAAGGATGTCTGAATGGAGCTGCTATCTGAACTCTACACTTTGGGGTTTATAGCCTTGAGCTCTGAGAATAGAAAAAAATTCTAATTCTGGTTATAAGAAGGCAGATAGTGGATAGTGATAGATTAACCAGTTTAGATAAGAACAAAACTTTTTCATCCAAAAAGGAGTGGTTAGAGTAGGAGACTGTGGTACTTAGAACTCCTGGGATCTGTTGATGCCTCTGCCACTGATTTGTTTCTGTGGGAAGTCACTTTTAGCCTTTCTTGTTCTCAGTTTATCCATCTCTAGAATGGGAATAAGAATAGTTCTCACCTACCTCACAATGGTTTTGTGAGGCTATATTGTTTGTAAATGGCCTGGAGATAATGAGATGAAAGATGTTATATGCATTAAATGCAAAGTATTAATAAAACTCTAGCCAAGCCCAATCTGAAACCTTTTACTGTGGTTAGAAAAACTTTCACTTTAAAAACAAAAATTGAAAATATGTTTAACTTCCACATTTCCTGGTTCCGTCTGGCAGCAGAAACTAAATATACCAGATGTTTCACTGGAAAGTATGATCTTCCACGATTCCCAACCCAATTTTTGTAGACCAGCTTGGAGAAGGTTCAGTTTGGACAGAATGTCCTGCGTTCAAGTCATTGGACTGTCCTGGGAAAGCGGAAATACCATGCAGCTTTAAAATGTGGCGGTGTGACCTGAAGTTATTAAAACCACTTCTAAAAGTGAAGCCCTCATTTGAGAGATGGCTGTAAATATTTATTTGAATGGTGAGGTCTGCCACTAATTTTTCTTGTTTATTTGTCAAAAAAGAAGTAAAACTACAGAGCTATTACTGAATATGTAATGAAAAAAGACTCCATAAAACAGGCACGGGGAAATTAGTCAAGTCCTATACTGATTTTATTTTTAGAGGCTAATTACTGTAAATCAGCTTTGCAGTGAGTTGCATAATTCACTAGGAAACCAAATTGGAAAGGGTCTATAACCCCAAAACAACTGTGTCCTTATACGAACATTTCAAACGGCCCTGAGAACTGAAGGCAGATCTACCATTCAGGAGGCTGATGCATTATGAAATGTTGCTGCATGCATTACCAAAATGAGAGGATGCTACTCCCTGGATATTACAGCCCTGGAACACCACAGAGAGAGAGAGAGATTTCTGATATTGCATTCGCATTCTGTCCTAGCCCATTGGGAGAGTTCAGAATCGAATGATTGTGGAGGCGGGAAATGCTAGCCTTTTCAAGAAAGAAATCATAACGTTGACGTGATTTAAATGCCCATTCACTGATCCCCTCCCCCCCTTAAAAATTAAATATGTTTTTACTTTTGTTTATTTGTTTTTAATGGAAGATTGCAGATCTGGTGCATTTTCCCCTCCCGCTCCTTTTTCTGCCGTTTGTCTGTGGTGCTCACAGTAGCTAGTCAACAGCAGTTGATGATTGATGTCAAGGCTGGGAGCAAGCAGCTGCTGATTTGATTGACTGTTTCATCTCCTAACCTTTGGAGCATTATGGGAATATTTATTCACCTAGTCACGCTTAATGGCATTTGGCGCAGTACTTCCACAGGAACAATGAAGGAATGGTATTATACAGAGGTAGTTTAGAAATTCATATTCTTGTTCATGTATTTATTTAAAGATATGAGAAGAAGGGAAGCGTACAGGGTTTTGGCAGTATGGAAGGATGTGAATTTTGGCTATGCCTTTTTCTGTTTGGGAGCAATTACAGGCATTGATGAGTAGACAGAGAGATATGCATTATGTTAATAAAGTAATTGTACTATGTTGCAGTAAAAAAGATAGCTTCATTATAAAATTCTTGTTTTAATACTGTCATTATAGCAGACGTATAGCATATGAACTATTTTGCATGCAGATAAGGAAGCCCTGACAGCTTGGTAGCATAATTACTTTAACATACAGTGCATTACTAGTAGGGGCTGAACCTTTTACTGGAGGTGTGCTCATGGGACTAATTACATTGGCTTTGTTAAATTTAAAAATGGTATGCAAGCAGGCAATAGTCATTTCTATGATGCTCTGTTATTTTATGTTCAAGAACTTATGGAAGACCTGAGCTTCTGCAGCCATTTTAAGCCCTGCAAATACAAAGATGTCAGCACCTTCTGCTACAGCCAGAGTAGCAGGCTTTTATTTAGCCAAGTAATCTGCATTAGGAATTTATGTGAACAAGGTGTGATCTCCTTTAATGGTAAACCAAGTCATCCAATCACAGGTTAACAAAAAGAGAAGGGGGGGGGAGTGGTGGAGGGGTTTGAAATAAGGTTTTAAAAATTGTGATATTGTGATTCTAGTAGTGGGTGGGAGAGGGGTTTCAGTCAGTGAACAAGACAGTAGTTACATTATCTTTTTCTCTTAGTATCTGGTAAGAGTAGATGCCAAACTTTTAAACAGTTTCATTCTTAGAATGGATTCCCCCACCTTCCCATCTGCATTGCTTTTTCTTACCATGTCTGTGTTCTGCTGATTGATTGGTGTCCACCTAGTTCCAGATATATTTCTGCTATAGGAGTTTCTTCTTGCTTTGTATGAGTTTGCACTTAAAAAAATAAACAAAGTACAGAGAATCTTTTATGTATTGGGAGGAGTTTGTTTATTTCATCAACAGACCATTATAAACTGTAAACTGCTTGCTTATTTATGTATTTATTTTCCTACAAAAATCAAATCAGTAGTGTGGCATATGGTTCCAGAGATGGAGTTAGAATTTGTGAATGATTGCGATTATCATGTAAGCTTGAAGCTAACGTACATTATAGATTTATTTTAATTTCAGTAACTTTTAATATATATTGTGAATACCCTGAGAAGTTAGACAAATAGGAAGCCAACCAACAACTGCGTGTGTTTTTCTGAATCGTCACATGGTACAGGAAGTAGTATGCAGTTATTAACTGAAAAGAGCTGGGAGGGTCATATGGTATTCCAGGGTCACAGCCCTTCAAAACCGCTGCTTGTTAAAGGTAGTCTGAAAGGAACATTGTTTGGTTTGTGCCTCTTGGGCTGACAGGTGGTTAGGGTTTCTCCAAGGGCTCTTTGTGATTGATTGCAGATGGCTGGGAAAGACAGAAAGGAACACATGCCTACATTCTACCATCCTTTCTCACACTGAGTAGCCCTATTGAGGGATATGGGATTCTACTCACTGTAAGTGAGGGTGGTAGAATCCAGCCTGTAGCTAGCAGTTTGAACTTGTCGGTGAAATCCTGGCTTCCCTCAAGTCAATGGGAGTTTTGCCATTGACATCAGCGAGGCCAAGATTTCATTCCTAGCCTTCACTCTGCTGTTCTGGTTAATGTATTTTCATCTGTTTTCAATTCCATTAAAAGTTTCTTTACTAACGCTGAAGAAGATCAGGTTTGTATTAACACATGCGACGTCTCAGGTCCTAGCATGTAACTGCTCCTAGAAAGCATTCTGTCTGGTATTGCTAGGGGACAGCTGTCTGGAACTAAATCTGATCCATTTATCTTGTCATCTCTCCCAGTAAGTCAGTTTCATCCCTATGTGAAAAGCTGTATAGTGTTCCCTGTCTTTGTACATCAATTGTTTGCAGGGTATATGTTACAGAGTCTTTGTATTTATTTCCATACTGCCCAGGAGTGTACAAATATTCACTTACACTTCTTTCTGTTGCATTAAATGTTGACTCATGTAGTTTGTTTTGACAAATTCCAGGCTCATCTGAGTGAGTTGCTTGCATTTCCATAATCTAGGGAAAGGTATGCAAGAGCAATAACCTGTTGGCAGTGCTGTCAATTTAGAGTTTACTTATTTTATGGGATGGATATGATCGTGAAGTTTGAGAATGGTTTGTTAAGCTTATCAAAATCTGCTATGTATTTTTAATGGTAACTAGAGCTGGTTGGAGTTTTGCAATTGAAAATTTTTTTCTAACCAAAAAAAAAGTCCTTTTTACACTCTTTCTTTTCCTTTCTTTTCCCCTTTTTTACCACTGAAGAAAGGAAAGTGGAAAAAAAAAAAAGAGGGAGAAAAAGGAGGCGGAAAGAATTCCAAAACCTGAAAAAAAAACTTTATTTTTAGATTTTTGCTTTTCTCCTCAAAGGTCAGAAAGCTTCAAGGACAACTACATTTTTTCACAAAACATACTCACTGTTTTTCAGCCAGCTCTAATGGTAACTAACAGCTCAGGTTTGGTTTGGTTTGGTTTTGGACGGCTCAGTTTTGGTGCTGAATTTGAGTAGGGTGACCAGATAGCGTGTGTGAAAAATTGAGACAGTTTTTTTTCCGAGCGTGAGTGGGGGGGGGAGGGGGGGGAAAGAAGGAATATAGTTACGTATTATAAAACAAAGCCCCTAATATTGGGATATCTAGTCACCCTAAACTTGAGGCACCTTAAAGGGTCTTGATTTTCAGAGGGCAGAAAGGAGCACAGCTCTTTTGAAAATCAGATGCCTTTATGGCATCTCAGATTGGGTACCCAAATCAATTAGTCACTTTTAAAAGATCTTGGCCATCATTTTTATTGTATTAGCTTTATGGACATGAATGAACTTCTAGGTATCCGGTTGAGGACACAAATCCTAATTGGATTTTCTAGGTGTACTGCAATAAAAATAGATGCAGGTTTCAGAATGTAGTAAATGTGCCAAAATATACTTTATATTTACCAATTCTAAACACAGTAATAACTCCTATAGATCTGCTATAGCGCATCAAGCATTTTAAAATATACAATTAACAAGCTAGTAACATTTTGTAAGAAGTCTTGCACGCATATTTATTCAGTTATGAACGTGTGCCTAATTTCATGTGTAGTTGGAAGATTGGCTTTTTTTCACAGTTGTTTTCCTTTATTTTTGCCCTTTCCCATCTCTTTCACTCTGCCCCCAACCTCTGTATTTGCAACACCATGAATTGAGGGTGGGAGTTTGGCGTTAACTTAGAAATCTCTGGGATTTAGCAGTTTTGTCACCAGCCTGGTATTCTTTAAAGCATTCCTTTAATGTTTGATCCTCTCCTCTCTGGATAGCACCTACCCAGTCCCCCTAAAGTCTCAGATGGTGCCAAGCTTTCTCCCTCCCACCCCCACCTCCCTCCGGGCTCTGTTGGTTATCAAACTAATGCCAATGAAGCACCAAAGTGATGAATGTAATGGACTGAATTAATTTTGACACATTGGCCTATGTTTCATTATCACCTCTGGTGCTTACAGTGGTTGCTATAATTAGAAGCAATAGATAACAGAGCCTTGAAGGGCTGATGTATTCATATTCCGCCCAACTGCTCCTCGTTTGTATATTTATGGAAGCTAAACTAGTGCAACGATATCTTGTTTATTTCCACTGAGCTGGAGAGAATAAACGTTCTGAGGAAAAAGTGCCAGGTATGCATGTAATTTCACAAAGGTAATTATATATTATCCAGCCTGCTTTCTCTCAGGTAGATGCTTGAGGAGCAGAGCCTAGGGCAGGAGGAGATTTGTACAAGACCTTAATAAAAGCTACTGGTGCCTGGAAAATGATGACACAACTTTAGTGCTCTGCTGTCCCATGATGCACTCCCTATGCTTCTGGGCTTCAGCTGTAATTGAAACGAGAGACCCCATGTAAAAGAGCCCTCATTTATGTTACACAAAATCAGCATTGTGCCATCTGAAAGGCCCTGCAGCTCAGGGCAGGGAGAGGAGAGCTATGTATGGGAAGCAAGAGGTTACCTGCACTTACAACGAGGCTAAAATTGCTGAAGGAGAGTCTCTTTAAAGAGTTAATTTTTGTTTGTTTGTGTGGTTTTTGCAATGATGTGCCTAATGTGTGAGTATTCTACAATGCAGTCAACACCCAAGTTTGTTAACCCACCACAGCTAGATACATGATGTGTTCTGCTGTTTAATCCTTGTAGATAGCAGACGTTTTCAGCATACAAATCAAGTTAGCTTTCAGAGATGTGGAGAACTCAGATTACATATAGCAGCCTGGGCAGAGAAATCGAATCCCCTTGTGTTCTCTGTCAAACTTTGATTTGCAGATGTCTACTTTTTTCTCCCTTCATGTGTGTACATAAAGGAAAATAAACCCCTAACAAATTATATTCCTAATAATATCTAAGCATCTAGATGCCTCAGTGATTTGAGTTCTAGAAACCCCTAAAACAGATAAGTTTCCTAGCATTCCGATCTCAGGTGAGGCATCTGATGAGGCCCTGCAGACCCTAGCCCTTTGTTGAGAGTGATGTAAGGTCCTTTTCTCCCAAAAGAATGTAAAACAAGTGGCACATTCAGTCTTCAGCAAAAAGTCACATAGTTTCTACATCGCTCTGAGTATTTGGGGAAAAACTGGTTCTTTCATTTGGGCAATTTACTGATTCCAAGGAGAGAGTTAAAAACAAAAAAACCTGCACAGAAACCCAACAAAAACAAACCAAACAATACCACTTCTCCTCCCATGGCTACCCTCCCCACCCCCCAAACTGAGGCTGTTGGCTTTCAGAATTTATGTGGATCACAGGGTTAAGAATCTAAAATGTGGATCTGAACTTCCCTTCAAATTTCTGGTCACTGTAGAGCCATTTCATAACGATATGGGCGGGGGTAGTGCTCACTGCTCCATTGTGAAGGCTGAAGCTAGCTTCCTAGAGACTGATTTTTCAGACATTTACTTCCTTAAATTCTCCAAAAAGAAGGCAGTCCCCTGGAATTTCAGGTACAACATCTGATCTAGGGATTCTCAAACTTCATTGCACCACGACCCCTTTCTGACAACAAAAATTACTACATGACCCTGGGGGGGGTGGGGGAGGGGGAGGAATGGGGACTGAAGCCTGAGCCCACTTGAGCTCTACAGCCTGGGGGTGCCAAATCATAGAATCATAGAATATCAGGGTTGGAAGGGACCTCAGGAGGTCATCTAGTCCAACCCCCTGCTTAAAGCTCCAAGGGCCAAGGGCTTCAGGCCCAGAGAGAGGGCCTATAACCTGAGCCCCAAAGCCCTGAGGCTTGCTTCAGGCCCGGGCGGTGGGGCTTGGGCTTCAGCCCCAGACCCCAGCAAGTCTAAAGGCATCTCTGGCAACCCCATTAAAATGGGTCACAACCCACTTTGGGGTCCCGACCCACAATTTGAGAACCACTGATCTAATCCCAAGGTGGAAAGAAAACAACAGAGCTTTACGTTATGGCAGTGTGAGTGAGGGTGGGAGGTTGTTAGTTGTAAATGTCCATATTGTCCCCAGACCCCAGCAAGTCTAAAGGCATCTCTGGCAACCCCATTAAAATGGGTCACAACCCACTTTGGGGTCCCGACCCACAATCTGAGAACCACTGATCTAATCCCAAGGTGGAAAGAAAACAACAGAGCTTTACGTTATGGCAGTGTGAGTGAGGGTGGGAGGTTGTTAGTTGTAAATGTCCATATTGTCCATATTGTTAAATGTCCATATTTAACCGGTTTCTATTGGTTCTTTCTTATCCTGTTTCCCACATGCCTTGGCCTATGAACTCCAAATTTGGGCTTAATCTACCAAATACATAACTGGCAGAAGAGGCTTTTTCTCCCAATACCTTGGGCCAGTTTTTGTTCCCTGGCTGTGTTTATACACAGCTGTTTCCAAAGGTATATGGAATGCCATTTAAAATAAGTTTGTTTAAATATAAAAAGAAAAGGGGTACTTGTGGCACCTTAGCGACTAACCAATTTATTTGAGCATAAGCTTTCGTGAGCTACAGCTCACTTCATCGGATCCACAGTATGCATCCGATGAGGTGAGCTGTAGCTCACTTTGAAAGCTTATGCTCAGATGAATTGGTTAGTCTCTAAGGTGCCACTCCTTTTCTCCTTTTCTTTTTGCGAATACAGACTAACACGGCTGTTACTCTGGAACATGTTTAAATATAGACTCCTTTACTGCTGACTTTAGACTGTGTTGCTCTCGCTGCTGCTGTGAGGAGGAGCCAGAGGTGAGGAGGATTAAAGTGTGGGGGGGCCAGGGGAGGGGGAGGGATCATTAGCAGAGTGGAAGGGGCGTGTACTGGAGTCCAATGGGAGCAGAGTCAGAGTCAGATGTCCAATGGGAGCAGAGTCAGAGCAGAGTCCAATCCTGTGCACTCTTAATACCAGAATGGTATTAACATCTGGTGCTCACTTTTATTTTAAGAAAAGGCATGGGAGGAATCCCTGAACCAGCTCTTTGCCAGGGGAGGGGGAGGGATCATTAGCAGAGTGGAAGGGGCGTGTACTGGAGTCCAATGGGAGCAGAGTCAGAGTCAGATGTCCAATGGGAGCAGAGTCAGAGCAGAGTCCAATCCTGTGCACTCTTAATACCAGAATGGTATTAACATCTGGTGCTCACTTTTATTTTAAGAAAAGGCATGGGAGGAATCCCTGAACCAGCTCTTTGCTTAAACACAAAAGCTGCAAGTGTGTTTCGCTGGAGACCAGCTGACAGCCAGTCTCCATATTTTCATCTTTACCAAAATTCTACACCTTACAAATATTTCAAACTTTAACCTGTCGTGTGTGACTCACTGTGAAATCCTGCATGTATAAATTACCACTTGCCAGTTAGTACAGCTTTTTAAAAAACAGACTTGCAAGGTCTGCCTTCGCTTACATAACCCCCCTATGACCTGTAATCAACACATTTCATAACTCTAAACAGATCAATCATTGCAGTTTGGTTTATTTTTTCTTTGCTATTCTACCAGCACATCATACTGTGGTAAATAAAACGTGTAGACCTCCGACATAACACACTTTATCCTCCTTTATCAATTCCTATTACACAATTAGGATGTTGTTAACTTTCATTACTTTATTGTGAGTTTCACAGTATTTGGTGTTTTTTTTGTATTTGGTGAGTTTCTATTCCTCATGGTTAGAGAGAAAATGTTGAAAATGTGACCCAAGTCTACTCCAGCGGTTAAAACAGAAGTACCATTGAAATCATGATTAGCATAAAAACTTTTTTTTTTAAGAACATCTCATGATTTGGGTTGTGGGGGAGGAGAGCTGTCTCATGATTTTTAAATGCTTAGACTTGGCAACACTGCGACTGGGACCAGATTGAGGCACCAAAATAAGAAGATCCCTCAGCATTTTGTATCTCTTAACAATTTGTCCATAGGTCGATGCTGGATGCTGGGCACCATTGGAAATCTGGCCCTTACTTAGCTGTTTAAATGTAAGCCAAGTTCTTTTGGAAAATGTGGCTCTTTAATAAACCATACATAAAATCAATATTTGACAAACAACTTATTTTCAGTTGCGCAATAACTGGGTATAGTTTAAGATTTGGTGGATGGTCTGATCTAAGAAGAGAGAGAGTGTGTGCCGAAAGGTTGAGAAAACAGTTATTTAAAATCTCCCATGGTTAGCAAACAAACAAAAACAACTCACAGATTTGATCCCTTATGGCCTGTTATGAATTTATATTGGCCCAATTTAATTACTTTTTTTCTCCTTTTCTCTTTTGTAAATTCAAATAATCTCAAAATTTGTAGCTACAGCTTCAAGACGTAACAGTTACATAAGGTAAAAACCATATGAAATAGTATCTTAAAACAGCCCTCAGATATTTTTCAGCACTTGAGTATTATTGGGCATCTTCTCCCATCCACACCCCAAATCCCATTGACAACAATGGAAATTACACAAATGGTGGGGGGACGACAAGGCGAGCAGACCACCAAGTCTTTTTTTTGTCCTCGAGGGACAAGGTATATTTTGCCACATGACAAGCAAGAGTCACTGCTGGCATCATTAACTGTGAACCCTCTTTTCTCGGTGACATTGATGCGGGCTGCAGAAAATATTTGCTTGTGTTTGTGATAATAAAAGATTTTCACTAACTAGAAAAGCATTTCACAAAGTTAGATGCTTAAAAATCTGTTTTTTGAAGTATAAATTCATATCTGGGCATTTTATGCTTTGTATAGTAAAATCCTGAAACTAGATTAAATCTTTGCTGATTGTTGCATTAATTATACACTATTCTTCCAGCCTTACTCCCATTGAGTACTACCACCCTCCGGGAGAGACTGAATCAATTATACAGGTTGGACAAATTCACTTAAAGTCTGAATTTACACAAGATCTCAAGGGAAGATCCAGTTTCAATTCTTTTAAATAATAAATGAGAATCCCATTAAGCAACAAAGAAGAGGTATGGTCCAGGAAATCAACTCCCATTCTCTGAATAATGGTTATGTAACTTCTGATAGAGGGGCGAGGAGAACTGATGGATTTAAGGTAGTGATGGCTCTCTCTCTCTCTGAATTACCCCTCTCCCAGTCCTGAATTTTTGGGGGACGGATAAAATGAAACCCAAATCACTCCTGGTTTTTTCCTTCTCTCTGGATAATTAAAATTATAAACATGGCTCCCTTCAATTAAAAAAAGAAAAGGGAAAAAAAAAACCTAGAAAACAATTAAGTTAATTAGTGAATAAATTTCAAAGAAAAGAATTACATATATGTATCTGGAATGTGTCAACCTAGCTCAGAGAGAATCACTATATTAGTAGTATTCGTATCTAATACCAGAGCACCTAGGGGCCCCAATCATGGAGCAGTACTCCATTGTTATAGGCGCTATGGAAACACAGAACCATAAGATGGTCTCTGCACCAAGGAGCTTACAATCTAGAGTGTTAAAAATAAATAAGAGCTACAGTGTGTGAAAAGCACTGCTTAGTATTTGAATAACAAATGTCAGGCCAAAACATTTTCTATGACTATCAGCAAAGTCTCTCTCTCCCTCCTCCCCCCAAATCGACATCTATTTTTTCCAGAGCAAATGTTTAGAGGCATTAATAATTGTGTTTTCCTCTTCACCTCTAAAAGCTGCCTAATTTGGCTTAACAGTCAGAGTGAAAAATAATAATTAATGTGACTCATCCATCTAGAAAGTGTAACACATGACACAAAATGAACTGAAATAGTGGCAAGAGAAATCCTGTAGATAATGTTTCATAGTACAATTTCCTGCAGAGGAATGAAGTGACCTGAATGAGGAGGATACCGGTTAATCAGCTGGATTTAGAATTTCTTTCAATATTATTTCATCAGTTCTTTCTTTTTGTATTTTACTAGTTTTCAATGGTAATTGCTAAAAATATAGGGAATAATGGAATATTACTGCAAAAGGCTGTAATTTATTTTACAGGCAAATTGCTGATGTCATCAATGGTGAAAGTGTGGCTTAGCTGGTTTGTGATCTGCAATATTGTCCCAAGAGCCGGTTTAGCTGATATATTTTTCTGCGTGGTGATCTGTTGTTTAGTGGTGGGTTTTTTCTCCTGTAAGTAAAGGCTGAGTTAGCAGTTCTATTATAAATTCCTTTTCTTGTGAATCCGTGACTGTGGCATGCCTACTGGGTTGAACCCACTTCTCACAGCAATAACTGCAGAGTCATGGGACTTGGGAGACTCGGGTTTAATTCCCTGCTCCTTCACAAACTTCCTGTGAGACTTTGGGTTTAGACTGTGTGTCTCTGTGCCTCAATTCCCCATCTGTAAAATGGACATAACAGCACTTCCCTACCTCATGGGGAGGCGCAGATTTTGAGGTACTCGGATACTATGATAATGGGTGACAGGTATCTAGGTAGGTAAGTAGATTTTTATATTTAACTACAAACACATAAGTGATACTGTAGCCCTAGGGCCATGCACATTCTGGTGTTCTGCAACTGTGGAATCCACCCCTTGGCATGGAATTTTGTGCCAGAATGGACATTTTCACTATTATAAAACACTTGCTTATTGAAATGTGTTTCTCAAGTAACAGAAATTTCCAGTTATTTATCTCATGAAGTGACATTTGACCAGTCATGTTGGTCAATGTTTGAGCTTTATTGTGTTTTGTTGTTGAATTCACTAAACATACACCAGCCTCTTGCCCAGAATTTCAAATCCAAGCAAACAGCTTTTCTGAGATGTTAGTCTGGGTACTAATTAGAGCAGAAACAAATTTTCTAACCTAGCCAAAATGTGCTTATTGCATATAGGCACTAATCCTGAAAATATTTAAGCATCTGTTTAACTTTAAGCATGTTAGTAGGCCCTTGAAGTCAATGGAACTATTCATGTGCTTAAAGTTAAACAAATGTGTTCAGGATTGTGCCCATAAAGGGTACCTTTTAACTCTTCTTATCAGCATCCACTTGGTAAAATGACTTCATCTGCATCAGTCATCTGGAGGACCAGAAATAGCTGTTGAGGGATAAATGTCTCCCAGTTTGAAAATAAATGTCTGAGCTTAGCTTTAAAATGTATTTTTTGATGTGCCATAGGAGAGCCTAAAAGCTTTATATTCCACTAATAATCTCATTTAAGTCAGATACTGTTTTGGTATTTTAAAGAAATCTCATCTTAATGGTTTCAAGAAGCACAGGTATGACTTCCTATTTTCAGGGGAGCTTAGGTGAGGGCAGAGGAACGACTTTTAATTTACTGAGTTTTGATAGCCTTGGAAGTTGGTTTCTGTTCAACCATCAGGCGCATTGTGCTCAGGCAAGCTTTTCTCGGAATACCTCTACCAAATGTGTTTTGATTCTAATTTGGAGGGGCTGTGTCTCAGCTGAGAAAATAATGGTGTTTGTGAAAATTAAATCCCTGCCTCTGTGACAGCACAGACAGCAGATAGGTCCTTCGACGCTATATTGGTTTTTGTAATGAGTGCATCTGTTCACTAAGAATTGGACTGGGACAAGCAGCAATTCATTTAAATTGGGTCCTGAAACCATCATTGCATAGTGATGGGTTTTTTTACTATCTATTTGGGCTGGATTCAAACCCGTGACTACAGATGATCCTAAGCAACCTCATACCTATTCACAGAGCATACAAGTATTGGATGCACATGGCAAATGAGAGCCAACCTCTTCATGGCACCGGAGGGAGCTCGTGTGGAATATCATGTTCATTTCTGGGCACCCAAACAGAAAGAGATTGATATACTGGCAGGTATTTTGAGAATTGTATCTAATATTAAGGGATTTGAGAAGAATGTCTCATACGAAGATACTAAAAGGACTGTTTGTATGGCTTTGCCAAAGAATGATTTTGCTAAATGTCTGCAAACATTAGAAAAGTTTAATCAGAGAGAAGGGGTGTAACTAGGAGTAAAAGGATTAAATGAAGCAAAACTCTAAACATCATGTTGAATTTCCTAACACAGAGCTAAAGGGTTTTGCTGGATCAGGACAATGCTACAGAAATGCAAGGTAAACTATTTCATGGCTATCATCAAGTGAAATTCATGAGTCTCGCTGATTTCTGTTAATGTGTAACAAACAAATCTATAATAACCAGAAAAACCCATATCTGTTCCATACTATGATGGTTTACGTTGACTTGAAAAGAAACCTTGGAATTATAGGACATCTAACCAAAATGCTTCCTACATCAGAAAACTTTTCAATAAATGGAGGAAGTAGTGTAATTCAGGTTTTCTTCAGTGTCCTATTTCACACATCAGTAATAGGAAGATGAGGATTTCATCATGCTGAGGAAAAGGGATATTTAATTTACAATTAAGGAAATGTGTCTGGTTTCAGTAACTTTTATATCAGCTGAACAGTAAATGGATGAAGGGTTTCTCTCTCTCTCTCTCTCTCTCTCTCTCTTTTTTTTTTAAAAAAATGATTTAAAAGCTGCATGTGATAACCAGAGCTGGACCCTAAATCCAAACACCACTAAACTTCAGTGTGTTCAAAATCCAGATTCACATTTTGCATCATCTTGAATTTTAACATGATCAGGTTGCTAGGCAAAGTGAACAAGAAAAAAATATAAAACCAACTAACATTGGAACCCATGAAGAAGTAAAACCATGCTACGCATAAAATGTACTGATAAATTATAGAAAGGGGGTAGGTAGTGTCAAATGAGATTAAAGCAGATATTGAGAATGAAATCCCAAATGGGTGTGTTACCGGCATGTTCTAACCCTCCCCTTGAATTTTAATGTAACTAACTCCAGATGGCTACATAACTGCATATGGCTGCACCCTTGTTATACTTAAAATGCATAATATCCCCCATTTGTTGGTCAGTTCCTTTAACTATTTTAAGTATGAAGCTGCAGAGCATCTAAGCTAAGCCACGATTTGTTTGTGAACAAGAGCCACCTGAAGGAAGGGACTGGTAGTGAGCAAACTTCTGTCTTGCTGAAAATTGGAGTGTCACAGGAGACACGTGGGTTTGTAAGAGCATGATGACATTATCATAGTTGGAAGTCCATTAAGTCTATAGTTTTTCACAGCTACAGGCTATGGGATAAAGTGTACCGGGGAGAAGATACTGCCAGCATTCACTACTCAGTAAAAGGCCTGCTTTAAATAATAGCATTGAGGCCCTATAAAGACATATCAGGATGCTGTTGGGTAAAAAAAATCTCCTCGTCAGAGAACATGAGGTCACCATATTAATCTTCAGGCAGTGTCTCAGTATTTAACCGAACATGTTTTACATTCATCCTTCCGGTTTCAGAGTAGCAGCCATGTTAGTCTGTATTCGCAAAAAGAAAAGGAGGACTTGTGGCACCTTAGAGACTAACCAATTTATTTGAGCATAAGCTTTCGTGAGCTACAGCTCATGTCATCGGATGCATTTATCCTTCAGTTTCTGATGGAACCTGACAGGGAAGAGACTCATGAATGGCTCCTGTTAGAGGTTCATGCTTTTCGGTGAGCTGTTTTATGGAGACATTGGACAGCACATTAAGGGCCTGATACAAGCACAGTTGAAGTCGATGGGAATATTCTCTGCCACACCTGACAAAAAGTGGCCCACGTTCTGTTGGATATCTGAATTTATCTGAAAGTAGAAGAAAAAGAGCAAGAAGTAATGAGTAATGTTTGCTGAAGAGGCTGAAATCATTCAATTTCCTATTTATTACTACATCTTTTATATCCAGAATACTTTTGTGTGCGTGTGTGAGAGAGAGAGAGCATATGTATGTGTACATACGTGACCCAGGGACCCTTTTGGTGCCAGCTGGCAGAGGACACAGGGTGTGTACAGGGTGGGGATCAGATACATGCATGATAGTTCACCAAAGGATGGCATGTGATGTCCCTTCCGTGAGCCATTAGCCCACTGCATAATCACTGCAACATGTTTGTATGGGAAATAGTTTGAGAAACGTAAAAATATTAGGTTCCAAAGCATAAAGCTTGTCACCTGAGTTGAGGGGAGCCTCAGGGCTAACTCAATCAGTATATAGAACAATGGACGTCTGTGAAGGTAGGCTGTATTTCCTTGCTGGGCCAGGTGTGGGTCTGAGGACAAAGACAAAGGTACTCCAAGTTAAGTCTCTGAAGAGGGGACTCCTGGGGTAAGAGATAATAGACTGTAATATGTAAAAAGAGGAAAGGGGACATGATTTTATCTTTCAGTGAGGAGGTAAGCTGACAGACTGGTTGTCTCATGAAAAGAAGGTCACAGCCAGCCTGGCTGTAAAGCGCTGGTGAGCGATGCTTTGAGATGTGGGAGTATCATGTTGAGTAAGTCTAGGCTCTGGAATGCATGTTATGTTTTTATTTTATATGTCACCATTGGTTTGCAATACTTGCTACTACTTTGAATCTCGATTTGTTAAATAAACCTCTTCGTTTCACTATGAGCATATCTAAATTCTGTGTGTTAAGTGGAGGGGTGATCGAAGGTAAGCTGGGGCATACTGTTTCTTTGGAAGTTGTGAGTCTCTGCATACTGCAAGGGTCCAGTGAAATAGGAGCTGAACACTATAGGAAGATGCTCATAGGGCTTGATGGTTGCAGTATGCCTATAGTAACCTGTAAAGAAACAGCAGGGGTGGCAAGGTCTAGAGGGGAGTGCTTGGGTTGCTCGGTGGAGCTGGGGAGCTGACCCGCAGTTGCCACAGACAAAGCTTCCTCACACTAAGGACTGGTGCTGGCGAAGTGCTTCATAGCCCTAGGTACCCTTGGGAAGTGTCACTGCATATAAACCCTAAGATTGTTTTTGAATGAAATCTTAAGATAAAATTTTCTCAGAATGCCATCAAAAGAAATACTACAAGCACGTAACCTATTTTGGGTACTCTTTCAAGAGTGTGTTAAGTGCAGCATCAATTCTCAGGACATCTCTTAAGCCTTTGATTGATGTTGAGAATGAGATACCTTGGGGTTTTTTTTGGGAAACCAACATGTTTTCACACCCAAGCTTGAGGGCCCCATTTTTCTGCAGCCTATATACCTGAAGAAGGGTCTTTCTTACTCCCCAAAATGGCATTGGCATGTGTACCTGTTCCATTTTTGAGGCGCCAGTTTCTGCTAAA
This sequence comes from Eretmochelys imbricata, assembly GCF_965152235.1. Lineage (NCBI taxonomy): Eukaryota > Metazoa > Chordata > Testudines > Cheloniidae > Eretmochelys > Eretmochelys imbricata. The sequence goes on along the minus strand of NC_135578.1, from coordinate 6,762,568 downwards.
ATTAATGGAAAGACTCCCACTGATTTAACTGGTAGATGGAGAGAGCCTTATCATGGCTATGCAGTCACGTGCTACCCAAAGGGTTTAATAATATTTAATAGTTAAAATAAACCTGAGTTGTCATTCACTTGGCTTCCACCTCCAGATTCCATCTTGCATCTTCCCACAAATTGTGAAATACCTCCAGGACTTCATGTAGGATGAAAAGTGCTCTTAAATAACACACAGTCCTTTAAGTACTCCTGGAAAGCTAGTCACTTCGGCTTACCCGACCGATACTTGCACTACTTTGCCTTCTATCTCTGCCTTATGTCCTTGTGATTTCTTTACAAGAGTTTCCAGCACACACATCCTTCTGTTCTCTATCAAATGGAGTCTTGATACCCGTTCTGTCCCATTTCTAGACAGATCCTCCACACCTCTGAGGTTAAGTACAGGTTTTTTTGCTACACCATTGTCATGCTGGTCTATTACCCACTCTTACCATAAACATGGTACCCAGCAGATAAAGATCTAATAGCTAGTGGGAAATTGGCTGGCTTCTGGTACTGTGCCTCCTCAAGAGACCACTTATTTTCCTTGTTCTTTTGCTTCTGCTTACACTTAAGTTTAGTCATTCAGCACAGTGGGAACGAGAGCCGATGGATGTTTTATTTCTCACTTGTGGGATGACTCTAGTATGTATAACTAGTTTGTGGATCTCTTTCCCAATGAAACTGAGCTCATGAAACTGCCAGGCTTCATTTTTACTCTCTTTCTCTTTGGAGAGCTCTATGCATTATATGGAGGGGCAAATAGACATGTCCTTCAAATTTCTTTTGTGACTTACCTTCCTGAAAAAAGCTGATAATGACGAGATTCACTGCAGCTCTAGGTAATTTATTTTCTTTAATAGGAGGAAATAAAACATACTGGTTGTGGTGGGGTGTGTGTAAACAGGCAGTCCCCAAAAGTGTCATAGGATTTGTCTACATGCAAAAAACACCCCCACGGTGGCGAGTCTCAGAGCCCAGGTATACAGACTCAGGCTCACGCTATGGCACTAAAAATAGTGGTGTAGACGGTCAGGCACTGGCTGGCGCTCAGGCTGTGAAGTCCGGGGAGATGGGTGGGTTTCAGAGCCCGAGCCGAAACATCGACGCTGCCGTTTTTAGCAGGGTAGCCCAAGCCCGAGTCCGTAGACCTGGGCACTGAGACTCGCTGCTGCGGATTGTTGTTTTTTGACTCTTGCTGTGCAGACATACACATAGGATTGGAAGGGACCTCTTGGGCCATTGAGTCCAGTCCCTTGGTATCACAGGCAACCCTGTGATATAATCCCATATAGTTATAAGGTGCCTAGAGTAAGGGGCAACATGCTGCCCCAAGAGTAGCTAGGAGGGTGATTCAGTCGCAGTCTCCTGTCCAGTTCCCCCTTAGGAAGTCCCTTAGGAAGTAAATAGCTCCAGGTCTATAAATGACTCAGAGTTGGCTCTCCACTCCCTTGACACTGCTATGCTGGCCAGTGTGCTTTTGGGGTTGGGGGTGGGGGGGGAGATGGATCATAGAATCATAGAATATCAGGGTTGGAAGGGACCTCAGGCTCCATGACTGCTTTCATTCCTTGCCCTTTCTAACTGCCCTTTTGCAATTGGTGGCAGGGATGTAGTAGCTCTGCAGACCCAGCATCCCTTACTGCAGTTCTACACAGGATACGAATAGCGGTTGCAGGGGTATAAAAGGGGAATGGCCACTTCTTGGTCTTTCGTGTTTAGGTTTGTATGGGGGAGGTAAAAGCCCATATAATAAAATAATCAGCTTTATGTCTGTTTCTAGGAGTCAGTCCAGCCTTTTGCAGCCTATATCTGTGTGCACAGACAAGGACTGATATGACCAATGCATGGCAGTACATGTCAGAGGGGAGGACCTCAGAGTCTGACAGAACAAGGAGTAATGGTCTCAAGTTGCAGTGTGGGAGGTTTAGGTTTTATATTAGGAAAAACTTTTTCACTATGGGGGTGGTGAAGCACTGGAATGGGTAACCTAGGGATGTGGTGGAATCTCCTTCCTTAGAGGTTTTTAAGGCCAGGCTTGACAAAGCCCTGGCTGGGATGATTTAGTTGGGGATTGGTCCTGCTTTAAGCAGGGGGTTGGACTAGATGACCTCCTGAGGTCCCTTCCAACCCTGATATTCTATAATTCTATGATTCTATGACCTGAGAATTTTCAGTATTACAAATAACCAGATTCTGAAGCATATAGAGTGAATAATATTGTGGATGCTTAGCATGCTCATACATATATCTGTCTGCTGGATTTTTCCAAAATATATAGTTCTCACTTAAAAGAAAAAGAAAAAAATGCTGCATAGAAAAGATTTATTTCTGAAGAAAGTATTTCTTTGTTATAACTGTTGCATTGTCAAGAATGTTTAAGTTGTATGTATGAGAGAATACATGAAATATTCCCGCAGAGGTCTAAAGAATCGCCTTATTAATTCACATTTAGCTAATCCACTCGCCCCATAATTCATGCACACAAAAACTGCAATCTCTTCTTGCTTCCTAGCAAAGCCTTAATAACAAAGCACTGTAATGAGGTCCCATTACTAAGGCTTGATTGGTTATGAAAATATTCTCTAGTACATTAACTAGTGTATTATGGAGAATAACGTAAATAATGACAGCTAAACTCCACTTACCAAGTGAATGAACAAAGTACATTTTGTGTTGCATTGTCCTTGCTTTTTCAGCAACAGTGCCTGGTCATGCACCATTGAAATGAGCAGGTGCTATATTCTTGAGTTCAGTGGGCACAGGATTGGGCCCTTATTCACAAATTCATGAAATTCAGCCATTCCCCATGGGCGTCCTCATCATTAGTGTTAATTAACAAGATTCCCGCAAAGTATTTGAGATGGCTAGTATTTTACTCTCCATATTATCCAGCAGCCAACTCAGCCACAAAATGAACTCGGTAACAAAGGTTGCTAATAATGATCATTGGATGAAGGCAACATCCTACTGGAGTGTTTCTGCGTGAAGAGAGATGAGAATTACTTGTGTCATGAATCATAGTCTAATCTGTTTAGAGGAGAAAGTTTATGGATGTTCTTGTGGCAGCATTTGTTGAGTCTACTGCAGTGTTGCCATGAACATTTGCACGTCACAAGTGAGACAACATTCAAGTGTTAAGGATGGAGGAGGGATGGTTCAGAGGTTAAAGGTCTACCTTGGAGACCTGGGTTCAGTTCCCTGCCTCTCTGTGTGACTTTGGGCAAGTTAGGATAGGTCTCGGGTAGAGTACAGATGCTGCATGCCCAGTAAGCACAGGTATAAATAGCAGCGTAGACGGTGAGGTGCAGCTGGGATGAGTAGAGTGCCCTACATGCCTGAATGCCGTGTGTCTATATCCTACACGGATCTCTACACACCCAAGACTGGGAGTGGCTGAGTCATTATACAGAGTAAAACTATTTCCCTCGTTTATCTCCCCCGCCCCCCGCCACTGTTCCTCAGAGTTCTTGTTAACTTCTGGAAATGGCCCACCTTGATTATACTTCAAAAGGTTTTCTCTCCCCCCACCCCACTCTCCTGCTGGTAATAGCTCATCTTAAGTGATCACTCTCCTTACAATGTGTATGATAAACACCCATTTTTTCATGGTCTGTGTGTATGTAAATCTCCTCACTGTATTTTCCACTTTATGCATCCGATGAAGTGAGCTGTAGCTCACGAAAGCTCATGCTCAAATAAATTGGTCAGTCTGTAAGGTGCCACAAGTCCTCCTTTTCTTTTTGAGAATACAGACTAACACGGCTGCTACTCTGCAACCTACACACCCAAGGCCTCCTGCGGCTACACTGCCAATATTAGCTGTCCCGCTACCAGTTCCTTTCCTCTACAGCTACCCCCTTGACAGAGCCTTTTACTGTTGGGCAGAGCTACATGCTACAGCCTGCCTTTCACTGGAGTGTGTAGCTACCCATACCCTGCACTCTGCCACAAGTGTAGATATGGCTTTAGTCTTCCTGTGCCTCAGTTTCCCATCTGTACAGTGGGAATAACAGCTCTTTCTTATCTCACAGAGGTGTAGGGAGGATAAATACATTAAAGATTGTGAGGCACTCGGATACTATGGTGATGGGGAACAAATAAATACCTAAAACCGATTAAAAGGGACAAAAATAATTTCTTACTTTGAGGGTTTGAACATTCTAAGCTGTTGCATTTTTTCAGTTATGGTTGATGTCACCTTGGGGATGTGCAGCTTGGCTGGATAGTTGCTCAAAGATGGATTCAAAAGGTGGTACATTGGCCGTTGTAAAACACTTCGAGAGCCACTGATGAAAAGCACCGTACCAAAAGCTCTGTGGGTGGTGGTGGTTGTGACGGGTTTGGTCCCTTTGGGGTGTCACCGGATGTGCTGGGGTGCCACTGAGTCAACCTATTCTGCCAGCCTGGGTTCCCTTTACCCGGCCTTGCTGGGCTCGGGCTCACCAGCCTCTTCCAGCCACGCACACAGGCAGGGCCATGCCCAGCTGCACAGAGAGACAGAGATCCGCTCTAGAAAGATTCAGCCTTTGGGGGTCACCCCAACACTCGGGTGCCCACTCCTTTAAGGAGTACAAACCCAAAGGTTTTATGAAATTTGCCCCCTCCCTCAATGGGGAGGGAGATATGCACAACTTCTCCCCCCTCACCCCCCGTTAGAAATTACATAAACGGGGTTATATTATAAACAAGCAATACATTTATTAACTACAGAAGATAAATGTTAAGTGAATATAAAAGATGGCAGACAGAACAAAGCAGATTACTGACCTAATAAAGCAAAATACACAAGCTAAGCTCAATATACTTAAGAAACATGTTACAAAATGTAAATTCTCACTCTAAATGTTATTTTAGGCAGGTTGTAAAGTTTCTGTGGTTCAGAGTTCCAGTTATATTGCTTTTCAGACTGGACCCCTGTCTCAGTCTGGAATCCCCCCCTTCAGGAGGTTTTAGCAATCTTTCTTTTAGGGCAGACAGGCCATGGAGAGGAGGAGTTCCTCCCCCACCCTTAAATAGGATTTACATAAGGTTTGTTTCTCAAACTTGACCCCCCTTTCCTTCCAGTGGAAAGTTACAAGAAGTCCCAGGTAATGTTTTGGTATCAGGTGATAAGATCACCTGACTTTATAGTATCACAGCATCCATAAGTCAGTGGCAGTATGGAGTGTCCACAGGAAGGCCAAACCTTTCGCAGCTCATTGTCCTCGCTGATGGGCCATCCGCCCTGTCTGGCTTTTCCAGTGTTGTACCTGAAGTGTTAGAAGTGGGCGTCACCCAAAGTAGCATAGTTGAAGTACGGATGCATAGTCAATATTCCTAACTTCAGATACAGAAATGATACATGCATACAAATTTCATAATCATATTCAGTAAATTATATCCTTTCCAATGATATCTTGCAAGACCCATCTTACATAAAGTACATCTCAGTTATGGCATATTCATATCATAAGCATATTTCCATAAAGAATATGTAGTGAAACATCACAGTGGTGGTGGTATTACTTCTTTGGGAGGAAAGAAAAAGGAGTGATGTGATTGGATTCTGTCAAAAAGAAATTTACTGTAGTTTGTGAGAGGCTGATGATTGGCTTCATTCCTTTTCTTGTATATAACTAACAGTTGCTAAAATAAGGTGGGCTTTGCAAAAGCGCTCAGCATTGATCTAACTCTACTCGCATAAAAGCCAAAGAGTTTTGCTGTTGACTCCAATGAGAACAAGGTTAGGCCAGTGCTGAATGCTTCTGAAAATGACAAGAGTGAGCTGGATTCTATTCCTGTTCTTGCGTCACTTTCAGAACTCTGAACTCATTTCTAAAATAAGCCCATATTCTTCCCTAACTTGCACCTCTGCTACTCCATTAAATATCTGACTTGTAACTTAACTGCATGTTTCATGCACCTCCGATTGGTTAGCATAATGGCTGATGATGCACAAAAAGGAAAGAGCTCAGCTTAACTTTCAAATCTCAGAATGAGTTTACTAAGCGGAGAGTTAGGAAAAAAAATCTGTTTATAAACTCTGTAAATTTGGTCTGTAACAAACATGTACCCTACAATGCCATTTTTACAGAGTAAATTGTCAGGGTACAACCATACACTGGTGAACAAAAGAAATAGGTGAATAAGGTGAATAGTGTGAATAAGATAAGACTATCTGAGACTTAACTCCATGCGGACCTTCTTGAAGAAAATGCCAGGAGTGTCTACTTGGATAATACCTAAATTGACCAAATTGAAAAGTACTGTGCCACAAAATTGCTAATGGAAGTGTTGCACTTAATTTTGTATTAATGTACTATTTATAGGTTAGGCTATTTCTAACTATATGCCATATATGAGCAATTCTTGTTCAAGCCTAGCCATGAATCGGGTGTCTTTTCTGGAGACAGAACAGGTTGTTTCTGTCTGTCTGTTTGCTTGTCTTGTTGCCATCAGCAGGCCTGCAGAGCTTGCCCTGCCCTTCGTTTATCTGGTGACTTAAATGACAGATGCAAAAGAGACAAAATAGACTTCCCAAATTATCTAATGACCTGAGAGAAGAGGGTGACCTTTAAACAACATTATTTTCCCCTGATTGTTGAAAATATTCCCAGGGGCCACATCCTTCTCCAAATGCCAGAAAACCTTCTGGGATGCCTCCAGAACACACACTAGAATGATGATGCTGCTTCTAAGCAGACTCCGAAAGGTATCTCATAAAACTCCAGCCATAAAACTTAGCTTTTTTATCTTTTCAATCTGATGCTACTGTTCATGCATCTTGCATCATAATTTTTGTTACAGACTGTTTGTTTGACAAGGTGCAAACACCCTTTGTATAACTATGGAGGAAAAATGTACAGCAACTGTGTTGTGAAACTTAATATCCAGTCTGAGTATGCAAGTCTCTAATTAGGTGTCAGCTCTGCGGTTTTAAATGAAGCCTGAGCGCAGCCTCTTCTTAGAAGGCAGTGAGTATAAAGATATTTTCCTGCAAATTGTATAGTTTAAGAAACACTGGTGTGTGTCCCTGTGCTCTGTTGGATTCTAAACAGCAACCAACAGGAGTAGGTGAGGAGATTACGAAAATTACAGCTGTCAATGGGAGGTGAGGGTGTTCAGCACCTTTGAAAATCAACCTCTAAATGATTTGCTGTTGACTGATTAGGTGCAATAATTGCATTACAATGCTAGAGAATTGTTTTCTTCTAACAAGATGGTAATTGAGGTGACTGACTATGGGCTCCTTGAAGTCTTATGCTTAGATTACAATAAGTAAGATTCTGATTAATTTAGCAGCAGGGTGTCAAAGGCTTTTAACAACTTAACATGAGGCTATGATAGAATGATAAGGAGATAAACAGCCTCTGAATCTCTTATTAACAATTTGGCCAGGCTATCCTTTAGGTCTATGTTGGATCATTGTCAGCACGGTTGTTTGATAGGCAATATAATGGCGATATCAATTTGTCTTTAAAGTGGACACTGTTCTATTACTGAATTCAGAACCATTGTAGGCAGATTCATGTTCTAGTATCCGTTTTCAGTACCCCTTCTTATGAGAAGCTGATGGTGCAAATTGCAGTGCTGATGCAGTCTCTTTTTATGGCTGCAGGAGAAAAGGTACAAGTGGTTAGATTGTGAATGTAAGGTCACTAGCTACCTTCATACAACAGGGAGCACTTTTGCCAAACATCGTAAAAATTCATGAACCATAAAATGCACACGAGGAGTCCATAACCACCCAGCCTTTCCTTCGGTGCCTTCTTGTTGCAGCATTAGCAATTCTGAGCGAGTCTCACAGCAGGGCATAGCACAAATTAATTAGCTAAATTACTATCTAATGGCAGTAACATTTGATGCTGCTAAATATTTCAGTGCAAATATGGCAGCCAGGTTAACATATTTAAATATGATTGGCTCCTGTTTTCAAGCTGAACATCTCTCTCCGGCCAGGGTAGCCGACAAAGCTTCGTGTGTTTAATTAGTTCTGCCATTAGCCATGTTCTAATTTGCCATTAGTGCTGCTCTGCTCTGATGAAGTGGACCATGATCCTCCGAGTCTTCTCTCAGCAAAGACCATCGTACTCTAAAGATGATGAAATGGAATTTAAAGAAAGGTCCTGTGCTGTGCACATAATTAAATCCCATTAATAGCAAAGGACCTAATTACTATTTCAGATTCATCAGCAGAACATTACGGTGACAGGTTCCTGACTGGGAAGGTGTTGGGGGTGATCTCTAACATACATGCTACAAATTAGTCATGCATTTGTGTGTAGGCCATATCCGATCTCGGAATGGAAGACACTGGTTATTTTTAGCGTGCCCTTCCTGAGATAGGGAATAGAAATTGCTTGGCTTTTTTTTTTTTTTTCCTGTTGAGAAGAAACCCTTCTGGCTTTGTTGTAAGTGTGGTTTGTAATCATTGTACACATCCCAGATGGTTCATGAAAACTCTTTGAAATGCCATCTGCCAGGCGTGTGTCCAGCCGGCAAGCCTATCATTCTGCTACAAGAAAGGAGGAGGCGGGGTTTCCCTTCCCTCTTTCCTCCTGAATCACAGTCAGTAACACTTGCTCAGATTCAAGGCAGGATGGATAGCAGCACAAGCATCTGAGAACAATCTTTGTGCTAGACAATAACATGGAAAGTTGTTGGTTGGTTTTTTTTTAAACCTTCCCCCAGATAGGACACCCTAACATGTGTTGTTTTATTTCCTTACGTTCGTTATTGGAGACTGATGCGAGGTGACAAATGTTATCTAGCTGATGTAATGTTTTCCTTTTTACACTAGGGCTCAGAGTTTCTAATGCATTCAGGGTGAGTCACAGACAGTCCTGCTGATAACAAGCCCACCTGCGATTTTTTTTTTTTTTTGACTTGAACATTTTCAGGAAATTAAGAACACTGAAATGAAACACACAGATCCATCCAAATGGCTCAGAGGAATTATGGCAAAGATATAATTGTCATGTGAAAAAGCCAGCCAGTACAGTAAACCACTAGCTGCAGTTTTGCCATTATAAAAAACAGAAGAAGGGAAAGAAAATGGTTAATAAATAGTCTCTGCAGGAAGGTAGGAATAAAGAAATTATGGGAAGGTTTGAAATGAATCCTGAAGTTCCCTGATCTTCATTTTATTAAATAATTTATTCCCCTTCTTATCTGTCTGTTTGTGTTTAATATGTAAGTTACACGATAAATCATGTCCTATGCGTTGTATTCATGAGTGTGCAATGGCCCCGGGTGACATTTGACGTTTACACTGGATGAGGAAAGACATAGGGTCTAATTCTCAGTTACATTTTAGCCCATTTACACTGCTCCAGCAAAGTAAAATAAAAGGTGACGGAAAGGGTCATTAGAAATGCCCAGTGTGTAAGCTGGTTTCCAGTAGGTCTGTGCCATCTGTCTCCCCTACTGTCTGTCATAGCCCCTACTTCAGGTGTGCCGGGGGGGGAGGTAGGGTATGGCTGGCGCATGCTATGTTCTGGCTATTCTTAGCTGGCGGATGGTCTGTAAGGAGGGGGTCGTTGCAGCTAGAGCATCAGCAAGAGTGGCCCAGACAGCCCAAGAATACAAGGAGTGCAAAGGTGATGTAAAGTCAACATTGCTTCCCATCCTCTTTCCACCGTGCTTTCTCAGGAGTGACCTCTTGAACCATATTTCAAATGAATTTCTAAACCAACTTTCCCCCTTCCCTGGCACTCAAGAAAACACCTGCCAAGCTGTCGGTGGGACAGGAACATTATGCCCGAACAGCTTCTATGGGCTTCAGTCTCCCCTGTAAATTCCCAAGATCCCCCACCTCTTTCCATATTCAGTCATGAAATTCAGGCTTTTCATGGAGGGCTGAGGCAGATGCCTGTGCTGGGGAGGTTCTGCCTGTGGGAAGGAAGAGTGCTCCAATAATGAGCAGTCATGCTTGGTGCTACGGCTTTCTGCTGCTTTCAGGTTCTTCCTGAACCAGCAGATTGATTGTGGCCAAAAATGTCCACACCCCTCCAAGCATCTTACACTACACTTTCTTCTGAGGTGGAATGTGTTTTAATATCTGTGAATGTGTCGTCATATTTATTGTTAGACTGACAGAATGTGCGCATCCTGTGGCCTCAGGAGTCACTTAAAGAAAATAAATACTATTGAACATAAAACCAATCAGTATCAATTAAATGAACTGTGCCCTGTGATCTAAAACACAATGGAATATGCCACCACAATGAAAAGTTGTGAAAAGACTCATCTTACACCACACTCGCTTAACTTAAGCTGATGGGGAGAACAGAACAGATGATGCATCAGTGAGTAAGCCCTGTTTCCAGTCTTCTCATATTCATACCAAAGGGCTATGTTCCAGTTGCTCTGTCTCTGGGATGGTGCACTGAGAAACAGGCAGCCTCAGAAATAGTAGCCAGACCCCAAATCATACAGATTTTTATTGTAGATTGAAGTCAATACCTTGAATTGCATCCAGAAGCAAATTGGGAGCTGGAGTAGTCTCCGGGGGATCAGTAGGTGACAATTGTGAAGTCATGGGCCACCGCGTTCTACACTAGGTGAAGCTTCTGAGATGCCGGTCACAGATAAGGTCTTCAAGGAGTTACTACAGTAATCTAATCTGGAGGTCACATCAACATGAATGTGGGGAGATCCAGTTCAGCGAGGAAGGGTTATATTATTCTGTATCTAATATAAGTGATAAGGGCTTATCTGGCTAGCACCATTATCTGGAACTCCAGGAGCAGCCAGGAATCCTAGAGAACCACAAGGTTATGAGGTAGAAAAACAGGTAGAAAAACAGGAAAATTTGTCTCCATTTTCCATTGAAATATTTCCGGGTTCGGGGTGTGTGTGTGTGTGTGTTTGGTTTTTGCCAACTCCAACTATGAGCCTCAATGGCAAATTATGGATATGCCCCTTGACAGAGAAAGCAATACCGCTCCCTGTCAACTACCATCACTGCCATTTTGTGTGGACTGAACTTTAGCCAACTCATTCAGTCATGGACAGGCACACAAATGGTTGGGTGCTGTATTCCTGTTTCTGATTCAATATATTCATGCTTATGTTATACATAGCCTTTGTGATGCAGAGATGGTGCAGAAGGGGCAAGGAGCTGTTTACCCAGAGAACCTTAACACACACATGTATTTTCAAACATTTTTTGAATGTTTAAACTTGTAATCTTTCCGTTACTAGAACAAATTGTGGATTCAATTTAAAAAAATCATTCTAGTTTTTAGAGATGATACAAGTTTGAGATAATTCTCTGTACTTAAAATAAGGGATACTCAGTAATATTTCTTGAACTGCAGTGAAGTTTTTAGGTGAACCTACTGTACCAGAAGTATGTGTGTGTCTGTGTGTGTGAGAGAGAGAGAGATTGAGATTTAACATATTTGTGTAACAACTGTGCCCCACAACACTTTCTAGTGCTAAGTAAAAAGTAATAGCAAAAGTAGGGAGAAATTAACAGGTACATGCAAGGGAGAAAGGATATTTTGAGCTGAGATGTGAAAGGAGAGAGTTTTGATGCATTGGAGACATATAAATAGAAGCTGCAAAGAAGCCTCCTTATCTAGAAACATACTTTATGTAGCATAAGGAATTTTCTTGCTGGCAACTCAAAGGAGAGTCAGTAAAATAAGGTGTTAAACTAGCAGCAGGCACAGTTGTTGGTATGCTCCCAACACCAAATTCTGGCAGATGTCTTTTCTGCATACACCACAAGAGATCATTTGGCATAGCCCAGCGAATACAGGAGGGTAAAACAATTGGTTATACATGTCTGCAAAGGACAGAATTACTGCACCTATTCAGTATTTATGTTGGGCTGTAAATTCTAGAATTCGCACTCACTGACTCTCAGGGTTTCTTTCCACATATCTCACATGGGAGAATTAATTTCCTGATACTGTTATTTCCCTGGAAGATGTTTGAATGTCCCATTTAATTCCTGATAATATTGATGTTGCACTAACTTGTAGTTTTCTCCATTTAGGCACAACCCGTCCTCCGCGAGAAGGAGAAGTGCCTGGTGTGGACTATAACTTTCTGACTGTGCAGGAGTTTCTGGACCTTGAGCAGCGTGGAACTCTTCTTGAAGTAGGAACATATGAAGGTATGGCATAGTGGGGAACTGGTTCAGTAACATAAGCTGAAGGAGACACTTACATAGTTGCTATAAAGATGTTTAGGCCAGTGACTTTATCAGCTTTTTAGGCTTTGTCTTCACTAAGGAAAAGATAGTCTGTTCTTAACTCTAGTTAGCTAACTCAAGATAAAATCCCAGTGAAGACAAGGCAGTACACAGTTTTCACACAAATTAGCAAGTCAAGTTAGGCTATGGGGGAAGCCTAATTTTTAACTTGACCTGATAAATTGTGTGAAAACTACAAACTGTGCTAGGATTTTGTCTCCAGTTGGTTAACTTGCGTTCACGCACCTTTTATCCTAGCGAAGACACAGTCCATTTTCTTTGCATTAGTGACCAACCCTCATACACTTACTTTGAAATATAGAGAATTCCTACGTCACTGTGGTATTAAGTTTTTCTTCCAGCTGGTAGTCCAGTTACCTACCATACAAAATTACATTGGTAGCCATCCTCTTGTAGCATTTGAAGTGCTTGCCGAGCCACCCAATAGCATTTTCATCACGAAGGCCACCATGAAATCTAGTCGCTTGACACTGGTCAACAACATGCACCATTGACTGACGAAGGCCACAGTGACAAAGTGGGTCGTTGTGCAGACCCCGTGTGTAGAGGTTGGCTGCACATATTCTTTGGCCAGTTTGGAATCTGTTCAGCAGGGCAAATCCTGGCAATCGAGCTGTCAGATCAGTGACAAGGAAACCATTCCAGATGTTTTTATCTGACCATTCAGCACACCATAGGGTTGCTGCTGACTGATTCCAATCTGGCAGTTGAGACCACAATGGATGCCTTGACATAGGCTGTGCTCTGGGGTGACAGAAAATGTCTGTGAATAGTCGGAGACCTGAACTGGCACATAGCTTTTCCATCAGTCTGGCAGCACGCTCTTTGCAATGAATGTGGCGGGGCCGAGGGGAAACTATGTTGCTCAGAACTGGTAGCCCTGGGATAGGAGTGGGGCGCAGGGTGCCTGTGATGATATTCCTAGTTGAGTTCAGTTTGATGTCAGCCAATTTAGTGTCAGGCAAATGACACCACACACGGGCACAGGATTTCTCTGAGGAATAGCACAGTGCCAGAGCCAGAGTACGAAGTCTCTGTGCCTACACCCCATGTTGAGCTGGCTCATTTGCTGATTAGATTATTTCTGGTCCTGACTTTGGCAACAGTCTTTTCTAGATAGTTGTGGAAAGTCAAAAAGAGGTCCATTGTGACCCCAAGGTAGACCGGCTTTGCCTCGTGTTTGTCATTTTCCATTGAGGAAGACACTTGCACTTTGGAGTTGGAAGACGCTTAAAACTGTCTTAGTCACACTTGGTTGGAGGTGCAGACTGCTACAGTAGGCTGCCATCTTGGCCGGGTCGGTGTTCAAGATGTTCTCCAATTTGGTGAAAGAGCACAACTGGGCACTGCAGCAGACATCATCCGCATAGGTTCATGACTGAGTCAGTTACAGGTCATTTGTGTACAGATTGAACAGGGTGAGCAGAAGCATGGAGCTTTGGAGTAAGCCGCTTGATTGAACAAATGCATCGAGAAGACAATTTCTCATATATACCTGAACATGCCTATCACAAAGTAGAAGTTCACAGGTAGACATTCAAACCATGCTAAGGGAGTTCTTGACAATTTTACCAGAAGACCAGTGTGCCATATTGTATCGTAGGCTGCTGTCAGGTCCAAGAAAACAGCTCCTGTCTTCAAGTTTTGTTGCAGCCTGTTTTCTATATATGTAACAAGGGCTAGGACTTGATCTCATGTGCTTTGACTATTCTGGAAGCCAGCTTGGTCAACACTGAGAGCTGTCTCCACCTCTGGAGATATACACTGCAGGATAAGCTGCTCCAGACTTTGAAGAAGATAGATAGCAGAGAGATTGGTTGGTAGCTTGCAATATTGTGTGGGACCTTTCCAGGTTTTAGAAGGGTGATCACTTTTGACATCCTCCAGATCCTTGGCAGGTTACCCTCATTAATAACCCGTATCAGGAATTTGGATAGCCATTGACGGGCATTGGTTCCAAGGTGTTTCAGGAACTCTGGTGAAATATTGTTGTATCCTGTCACCATTCCGGGTTTGATGTTGCGAAGTGCAGTGTCTAGTTCAGTGCTCGTGAATGTTCCTATACACTGATGAAGCGGATTACATCATCTAAATTGCCGCCATTCATCGTGACTCTGCCATTTTACGAGCTTATTCAGGGGAACTTTTGCAGTCTGAAGCAAGTGGCTAACCACTTGGTTTGGGGTGACAGGAGGACAGGGCAGCACTGGTGGGGGTTGTGCTGTGCCAAGTCAACACAGAAGGTTCCAGGATTTCTGGCGGGAATGGGTGAAATTCATATTCCCTGTTGTTTCCTCCCATCTTGCTTGTCTCGTAGCAGCTAAGGACTCTATTAAGTGGTCAGCAATATCTGGCTCTCCAGACTGTTCATACCACTTCAATAGTTTTGAACATTTAGTATCTAAACAAGGAATCTAGACAGGGCTATAGCCTCACAGAATGGATACACACAGCCTTGAAGATGGCTCCACAGAAAAGGTTGTAGGCTTTGTTGATTAGGATGGAACGCCAGGGGCTGGTAACAATACTTCATTCTAGAGTTTCACTGAACTTCTCCCAGTTAGGTTTCCTGAAAGTTCGTCTTTTCTTTAAGCTTCTAACAATGGGCAGCCAAAGGCTGACATGGACACACGATGGTCTATGTTGACTCTCTGGAAAGTTGTGCAGGAGCACCCACAATGCTGGCTGGGGTGACTGTCTAGTGATGTCACCCAGCATAGGTCAGGTGAGTAATCACATGACCATCTAGCCGAGTGAAATGTACCCTGTTGTTCTGGGTCATGGATGAAAATAAGGTCATTGTTTAATGCCCACTCCACCAGTCATTTGCTGTCTGGTTCTGAGTAACCCCAGTATAGTGTATAGTATAGTGGCTGTTGAAATCGCCCACATTGGTAGCCAGGAGAACACGCTGAAAATGAAACCATATGAGAAAATGAAATACTAATGGAAGATGACCAGAAAAGTTTACACACCACTGCCTCATTTTCCTAATGTCCTCTAGCCTCGTTCCTCCTTTTCGTTCATTTCTCTTCCTCCTGCTGTCTCCCTTTTTCTCTTTTCCTCACACTTGTGCATCCTTCATCATCCAGCCCCTGTTTGTTTCACACTCTGCCCCTGTCCATTTAAAGACTTGTTCCTTTTCAGGGTGGTTTTCTGGAATTGATTTTATTTCCCTTCCCCAAGGAGACGTCACCTTCTCTCCAGGTCCTTTGACTAGACAAAAAAGCTGCTAAAGAGTGATTTGAGGTGCTCCCAATCCCCTGGAGTTTGAGAGTATTATTTCCAGAGTATTGGTCCACCCAGAGTTCTGTCCCACTCTTATAAGTGCTGTCATAAAGCCACCGATGCACCTTACCGAACCCTTGTTTGTCAGTTTCCTTCCCCTCTCATCTCCATTTATGTGTGGCTCTCCCATCAAGTTCTCCATCAGGAACATATCTGATTATGCTCCTGAGGGTGATTTTCTACAATGGGACATAGTAGGGGAAGTTGTGTGGGTCCCCTGATCCTGTACTGACTTTCACTCCCAGAGTCCTGGGACTTAACTTTTACGAGACAATAGCAGTGAGAGGGAAAGCCTTCCAGATTCTCCTTGTGTATGTGCTGTCTACAATATAAGCATGATTCAATCCTAGAGAAATTCACAAATAAAAAATGAGAGCCATTGTTTTGGCATGATGACCTAAGAACTGTGTGTAAATAACTTCCGTTTTCCGGCCATAAGTTAGTGTTCTAAACACTGGGCCTGATCCTCATGTACGCTGCCGTGCCTTTGCACCACTCTGACCACATAACAGGGCCTTGAAGGGGGCACGAGTTATATTTATACTTTCTGTAGTGCCCCTTTACACTTACAGAGCCGTGCAAAGGGGCCTTGGGATAAATGAGATGCATGCCATTATTTATAGAGCAGTGCTTCATCACCTTACAACACTGATGAAGGTGATACGTCATCAAAGAAACTAAAGCAAGAACAACAAGGAGATAAAACCACGCTCAAGCTACATTGCCATCTGCTGGGCGGATCAACACTGCCAAATGGATCCTGATATAAGTAGAGAAGTGGGTGAAGACATGCTTATTTTGCAGCCCTTAAGGAACTAATACAAAATATGTGCAAAAGAAATCCAAAGTACAGCTAATTATCTGCTTAAAGATGGCCCGCAATGCAGGGTTTTTTGCATCTTTTTTGCTTCTTTATGATGTATAATAAAGTCCTGAATTTTTTTTAAACCCAATCTTTTTATACTCCTTTGTAGCGTCAACTTTAAACATTGCACTTGAATCCTCACCTACAGCTGCGCCGGGCGGAATGATTGCAGTGTCAAATCTTTATGGGTTTAGCATTGCATGACGTTACTAATTTTATAGTTTGGCTTCTCTCTTCCGCTGCTATAAGTTGATTAGCATCACTGCTAATATTCCAATAGCAAAACTACCCTGAAATGAGCGTTTTTTTTCTTTTCCTGTGTCTATCTATAACACTCAGTTTTCCTTGTCATGATGCTCAAAATAGATCAGCTGAACTGCGTCCCTATCACATCCCAGTCCTCTTTTGACCTTTCCACTTTGAAAGGGAAAATGAGTATCTGTCTCTAAGCTGGCTCTTGGGACGGTCTGGAAATTAGTTTTCAGTTAATGGTGTGTTCAGCTGGGGCAGCTTAAATAAGGCCATTTCACAGTACACATGTTTATGAAACTGATTAAACATAATTATTTATATTTCAGATTTTTTTCCAGTTCGAAAGAATATTGCTCTTGATTTAATCATTTTCTGATGATACAGGGAAATTTAATATTGGTGGGTATAGTAGAGGCAAGTGAAATTTTGGCTTCTCATTTTCAGGAGTTTGAACAGCCTCATCTCCCATCGATGTCAACTGGATTTTCTGGTGCTTGGCACACGTGGAAATCCATTGTACTCTCCAAAGGAAAATCCATGAGAATAAAGAAATAATTATGATAATAGAGATGTATATGTGTGGATCTTGATACATACAATTTCATTGTAACATGCAATAAATAACAGTCCAGGGAATGACTTTTCCAGCTTTGGGAGATTTGTTTAAGGGGTGGTGGTGGTTGTTGTTGTTGTTGTTGTTAAACATACCTTACATTAGGTTTGACCGGTGTTGATCTTGATTATGATCCAGTCAGTGATGTAATTAAAAGTCAACATTGTGATCGTAACAGAGTCTGTTAAAAGAAATAGAGAAGACAAAGTTAAACCCTTCTGATACCTGGGTTATTCGTCCAGCTTTTCATTCTAAGCCAACTTTATTCTTCCTTTACTCCTGTTTACCTGCCCCAGTCCCGATTTGTATATATTATCAGTGTGGAGGTTAGAATTCTCCTGAAACTGCCACTAATGTTGTACTGTAAACTGGGTTCATAGAACTCAACTGCAATAATTTCTGCTACTCCCAATGTAGCCATTTGGCTCGATCAACTTCAGATGAAATTGTACTTGCTGCTCTACACAAGCCATACGAAAGAAGAAGATAGAACTCAACAAAGTGAGAGTCTCACATATGTCTACTGGAGACCAACATAGCTATCACCTTGATGCTCTTTGTCGTCTTACAATAATAAGAATGCATTGCTCTAGATAGTTTTCAGACGGGAAAAAGAGACTGAGCTCCTGCCCTGGGGAGTTTATAATCTAATTAGACAACCTAAACATAATGGAAGGGGGAATGATATGCAATGAAGAACTGTGTGATTGAAGTTCAATTAGCATGTTACTTCCGTGAGTTTGTTGGGTTTGATTAGAATCCTAGAATATCAGGGTTGGAAGGGACCTCAGGATGTCATCTAGTCCAACCCCCTGCTAACACTCCACTCCAGGCAGGGTTTACAGGACTTTTTGAAGAAGCACACAAAGGTAGAAACATTCTAAATTAGTAAAAATGCTGTGTCTACTTGTGTTATGCATTTCCAGGTTATGTTTTGGTAGTTTCTCTGGTAGTTGAATCAAAGTACAGTCTTGGAAATATAGAGAGTGTTTTGACATTAGAAAGTGAGTTTGCCTTTTGAGGGTTTATCAAGGCACATAGTGATGTGTTTATTGCTGGATACCACTGCAAATCCCAATTTTACTTTTACATGCACATTATGCCTCCGCCCTGCTACATCTCAGGGGTCTTTATTTCAGAAATTGATGAGAAACCGCTGCCACCCTCACTCCCCTTTGCTAAGTAGCACTTGGAAAGTAGACAGTGAGGGCAAGGCCAAAAGAAGCAGTGAAGCCCTGTGAAAATTGACATTTTAAAAGCTCTCTTGCACTTAGCTTATTGAGGGAAAGGGTGGCGGGAAAGCAGGATTATAAAACAGTCCATGGGAGTGATCAGAGGAAGGGGAACACACAGGATATTGACTCCATCGTGGATACTGTGGATTCTGCTTTAAAAAGAGAAAAGAATTGAAATTGGAGCCACAAAAGGCTGGGAGATTGGATTGGGAAACATTGTATCAGGTGCTCCAAAACTTTGATTGAAAACTGTTGCTGATTGAATTTCCTAGAGTGCAGGGCAATGGATGCAACCTGTTATATGAGTGTTCTGTTGGTATATATGTAAATAGTCAATAGATAATTGTCAGTAGATAGCACTCAAGAATATGTAGCCTAGCTCCTGAGTTAGGATCAATATAGCTTGTGGTTGTGTCCTGCAAATAGTTTCCTCTTTGAAGGCAGAGTGGGTATGGCAGTTACTTCCAAATGGCTCGGGGAAGTGGGGGGATGGTAAGTAAAACATCCAATACCATCAGACGCGCTTTAAAATGGTGAGAGTTGGTGGCACTGCTTTGATACTGGGAGATTCTATGGCGTGTGCATGCTGGGTGGAATGGTGGTCAAACGTAATGCCATCACCCCATGGGGATACGTTTAGCATGGCCCACCCCTCAGAAAGGAAAAGTCCATTTAGAGCATGCCTCATCTGAGCCCCTGTGGCAAATAGAACACAGTGATGATTGCAGTCGCAGGTTTTTGACTGATCCTGCCCTGCCCTGCATTCAGTTTGTAGAGCTCCTACTGATGCCATGGAAGTAATGCTATGGGTTACTCATTGCTTTTGCATATGAGTTGCAGCAGGAAGAGATCATGGCTCTCCCAGGTGCCATGAGTATCATGTGGGAATCTTGTTCAGTGGTTAGAACAGGATATTGAGTCACTGCTTCTTCCCCTGGCTTGCTATGTGGATTTGAGTAAGTCAGATAACTGCTCTGTGCCTCGGTTTACTGATCTGGAGAAGAGAATAGTAACACCTATCGTAATCACCATTAAAAACTCAACCGATACCGCAATGTGTCGACAGTTATTTTCTGTGACAAATACAGAGGTAAATCTGTGGTATCTCAGATTATAATGATTATCATCATTCCTTTGACCAAAGGCAGACTTCGGGTCCGCACCCCATTTGAAGTAGGTGCTGTACAAACACACAGGTGATGAAATACAGTTGCTGTGATTTTTGAGTACTGTTTGCAAATGTCGAATGGTGACTGCTGAGTGTCATTCTGGTGTTATGAGGCTTCATTAATGAGTGCTTGTAAAGCACTTAGTGATCCTCAGATGAAAAAGTGCTGTAATGTGTAATATGTGAAGGGTTGTTAAATTATAGAGCATTATTGTCAAGGCATCATCTTTCATTCTTGGGACAGGCTTTGTGTGAGTGCCAAGAAAAGTAATAAGTAATCTGCATTAGTTTCATCACTTAAAAGGTAATGGGTGACTTATTAGCATCTATAATATCAAACTGGCTATTGTAGACAGGGACCCTGATTACAAGTACTTAATGACCATAATCAGCTACCTTAACGGTCCAGCTCGAATAGCAGCAAAAGTCCCAGGATGCATTCAGAAACCAGCACTTGAATTCCAAGAAACTTCCTTTTTGCCGAATATTTCTGATGTGTTTGTTCTGCTCATATTTCTGTCCACTGGCCCTCCTCCTCCATCCGTTTCTATAGAACGGCTGCTTTTCGTTGTTCTAGTTTCTTTGTTGATTTGCATTCTGTGGGTCTTGCCAGCTTTGTACAGCCCTGAGTGAGTGCTGTGGCTATGGTATGAAAACATGAAGAGAGAAATCAGAAGACTGGGGGGTGGCAGATGCTGTAGATGCACACGTAGCGGAACAAACACGTTCCACTTAATAAGATAAGATCCGCTTATTAACGTCTCTGTACTACAGATTGACTCAATAAATCATAATGATTCCTTTAGAGCCACTACAGTGTATCATGTCAAAGATCCACTTATTAATATCTATATATTGTGGAAAGATTCCCCCCCCTCCCGCCCCCGGGCCCCGACTTCATGATTTTCTTTTCTTTTCTCTGGTAAAAAGGGTGTGTGAGAGAGACAGTGTTAGTTAGTTGCATTCTAAAATGGGACATCAATTCCTATTTTTCTCAAAATATAGGTAGACAATTGGTGTGAAATTTCATAGAAGGGTAATTTTCATGCCCTTTAAATTTTCTATGGATTTTTTGACTGATTCATACATTTTTAATAGGACGACTTTGGCTCTGGCCAAACTTTTTCCTCGGTAGCACTCCTCTTCATTGTGGACAGATATCTCTTAAAATCATTGCCTGTCGACACAAAATTTGTTAGAGAAGTTGATCCTGAGGACTTCTAGCACAAAGGATGGGGTGGGGGGTCTTTTTTTGAGGGGTGCACTTGAATGTAAGATTTAGGGTTATTTTTGGCTGTTATGCACACAAGCCTGATCAATGGAGGTTGGACACATACAGGAGCAATTGATGATAGGAACTGGACACACACAAGCCTTGTTGACAGGCGCTGAGCACACATGAAATATTTTCAGTTGTGAGCTATGCTTTCTGTCACATTTTATCCTGCAGCAAGGAAGGGCTCACATGCGGCTACTAACAGATGAAATATTTTCTGCTGCAGCTGTACTTCTGTGTTTCAGAGGTCTGGCCCCTACCTCCACCTCATCCAACTGCCACCTTAAACTGAAGCATTCAAAAAAACCTGTAT
Organism: Eretmochelys imbricata; assembly: GCF_965152235.1. Taxonomy (NCBI): domain Eukaryota; kingdom Metazoa; phylum Chordata; order Testudines; family Cheloniidae; genus Eretmochelys; species Eretmochelys imbricata. The sequence continues at coordinate 6,741,318 of NC_135578.1, read as the reverse complement.
GAAATACTACACAAAAATCTTTGTTATGAAGCCATTAGGGTTGTTATGCACACAACATACCTGAACCTAGCCCCAGGGGCAAGGCAGTGAAAGGGTAAGCCACCTAACAATGCGTACCTGCTACACTTCCATCCACGAGCATGCTCCTTACCTCTTTCCACTGCAATTACCACATACTACAGCCTATGTACTCTGTAACCTGCACTTTGGCCTCCTAGGACACCAGCCTTCTATCCCCCTCGGAGCCGCCTTGCGCTCACAGTCCTCCTCCAAACTACCCTCATCCAACATAACCACCTAGAGCACCAAGCATGCATGACAATGTTGGGGAAATGCTCATTTCATACAGGGGTATGTGCGAAAAGGCTCAGCAGTAAGGCTGAGCTGAATAGTCTGTGGTGTATGGTCACTGTAATGCTAAGGGAAGTTTGTGGTGGGAGTAGTAGAACATATGCATGGTTAATTGTCTTTACTTTTCTGTTCCTTGCTTTTTGTGGGTTCACGTTAGATTTAGCATATGGTGTGTAAAGCAATCTTAACTACTTCACAGCCCTTTTGGGTGTGTATTTATATATTCCTATATGTATGCACCTGTGTTTGTATATACATACCAGACTGTGTGTACAACAGATACCCCAGTGTTATGTTAACATTAATGGTTCCTGCCTGACTGCAGGAAAGAGTCTTGAGTTCACAGAGTCAACCAGAGCCTGTGGTACCAAGATATCCCTGCTAGCCTGTTAAGATCAAATTCCACCCCCCTGCCCCCCCCCCCCAAACTGTGTTGCAATGCTAAAGCATAACTGGGGAAGTGGAGGATATCGTAGTTGCCTTAGCTCGGTGAATATCTTTGTTTAATTTATTATAAGATAGACTGTTGTGTGCATTCAATCTGTTTGCATGCAGCTGTATACAGATTGAACAATAGCTGTGTGGTTGGGGTGATAGCCAATGATTTTCTGTTAGCTGCTGGTCACCGTAATGGTGGTGATTTTGATACATCCACTTGAGAGAAAACAATTTTGAAGTTATTTGTTATGTCTAGGGTTTTCATGGGGCCTAGGGGAGTTCAGTGTCCATATCCCCATATTCTTTAAGCCCAAATGAAAATCTCAGCCTATTTGGCCAATGAGATCATAAAGCAAGATTCTTGGTTGTTACCCAAGAATTTAAGCCGTAAATTAAAATATGCCTATTGTAACATTTTGGCTAATTCCCAACAAAAACATCCAGACTGAGTGTCAGCTAGCCCCTTTTGAACCACCTCAAGAGAATCAGAAATATAAAGGAGACTTGATTTACATATGTTGTAATTTAATTTCTCAGTGCTCTCTTTTATTGCCGACTGCAAAACTATGCTGTGCTTTGCCTCCCCTTCCAGATGCTAGATCCCTGGCCTCCTCTTGGTTGCCTGGATACTCTGAGTTTCCTCGAGGCAATTGCTAATCAATGTGGGTTGCAGTTAGGTGATTCCGGCAGACAGCAGCCAGATCTGACATCTAAATGTAGAAACTGGTAGCCAAATTCAGTCTGGGAAGTAAACAGCTAAAACACTGTAACCCTATCTCCACTTCCAGGAATCAATTCGTCTTGTGCTAATCAGACACCAGCACTCTGATTGGATTAGATGAACAGAGGCACTTTTAGTAAAATTAAAGTTCAATCATTTTGGCTCTTCTGGAGAGCAGACAAAAGAGGCATGGCTCAAAAAACAATTACATTAATAATTACATTTTGATTCTGCATGTCAAGACCTTGCTTAATTTTCGTATTTATGTACATTTCTTCCCCAGAATGCCATTTTGCATTAATATAGTATGCAACAGAGACTACTTTTTAAGATGTAAGCCATTAGTGGAAACATTGTCAAAGCACAATATTGGAGCTTTGAAGATAGTATGCGTCCTCTGTAAGTGTTAGCTCCTCGGTGCAAAGAGAGGGCTTTTCATTTATCATTCCAAAATTATGCTTCGCTGTAGGTGTCAGTGAATTCAGAACTGCAGACATAATTTTCAGAGGTGCTGTGGGCACTCCAGATCTCCTATTGACTTCTGTAGGAGCTCAGCACCTCTGAAAGTCAGGTCATAACTACTGTATGTCGCTTGTAAAATGCTTTAGGATCCTCTGGGAGAATGGGTGTTGTGTGCTGTAAGGGGAAGATGATGTTAATAATGAGAGTTGAGTGGACTATTCAGTACAAATTATATTTGTTATGAATTTAGCCCCTTTTGTTTCATAAATTTCTCACAAACAAATGTTAAGTTGCCTTTTCATGTATACGTTCTTTATGATTATTAGCAGGATACTGGAAACAAATAATTTCCAATTTACGGGTGGTTCATAAACTCTTTGCTTTGACTGTTCTCTGTTTGTTATTCATTGTGCTGGCTGGGTTGCTAAGACACAGAGGGTGGTTTGCCTCTTCCTGATTGGTTGATTGAAATAATTGATAGAGAAGTTGAAAAAACAACAAATTGCAAATACTCAAAATTCCAGTAGAAATTTCTGAATGGATGATCATTTGTACTAAGCTTTTGGAGGCTTTCAAGACTGGCAAACATTTTCCTGACTCCCTTATGGTTGTCCAAATACTCATTAATAGGAAATAATGTGACTTTCCACCCAAAGAACAGCAAACCAAACAGAAAGAACAGGAGTAGTGGGGCGGGGGGGGGGGTGGAATTCCCACTCCTCTGGACACAATTAACTCTAGGCTTGAATAAAGACCGTGTGTGGATGTGTCATTGCACAAACTAAAACTATTTCCCCATGTTTATTCCTCCCCCTCGCCTATTGTTCCTCACATGTTCTTGTCAACTGCTGGAAATGGCTCACCTTGATTATCACTACAAAAGATTTCTTTTCTCTCCTGCTGGTAATAGCTCACCTTACCTGATCACTCTGGTTACAGTGTGTACGGTAACACCCGTTGTTTCATGTTCTCTCTGTATATAAAATCTCCCCACTGTATTTTCCACTGAATGCATCCGATGAAGTGTGCTGTAGCTCATGAAAGCTTATGCTCAAATAAATTTGTTAGTCTCTAAGGTGCCACAAGTCCTCCTGTTCTTTTTGCAGATACAGACTAACATGGCTGCTACTCTGAAACCAAACAGAAGTATTTTAAATTTTGATCATGAAATGAGGGATATTTTAAAAACTATTCAAACACCTCTGTAAAAAATTAACAGAAGAATTTTGAAAAGGGGACTCTCAGAGGATCAGAGAAACTACTTGACATAGATTCAAATATTTTTTAAAAAATGTGAGACCTGTGAGTAGATAAGAGAGAGCTACATTCAGTATTAACACATTGGTTTTTTGCATTGGTCAAAATCCAGACCAAACTGCTGCTAAATACCATCCGTGACAAAAGGCAATGTTTGTTTTGGGTTGTTGCTTGTTTGTGTTGGAAGTTAAATGGTGGCAGCCCAGCTTCAATGTTTACACACTTTCAGGAGATGACAATTATACCAAATGTTGCTGGTTTTGTTCGAAAAGAGAAAACCTGGCAGATGCCACAAAATAGCTTCCCCCCTCCCCCCCAAATCAGCTGGTGTCTCCCTCTCAGCCCTTCTGCCTCTTGGTGCAGAGAGAACCCTTTCATTGACCACATATCTCCCCTGTCTGCTTCTGTACCCACGAGTCTGGAAGCTCTAGATGCCATTTCTTGTAGAGTACATGAGTGGGAGCAAATGTAAGCATTAGTTACAGCCTTTGGCTCTTTAATAATGGATGCTGTAATAGGAGCCCTGGGGCCCATTCATACTCCAAAGGCCCAGTGCTCTGTTGCAGCACCTTCCAAATGAACTGAGCATCGAGGAGAAATATACTCATTTGTATGCAGTGAACACAAATTTTAGACACACAAGAACATTTCCATTGGGTCTAGTAGTCTCCGGTTAATGTCCTCGGAGCCGGGCTGTGGTATGGCATTTCCGCAATTTGAGGTTTTTATTCATGGTGAGTTTTTTATCTTCAGGGTGCCCTGGCAAAACACAGAAAAAGAATCAGTTCCTACCCCAAGGACCATCCATTTTAAGTTAAACAGACAGTCTAAATGAATTGCCACATTGAAACACATACAGTAGAACCTCAGAGTTAAAAACACCTCAGGAATGGAGGTTGTTCGTAACTCTGAAATGTTTGTATCTCTGAACAAGATGTTCTGGTTGTTCTTTCAAATTGTTACAATTAAACATGGACTTAATACAGCTTTGAAACTTTACTATGAAGAAGAAAAATGCTGCTTTACCTTTAATTTTTTTAGTAGTTTACGTTTAACACAGTGCTTTTCTGTCTGTGCTTGATTGATGGGTGGGGGACTCCGTCGCTGCCTGATGGTGTACTTGCGGTTCCAAATGAGGTGTGTGGTTGACTGGTCAATTCGTAAATCTGGTGTTTGGAACTCTGAGGTTCTACTCTACGTACATTGAAACGTATAGCTTGACAAAAATATGAGTAGATGAGTAATCGGGCACAGTGTTCAGTTTGGATAATTGGAAGTAAGAGGGGAATTAAAGATGTTTTTAGGGAAGTTTGGTGATATTCTCCCTTGGGGGGGCGGGGAACAAAAAGTGTTGATTCAATATGATATATTCCAAAAGCAAAAAATAATTTAAAAAAATACTGACCAAGTGACCTAGTGATTTTGGTTGTCAAACTTGAGGCATTTTTGCCTGATTTTTCAGAAAGTGATTGCCACTGTTCATGTTTTTATGAACTCACTCTCTAAATCAGTGGTTCTCAATCTATTTACCATTGTGGGCCTCATAAGCAGCTCCCTCTGTGTTATAAGAACAGGAGTACTTGTGGCACCTTAGAGACTTAACAAATTTATTTGAGCATAAGCTTTCGTGGGCTACAGCCCACTTCATCGGATGCATAGAATGGAGCATACAGTAAGGAGAGATATATATATATATACACACACACAGATACAGAAAACATGAAAAAGTGGAGTAAGAGGTTAATTAATTAAGATGAGCTATTATCAGCAGGAGAAAAAAACGTTTGTAGTGATAATCAAGATGGCCCATTTAGACAGTTGACAAGAAGGTGTGAGGATACTTAACGTGGGGAAATAGATTCAATATGTGTACTGTGTTGTGGCCACATCCAAACCATTTATATACTACCTGTATGGCCCTGAGGATGTCACGTGGGCTGCAGCTGTGTGCTGAATGGGCCGCAGGTTGAGAACCATTCGTCTAAATCATGACTGGAAGAGATGAGGGGGTGAACCCATCAGAGTCAGGGAAAAATCATCCTACCCTTTTCTTGAATTTGGTGGTGGAATTTTAACAAAGGTCCCCAGGAGACCTCTTAGCACATCTATGTTACATACTTACCACGATTATCAAAATTCTGCTCCAACTACACACCTATATACCCTTTGTTGAAAACTTTGTGTGTGTTACATATTTGTAGGTCTAACAACATATAAAATCACTGAAATAAATGCTGGACAAAGTATCTGTGTTCAGTGACACACATATAAGCTGAATTGCTACCCATGTATTCTATACACTCGTTGATCTTTGTAATCACCTGTTAGTATCTTTGTAAAATATACAGAGCTTAAAAAAGAAATAACTAAGTAATATTGAATCTCTGGAGAAGTACAAAATAGAGTAGGATAGATTATCTTCTCTTCCTACTTCTTTTATATTCCCCCTCCTTTCTCTCTCACATTCCTCCTCCTCCTCCATAAAATACTCTTGCAGCATATAGAAAGTAAGAATCATTTCTCCAGCAGAGACTGCACCTGCTGTAAGATTCGACATCCCCATTAGGGGCTCTTTCCAGAGGAAGTCATTTCCTTCTCCTTATAAATTATGCATCTGTGTACATTTAAGATTCCGAAATGAAGAATAAAACAGAAAGGTATTGCTGAACATTGCTTTGCTCTGCGGAGTTGACTCCTTGATCCTTTATAGACACTTGAATGGAGCTTACCGAGAATGAAGCTCTGTGTGTTGCTGTCATAGCGTTTCTACATCGCTAAATGCTCTGAGGAGGGAGTCCCTCTGATTTCCAGAAACCGTGAATTTTGAATCCCAGTCCTTGTACTCTAAGACGGCAGTGCGATGGGTAAGATCTTTGTGCAGGGTAAGCCGGGAAGGCAAACTGGGATTTGCTTAGCAACAGAAGCTGGCTTTCCTTTCGCGGGCCCGCCTCAATGAACTCGCTTGATCCTTTCTCCTGGCTGGACTCTTTCTCACTCCCTGTTACCCAGTCTATCCCCATGCCCTTCACAGGGCCCACAGGTGTTAGCCTGGTTTTTCACTCTCCTTCCTGCACACAACCCTCAGACTGCTCAGGCATGGATTCCTGTCTTAATTCACCCCAAAGGCCAATGGAAATAGAGCTTCAGGGATGGACTCGAGTAAAAGCTTGAAAGGAGAAGATTGATTCAACCACTCAAATGGCAGTTCAGATGAATGTTATGTTTTATGAATTAAAATTCATAATGTATGTGATTTGCACATTAAGCTCTAGTGAGCTGTAACTGGCATTGTAAAATAACTGCCTGTTCTCCTGCAAACCTAAAGATTACTTCATTTGAGCAGTGCGTACAGCGGGTTTGTCTACATCTGTGTGTAACTCATTTATAAATTTTAAACATGTACAACACATTCTCCTATAGGCAGGGGTGCGTGTGTGTGTGTGTGTGTGTGTGTTTGTTTGTAATATTTATGACATATATACAGGACATGATGGTTTGGTGTGGTACATAGGTTTCATGTGTATTTATCTGGAATAATCTGCATTTTGTGTGTATATGTATATACACACACTGTATACTCTGAATGTCTGTATAGGATGGAGAGAATATACAGTACATATAGAATGGTATGGTGTCCTAAAAAGTTTTTATCAGCAAGAGTTGGATTCTGATGACACTTTTGTGCCAAATCATTCTCTCATTATTTCCTTATATGTAATCTAGTTAGCTGTAGATATAATGCATAATGTAATCAAATTTACCAGTGTGTTTTCTGAGTAGAATTTTGAAAAGAATTATGGCTGATATAAATAGTGTTTATAGGGTATATATGTGCATATATAAACATGCACTTTTATATTAGGGGTGGAGAGGTAAAAATGTATTTTTGAAACTGCTTTGGGATCCCTGGGAATAAAATGCTATATTTAAATGGACAATATTTTAAGTCAATTTCTGTGGCCCAACGGCAGAAATTAAAATATGTAATAATTGTTGAAACTGGTATGAATAATTGATATTTTAAATATAGACTTGTTTGCTTATAATGTCAAATAATATAAACTGTATTCTGAATATCATAAATTTACTTATATCATACATTCTATGGGACAGGGACTGTCTTTTTGCTCTGTGTTCGTACAGCACCTAGCACAATGGGGGTCTAAATGATGGGGGTTCATAAGTGCTACTGCAAAGTGAAGTAGATTGGAAATGCTGAAATATTTCATTGTGAAGATTGCTATCCTGGCTAGACTGAACCTGCACTTCTAGTGAATTTGCCATAAGATGGGATTTCCCTGAAAGGATCAAAATTGTCCCACAAATTGCATGTGATATTTGCCCCTAAGAGTCTTGCTTTAAAGATTTGGCTAGTTCACTTCTACTCTAACTGACCCCAACAGCTGAAAGAAAGCAGGTGGCACTGGGTGTTTTCCTTTGACAAAGTGTTCCTTTAGAGAGAGATTACTTTTTCAGAAATGCAACAGCCACCCAAAAGAGCTCTTCTATTAAAGCAGGTCATCCCAGCTTTTCATCACCTATCTGGTGATAGCAGTAATGAATTTTTTATTTTCTGCAGGGTTCACTCTAAATCTGACACAGTATTGTGTGGTGCATACATATAAAAAGCCACTAATTGAAATTCAAATGTAATGAGATGAAGTTTTGCTATTCACCACAGCTGCCTTTGTTTTAGTCCTTGTACGCTCAGTGCACCTAAACAATGCAACCCTCACTTCTACTTTTAAATTCAACATGAATAAATTAAAAGGAAAGAAATCTTTCTAGTCTATTCCAGAAGTGAAATATAGTTAGAAAAACAAGAACCATTATTTTTGTCTTTTGCGGGGAGAAAGAGGTTTTGATGGAATAAGAAGAAGAATAAAAAATCTTGTGGCTTAAAATCTACTTTTTTGAACATGCAAATGTGTTTCTATTGCCTAGGTAACTATTATGGAACACCCAAGCCTCCCAGCCAACCCGTCAGTGGGAAAGTGATTACCACTGATGCTTTGCAAAACCTTCAGTCCAACTCCAAGCAGTCGACTCCAAAACGAACCAAGTCTTATAATGATATGCAAAATGCTGGAATAGTGCATACGGAGAATGAGGATGAGGATGACATCCCTGAAATGAACAGTAGCTTTACAGGTAAAGCAAAAAATATTCTTGTCCATATTATAGGACGCATTGCATTCTCCCCTCCCCCAATAGGAGCCCTGCAAAGCTGCCAGCTCTGGATTGAACCACATTGTAATCTGGGTTAGAAGTATTTCTACTGTCTTCTATTAACACATTTTCCCTAGCTCACAGAATAGTTTAAAAATGTCAGGGATTAACCTAGATGTGTATCTGTTTCCCATACAAAATTATATAGCCCATGATTCCATTTCCCCCCCCTTAACCTATCACTATACTCAACAAAGCTAATTTGCTAAATGAAGGGGCATTATGGTTAACATAAAGCATTTCTTTCTTGAGAGTTCAGAGTAGAATTATGCCATAGACTCTTAGACTTTATCTGTGAAGGGCACATGAAATGAAGATAGATTAGAGAATTCTAAGAAAATTCACTGACTCTTTACCTTTTTGATATCTTATGTTAATGATGGTTAAAGTCTGATTAAACAGCACAGAGAGAAGTTGTATATTTTCTTCAGAACCTCCTGTAGTCACTTCGTTTTACAGTCTTACATAATCATAGATGCCTCTAAAATGGGAAGTAGCTGGGAATTCTGAGTAGACATCTCTTGCTGTGTAGAATAATTGAGAATTTCACATCTATTGTACAGGATGGGGCGCGTTTGTCATTTGAGGTACATTCATGTTCCTTTAAATAGTGTCCACTGAATTCAGTGGGCCAGATTTTGCCCTCAATTGCATTAGGATAGATCTATTGGTCCTGCTTTGAGCTGGGGGTTAGACTAGATGACCTCCTGAGGTTCCTTCCAACCCTGATATTCTATGACTCCATCAATTCCAAACGAGATGGAGCCCACTTGACAGGAGTGTATGTTCCAAATGATTGGACAGCACCTAGAGGAAAGTAAAATAAATTATTTTAAATCCTTATAAGCATCACACTAATCATTTTGCTCTTGGAGAGGCAGAAGCCGTTTTGTAAAAAGATGTGATGTAGTATTGGAGAGCATGTAAATATTCTGAACCTTTTCCTGTGGACAATTAAAAGCAGCTGCTATTGCAAAAGTTTTAATGAAAATCTGAAAATCTTTGTCATCTTGAAATATTTTGAACAATGTGTTATTTTGTTGGAAACTAAATCTGCGTTGATCCTCACTCCCACCTGTGACTTTTCCCTCTGCTGTTTTCGCTTGATTTTCAGCCAGGCCGCAAAAAATCAAGGAAGTGTTCATTACCACTGACACTTCTACCCATTGTAATCAGGGGTCTGTGGAGCAAGTTGGATGCGTTTGAAACAAATTGTTCCCTCTTCACTCTCTCTCCCCACTGTTTTTCTTTTAATTGCTGGCCACGTATTTCTTACCTACACCAAAGCCTTCTCAAGCACGTATAGTTTACTCCTTCTGTTCCCTGTGGTACATCCCCCAGTATGCTGGGGCTGGCCCACAGAGAGTCAATGAGATGTGAAAGCAAACTTGGTCTGCTTAAGAAGTCCTTGTGTTTCACTTTCTAAAATGTCCTGTGCCTGTCAACGGGTCTCACACTGATCTCTCTGATGTTAATTTGATCTCATGCTTCAGCCTGCAGGGGTCTTGAAGGAACTTTTTTTTTCTCTGATGCACAATCTGCGTCGGGGGTTCACCTAAAGCATCCAAGATCAGCCACAGCTGGAGATGGGATACTGGTTGGGGTGGACCAGTGCTCTGAGGTGGTACAGACAATCCGCTGTTTGAGATGCCTGACGGATGTGTCTTGCTCACATGCTCAGAGTCTAGCTGATCGCCAGATTTTGAGTCATGAAGGAATTTTGCCCCAAGTGAGATTGGCAGGGATTTTGGTTTTGTTCTGCCTTTCTCTGCAGCCGGGGAATGGATCGCCTAGGCATATTTCACCTTACCAATTCCCTCCCATCACCGGCATCGCAGGGTCTCCAGTTCTCTGCCTATGGCACCCAAGAGTTTAGTCTCCTGAGGACTAAAATCCCTTCATTTTACTGAAGTGACTGGGCTCAACATGAGGGTATTTGGGTGAAATTTGGTGACTTGTGAATTGCAGGAGGTCAGACTACATGATCTAACAGTCCCTTCCGGCCTTAAACTGCATGAAACTATGGTGCTGCCCCTCTGGCCCAGAGACTAGGAGCATTGCGGGAAAGCTGTCGCCTGCCAGAAGCTGACCACTCCGCTGCTCAGTGCTGGCAGGCTCAGAGCAAGAGACTAAATGGCTCTGTCCAAATTCCACTGAGGTCAATGGGAACTGGTTCAAGCCCTTAGTCAGGATTTAAACACTGATCCTGTATCTTGGTAGCCCAGAACTTTCAAGTAGCGTCCTTATGATTTATATAGGGCTGCACATCTTTTCAGCTGCTGTGCAAGCATTAATTAAGCCTCACAATGCTCCCATGAGGCATGGAAGCAGTGAACGGTGTTGTTCTCATTTTCACAACCAGGAAACAGAGAGAAGTAAATTGCCTCATTTCGGAGATGGTTGAGCTCCATGTGCATTGCAAGCTGTCAGTGTCTCTGAAAATCAGGCCAGAAGTGATTGGCACAGGATTATGTAGCAGGTTGGTGAAAGAGCCAGGACTAGAACTCAGAAGCCCTTGGCTCACACTCCTCTGCTTAATCAACACCATTACCTAGTTTCTTTCCAAACTATGGGCAGGACTCTCAGTTGGTGTCAATTGGCCTCGCTCCTGTTATTTCAGTGGAGCTGTGCTGTTGATTTTCCTCTAAGGGCCAGATTTTCAAAGTTACTTAGGTGACGAAACATGTTCCTGGTGGGATTTTCAAAGCTATGCACCTAAATCTCATTGGTGGTAGCACTTCAGGTCCAGATTTTCAAAAGTATGTAAGTCTTTCTGCCAGCGCAGCACATTCCTTCCATGCGTAGAAGCCTGGTTGTCAGGTCTGCTGAAACATTTGCGCTTGCAGATAGATATCCGTGGAGGGACATGCCACTTTCTGTGTGAGATAGCAAGTGGTAGTCACTGGAGAGATGCCTGTGACCATTCTTTCCTTGATCTTTATTCAGCCTACTGTTGCATTTTAAAGCTGAGTCAGCAGCCACAGCATTACTGTAACAGATCAGAAACAGAGAAGCCAACTAAGACATTTACGGTTGCTCTTGTTTCAGAAACACAGAAGTTAACTGAGGTTTTATAAATGCTCCTGCACTTTCTTTTCATTGTTTTCTTTTTGTTTTTAAGAGCAACCAAAGTAGCTGTCAGTATAATCAGAAATTATAGCATTTCCACACAGAACAGGAGGTTTTTCTGCTGTTATCACTCTCTCCGTGTTATTGGGTCAGGTCCTGATCCCACTAAGACCAGTGCACATCATGAGTCACCACTCCGTTGAAGTCACTAGAGTTACACCCGTGTGAAATGAGTTTCAGACCCATCCTCCACTCTGGCCCGTAGGCATTTCCTGTACATACATTGTATTGAAATTGCCAACTGTTATTCCCTTGTCCTCTGTCTGCTTGTGAGCTTCTTGGAGCAGGGACCATCCTTCTTAAGTGTTTGGAAAGCACATGTAGTGGGCACTAGAGCAAATGAACAGGAACAATAGTACTGGGGCAGACTACAGCCCTGGAAACAGCAAGCCTTATGGAGGAGGATTCTTTGATCGGGGCCCTTCTTGATCAAGAACCCCAAGACGTGGGAGAAGTCTCCAGACATTCTTTTCCCTTAATTCTCTCTCCATTGAAGGGGCTTTCTCTTAGGCCTGGTTTGCGTGAAATATCCCCAAATCAACTGTCTAAGACCATTAAACACAAGATTAATTAAAAATAGGGAAGAAAGTTCAGATTAACAAAACAAGTGATATTCACAATTATTATTATTTATATTTCAGTAACATCTAGGAGCCCCAGTGATGCAGGGATGCTGGAACCATTTTTATAGAAGGGGTGCTGAGAGCCACTGAACCAAACAGTAAATGCTGTATATAATGGAAACCACTTCAAGTCAGGGGGTGCTGCAGCACCCCCCGCACCCCTAGTTCCAGCACCTAAGCAGTGATGGACTGTGACCCCCCTTGTGCTGGGCGCTGCACAAACACAGAACAAAAAGACCCCAAGGAGCTTACAATATGTCAGGCTTGGCATTTGACAGAGGCTCGTCTGTCTAGGTACAGAGGCTTACTCGTAATGGACAGGAGTTCTCTGGCCTGTCGGGGGAGTTCTATGGCTCGTGTTATGTAGGGGATGAAACGAGACGCTCACAGTGGTCACTTCTGGTCATAGAGCAGATCTACACTTAAAACACTGCATCGTCTCTGCCACGCCGCTGTAGTGCTTCAGTGAAGACCCTCTATGCCGAAGGGAGAGAGCTCTCTTATCAGCGTAGTTAATCCACCTCCCTGAGAGGCAGTAACTATGCTGACTGGAAAGTTTCTCCAGCTGACCTAGCGATGTCTGCACTAAGGGTGGGGTGGGTGTAACCACATCGCACAGGGCCATGGATTTTTCACACCCTGGAGCGACATCGTTATACCAGTGTAAGTCTGTAGTGAGACCAGATCTTAAAGTCTATGTCTCTATAACAGCTTTTTTAGGAAAACCATCTCTTGTCGTCCATTTCCTTGGTCAACTTCTCAACCTGTTAGCCAGGCAGTATCTCAGAGACATATCCTCTTGTCTATTTTTTTCCTTCGAGTCCTGTTAATTCTCTGAGTCTCTTTCCCAGCCCATTGAGTCCCTTTGATATGCCTGGCTCCTCCTTATACCAGGCATCCCCTTGTCCCTACTCCCCCCCAGGTGAAGCTCCCAGATTTTTTTCAGGATTGTGTTCAGTTTGTTTGTTCCATCTTTGCTTCTGACCACCCCCAAAAGTTACTTTGAAGGTAAATCCCCCTGAGGTTTGGAACCCTTATCGCAGCTCTGCACGCCTTTTGCAAAACTCCATATTGCTGAATATAAATCCTGAAACCTCACATCTTGTGACTTTGCAACTCCCACCCCACCCATCCCTCCCTCACAGGACCTATTGCTGGGAAAAGGTCATTCTGAGATCTAATTAATCTCCTTTCTAATGGGAACTGGCCCTGATGAGAACAGTTAACTGTGAAACCAACACACAGTTTTGCCTTTTACGGAGACAGGAGGTATATATTCACTATAATTCCCTCTGACTAGTGTTTTCTACTCTGTGAGTTAATGAAAGATACAAATAATCTGTCACCATGAGATCAGACTTCGGCCCCTTGTCTCCACCAACTGAGCACAAACATCTGGATAGAAGAGCATTGGCCCACGCAGGTCAAAAGACTTTTTCATGCTTATTTCATGCCAGGGATAACTCTGCTAACCATATTAAAATTCTCCGTGTTCTGCAGAGGACCTGTCTTAGACTTGTGTTTTCAAGCTTTGGCATGTTTACACTAATGATCTGACGGGTAAGGGAGGGATGAATCATATTTTAGTTTCTTAATCTTGCCAATCTCGACTTAAAAATATTTAAAGGTGCAAATGCAGGAAGCAGACAGTGGGGGTGTTGAACTAATCTTGATAATTTTTTTATTTTTCTGGTTTAGAAAATATTATATCAGTGCCTTTCCTGTTCACAGAAACAGAAGGCAGGGCTCCCCCATGGCAAGGAGTTGGGATTTAGACTGGCCAGTAACTCTTGCTTTGGAAGACTGTTGTGGATTTCCACCCCCTTCAAGAAGCAAAGCTCCCTTGCAGAGCGGTCCCCAGGGGATAGCGAATCAGGGTGACCGCTCCGGGCCCCGCATTTTTGGGGGGCCCTGCGGGTCAGCGCGATTGGCCAGTGCTGCATGGGCAGCAGGTGAACCGCTGGCTGGGGGGAGGCTACCCTCAGCCCCGCCCCTTCCACCCAAGGGAGAGTGCACCCAGCCCCAGGAAGGCAGGCGACGTGGCCCCAGCCTCCTGGAGCCCAGCGGCACTGCCGAAGCGGGGCCGTGGGGGGGGGGCAGTGCCATCAGGGCCACTCCTGGCTGTTTGGGGAGGCACCACCTCCACCAGCCTCCCCTACTCGCTCCCGGCGTGGTCGGTCCTGGAAGTGATGTCACTTCCGCCCCGGGCCCCGCACGCCCTAGGGGCGGCCGTGCTCCCTTTACTGAGCTATGTCTACACTTAGCAGCCTATTGCGGCCCAGCTTCAGGGCTGCAGCCGCGCCCCTGTAGCACTTCGGTGTAGACCAGCGGTTCTCACCCTGCAGGCCGCTTGTGGGCCAATCAGCGCACAGCTGCGGCCCATGTGACATCCCCAGGGTGATACAGATGGAATATGTATTGTGTCGATGCGGCCCACACAACGCACAGAGAGATGCATATGCAGCCTACCACGGTAAATAGGTTGAGAAGTACTGGCGTAGACGCTCACTGCAACAGGAGGGGTTCTCCCGTCACTATAGTAACTCCAGCTTTCCGAGAGGTAGTAACTAGGTCAGCGGTTGACCTAGCGCTGTCTACATGGGGACATGGGTCAGCTTAAGTCTGTCACTCAGGGGTGTGGATTTTTCACACCCCCGAGCATGACATAGCTGGGTCGATCTAATTTTCTCTTGTACCCCAGCCCCAAGGCACAGCAGTGTTTAGAACATCTGTAAACTAAGGCCTGGTCTACACTGTAAAGTTATCTCCGTGATGCTATGTCAGCCGGGGTGTGAAAAAACTTATGCTGACCTAAACTCTCAGTGTAGATGCCAACAGAAGAGTTCCCTTGACATAGCTAACTTAGGCCTGGTCTGCACTTAAAATGTAGGCTGACCTAGCTGTGTCACTCAGGGCTGTGAAAATGTTTGTACCTCTGTAGACATAGCTACTCTGTTGCTTATGTGTAGACATAGCCTTGCTCAGGGAGTTAGCGTTCGTACACTCACGGGAAACCCCCTTCTGTGGGGCAGGCCGAGCCTATGCTACTGGGCTATGCCAACGTAGCTATGTAATTAGAGTCTCCATCGTGTAATTAGGAGCAGAGATCCAGTTTGTGTGGAGCAGCTCCTAGGGTTTAAGGATGTGAGGAGATGCTACAGAGACCATACACTGTTGCCATTTTGGAGGGTGGGTTAGGGTCTGCAGGGATCCGATGACCCCATTCCCTCACTGTCCCCCACGCCCACCCCCTAAATACTGCAAGCAGAGATTTTTCCTCAAGAGAGAGGAGAACCATGCACCCATCACTAGGGACTATACTATTGCTAGGATTTTACATGGAAGGCACTTAGAGGCTCTGGAGATGAGTAGCATTGTAAAACCCCATGGATGGGGGCAGAACAGATTGTTGCAAGCTGCCACTTACAGCAGGATCTCATGACTATTATAAAACATTGAAATAAATTATTTTCATTGCTTAATATGAAATTGTTTAATATGAAAAAACTCTACCACTTCATTGAATTTCTATGGCACTTGTGCTCCAAGGTACCTTAGGCAATTCTGAAACTCTCCCAATCGATCCTTCTGCTGAAAGGAATCTTATTCTCTTGGGCCCCAACCCCACAAGTTGTTCTTTGTGGGTGGGCCCTTGCACCCTTTCAGAGCCCCATTGAACTCAGTTACTTCAGCAGGCCCCAGTTTGCAGGATTGGGGCTTTAGAGGCAACAGCTACAGGAAAACTCACTATCAGTCTCCCAAGTCCTGTGCTTTGAAAGGTGAGTCGAGTCTTTGGAACCAATATCAATGCAGGTATGGACACAAACAAATGAACAAGGAAGAAAAAGTGGTACAAATATTTGAGTGTGTTTACCGATAATCCTTTTTGTGATTCTACAGCAGATTCTGGGGACCAAGACGAGCACAATATACATAGTATAAGAGAAACAACGCCACCACCTGTGAATAATAGCATCACCGCCGTTCCCACCACGGAACCATCTCAGAAGCTCCCTCAATACCTACCTCCTTCTGCAGAGGAAAACCTAGGTCCTCTACCTGAAAACTGGGAGATGGCCTATACCGAGAATGGAGAAGTCTATTTTATAGAGTAAAGCTCATATTTTGTTTGTGTGTGTGTGTGTGTGTAATCTCTGTCTGCAAATGTACATACAAACCATGTGTATTTAATGTCTACAGTTGCTTTTGAGAACTGAAAGATCTTGACCAGTTGTAAGACGTTGCAGTGCTCCTACTTGTGCATTTCCTGAGTGGATCAAGCAGCCAAACTCTTCCAGAGTTCAGAGGTGTTGAAAATCCAATAAATTTCCGGAGCTACTGTAGTTTTTTACAAAGATAGTTACAAGAGCCACCGGCAGTTAAAAATATTGGTTAGTTTTCTGGTTTGGGATGAAAGCTTCTAATGGAAAGACGTTAAGAACTCTCTTTCAGAGCCTGCCTGTGTACATCAGAATGGTCGGGAAAATTCCTCCAACCCCATGCTCAATCAGTAGCAGAGCCCGGCAGCTAACTTGGTACACTGCTGTTCTCATTAAAGAGGAGGGTCCAAATTGGATGCTGACATGCTCCAGTGGGCTTGCACAGGGCATAACTCAGAGCAGAATTTGGCACACAGTATTTGGAAGAACCAGGAAGACATAGTGCTGTGGATACTTTTTGCTTGACAGCTCTGTAGCGTCAGCTGCTTTAAAGTGGTCTTAATATTGATTTTTTTTTTTGTACCATGAATAATAGTCTCTAATTGTACTTAAAAAGACTGATTAAGACTTGAGCAGCTGCTAAAACAGGACTGTCTAATATGAGAGATTCCTCAGACAGAGTTAGCTAGTCATCAGAAGACTGCAAATAGTGTTTGTAGCCTGAAAACAAGCTAAATAAATCTCATAGCTGTCTTTATGAGTATGGGGCAAGGAATTCGAATTTGGTTCTGAAGGTTAGTATACTGTAGTAATGGAAACTGAGGCCCTCTATCTACAGACCAAATACGGTGCATCCAGATACAAAGCTGGCTTTTCCTTTATATAGTACTTAGACCAGAACCTCAGCTTTGACATGTTAAAAATCCCTACTATTTTCTATGGGTGAGATAACTGCCAAACTGACTTTGATTTAAAGGAGTTATGCTACATTATTGTCTGGTGGAGTGACTATGATCCTCTAATGTCTAGAATTGAAGTTACCGTGTCCTTTGGGAGAGATTCTTGGGAGGTCACGCCACCGGCAAGGGCAGACCAGCAATCCTCTGTGCAGCACGGCCTCGCATACACTGTGTGTGCAAGATTATGCTAATGGGGGTGGGGATAGGCCCAGACCGTTCCCAAAAGTACCAGAATACCAAGTATTTTGAGGATGCAGCGGTAGTCACCCTGTTTGTGCTTTAATTTGAATTGAG
The DNA here is from genome assembly GCF_965152235.1 of Eretmochelys imbricata. NCBI lineage: Eukaryota > Metazoa > Chordata > Testudines > Cheloniidae > Eretmochelys > Eretmochelys imbricata. Next base: position 6,723,695 of record NC_135578.1, on the reverse strand, counting down.
ACAGGTCCATTATACTAAACATGGTGCTCTGCCCTCAGTCGTAACTGAATGGTGATTTTGTGCTACTACCTTCATTCTTTGAAACAGTTTTTGGAGGCAGAGTGATTTATTATGCGTTTATGCAGTCTTTTAATGAGCTAAAGCCCTGAATTGCCAAATGGTCTTTAAAGACTTGTTAGCTCTTTTGTGACAAAATTTAGGGAGGAGAAGGATGTTTCTGTTATCAAAATCATGTACGTGTCCACTAGAACTTACTTCTGGATCTATCCTTACTTCTATGTGCATACTTGATTCTTTAATACTGTTGCAAGTCATGCCGCAAAACAGGGAAAAGAGAGAGGATGGGTGTGATTCAGTTCATAACAAATAATAATGATCTCAGCTATTGCCCGCAGATCAACTACGTTTCAGTGTAACTTTAGAAAAAGAAAACAAATCCCACCCAATGATTTTGTACACCTCGCTGGTTACAGGGTTGGGAGCAGAAATTCCATGTGAAAGGCTGCTTTTATAATATTCCCTGTCCAAACAAAACCAGGGAATATTGCAAATAGCACAAAAGTTCGTTCTCTTGAGTTTATCAGATGGAGGAGGCTTGGATAAATTTTGTATGCTTAAGCTAGCAAGACCTTATGGGGTTCTCTTGTCACTGGGAATGACCCACCGGACTGACAATTGCTAAAAATATGCAAATACTGTACCCATCCATATCACCACCATTTTCCCTAGCAAACCGCAAACCTTTTATACATTGGAGGAACCCCTTTGCTTTATTATTGATGATTTGTCTTGCTTTGCTAGAGTTCAATTTACTAGTCTGAGAAACCCAAACCACGACCAATGAATTCATCAGAAACTCTCTGAAGTGCACAAAAGAACTGAATGTGTTCCTTCTGCACTGGGAAGGCTGACTAATGAAATGGGTGAAACCAAGGACCTTTTACTACAGCACTCAGACACAAGAATAAATCAGACGTGGAGTCTTCTCCGAGTTTGCTGGTTGGCTGTTAGTCCTGAAAGTAACATAGTCCTCATTACATTATTTCTTAGTTCACAAGGGGTGTTGTGAGGTCTAGTTAAAATTTGTTAAACCTCTTTGAGAACCTTGAATGTGGAGTGAACAGTATCAATGTGACATTAGAACTAAGCACTATTAAACAGAGCCAAAGGCTAAGCTAGATAAATGATATTTCAGTTTTAGAAGAGGTTAGTGTCTTCAGGTTAGATAATATGCAGAAGAATGCATCAAGCACCAGGACTAGTTTATAGATTTAAGAGATTATATTACCCCTTGTCCTAAGACACAAACCAAAATAAGGAGAAAAGCATCCCTACAAAGTATATTTAAAGAGGATGTACACACAATCTTCATCCTTAGGACAGAAGTCAGGAGCTGGTCCATGGACTTGTGAATAGAAAGAGTTGAAAGTTTGCGCTGGTCACGATTTCCATCACAGATTTTGATAGAAAAGTTTTTCCTGTTAATAGAAACATTTTCATTGGAAATATCTGTTCTGATTGATGTTTTCTCTCAAAACCCAACAAATTTCGAAGAAAAATTTAGACGAAAATAAAAAAAAAAATTAAAATTTCCCCGAGGAAATAACCCATTTCCTAGCCAGCTCTCGGTGGCAGATGAGCCCACGAATTAGCCTCCACATTAAAATGTGATCCAGAGTGTAAGTGAAAGTTTACCGGTCCCTGCTGTAGTTACCCCTGTGCCTTTCACATGAATTTCTGACTTCTAGTGCTGACTGTTTTTAAAATCTCAGATATTTTTTTCCTATCAATGCTGAAAGTCTCTTGACTTGCTAGCCGGTTTTATAAAACATAACGTTGTTATATTTCTTCTGAAATAAAAATATGCTTTCAGCTCAGTTGAATCATAGAGAGGGCACATGTTTTTCTGTCACTGGTACTTTAGCTCGGTTTATTAACAAAGGTCATATTTCCATTTCTGGTTTGCAGCCATAATACTAAAACAACATCTTGGCTAGACCCACGGTGCCTGAACAAACAGCAGAAGCCTCTAGAAGAATGTGAAGATGATGGTAAGGGACTGAAAACAGTGAACTAAAACTTAGTGTGTTTGCTCTAATTTAGGTAAATAGATCCCCCCCCCAACAACACTATGATTGCAAAATGTAAAATAAAGAACCAAGAGTGCACAGAGATAACCACTATGAACATGAGTTTGTTATACAATCACTACGCACATGTAAGGTGAATCATCATGATTTTCAAATGATCTTGAGTCAGACGATCACAGAAGTATTAGAACGAGGAGGCATCCATTTTTGCACAAAAGGATTTGAATGTTCATTGTTGCTGAAAGAGACCAAGGTCCTTTGAATGCATGCGCTAGCTAGCACGCCTGGGCAGGCATGAAGTAAATGGTGCTCTGCATGGCCCATTGCCTTATGCTGTGGTTAGTATGTTTTAAGTGGATCCAAAGGACATTATTATTTCCTCATTTGGGTAGAATTAAAAGGTTAATGTATTGCTTCACTTTTGAATGTTACAGTCTGGTAGTCTGGTTAGCATTATGATTGCTAAAGAGAAATTATATTTGGAAATCATGGATTTTTATCACTTAATTTGCACCAATACCATTTTGCATTCCTTGAGATGTTGAAAATGCAAGCCAATGTTCAGTTTGAAGGCACATAAATAAATCAAGTATCCCAATCTGTGACTGGAAGAGGAGGTATTTCACTTAAGTTTACCTTTAAAAAGGCACCAAAACAAAAAGTTCAGTACAAAAAAATTGCAAAAATAATAAGGGCCAGTAAAACGTTTGTGAAAATATGCACACAAATTTTGGTCCGTTGAACTTTAACACCTACACACAAAAAACACCAAAACAGGAAAACAATGGCATTTTAACTAGCACAGTGCTAGGCATGAGCATTTTAGAGTGTCTGCATTATTATTCGAAAGCTAATTTGGGGATTATGATCAGTCACCTTCTCGCTCAAGCTATTTGTGAGTCAGGCTCCTATGCTTTAGGGGTATTATCTTACTTAGGAAAGGAATGGACCCGATTGTTTCAGAAGTCACATCTAAAGTTGCTGTTACAATCTTGTAATTTGTCAACCTTCATTTTTTTCACATCTGAGTTCTTTTTCACAGGTAATGCCTGGATTTGACTGTACAAACCGCTTTTTCATGAGAAAACCAGATAGTTGTACATGTGGCTAATGGACTTGAATGCTCTCAAAATACAAGATGTCTTGTGATTGCACAAATTTTAGACAAGACACTATGCATTCAGTTTTAAGAGGCCTACTTGAGAGCCCTTTGAAATGTTGGCCCCTTCTGTTGGAGACTAGATCCTGCAAAGTTTGTGGGACTCCAAGCACGGAGATCCTTGATCCAGGGTTGATCCCTTTGCAGGACTCGGGTCTGAAAATAGATATATCACTGGGAGCTCGGAGAAACAATTTAAAATAGAACATAAATTACACCTAAGCTTTCCCCTTGCTGAGGCTAGAGTTTTCCCTGAAGCATACCCTCTGTCCTAACTCTCTCTTCAGAGTGTGGCTCCAGCTCCTGTTTATAGTCTCAGGTTTCAGAGGAGCAGCCGTGTTCGTCTGTATTCGCAAAAAGAAAAGGAGGACTTGTGGCACCTTAGAGACTAACCCATTTATTTTTTATAATCTGGTTGAAGTTAACAAGGTGCACCTGCCACTGTGACTCAGCGGGAAACACCCTGCGCTTTCATACAGGGTCAGGATACAAGAATCAGGGTGACTTACCAGAGGGTCCCCTACATTCTGGTACCATGCACCAGAGTCTGCCATTCTGTTATACCCTCATCCTTTTCAACTAAACAATAGGCACCTGAACAGCTTGTGTAATTGGGACAGTTAATTTATAATAGTGTGATATATTTTTTAAAAAGTAGCTCCTTCCTTTCAGCTCATTTTATCGTTCCTGCCTATGTTTGCTAATGAATTATTCTTTTTCTAACAGCAAGTAGTAAAACTCATTACGTCCCAGGTGCATTTAGTGCACTGCACACTTTTACTTCGCTGTTCTAAGTCTGTCTTTATAGTTCGATAAAAGCTCCTAGGTGTGAAGAAAAGGTAAAATAACATTACAAATCCCAGATGACAGTCTGATCCAGCCACTGTGGACATAAGGTTGCTCATGTGAGTAGCTCCACTGAAGGCTATGGGGGAACTCCCAGGAGTAAAGTTGCGTGTCTGTTTTCAGGCTTGGTCACATCATGTGTACTGTGGAAAAAGTAAATACTTTGAGTGTTAGACATCTTTTCAGACTTGTTTTGAATTTTATCTGTGTTGTATTCTTTCCATGGCGGAGTACAAATCCCTGAAAGTTTTCTGTTGTTTACTGTATATGAAGAAAATGCCTATTAGCATTTCACACACAAATATCTAACCAATTATTCTGGCATACTATAACACAAACAGCTCATGGGTAAGTTAGAGCACATAACGTATTTCTTCAGTGTCATAGTTATCAACAGCAATCTGATGGTATTGTATCTCTTATGTGTGTCATTTATTAACATAGCTAATACTTTTCTGTTACGTCCCAGCTTGTTTTACCATCTGCATTCTAGTTGTCATCACCTTTCATTTTCTGACTGCAGTATTATTCATAAGCCAAGCAATACCATAATCATCTGTCATTGTTAAGTGTTGAAAATGAGGTCTCTTTGAAGTTAATGCAGCTACATCTGGGTCTCAGGCTCTTTACTGGTGCATCTGTTTTGCAGGATTGGAAATTTAGGCCCCAAATGAGCAAGGCACTTAAGCACATGCTTACCTTAAGTGCATAAGGTAGTCCCAATTAAGTCAGCAGAGCTACCTATGTATTCCAGTTTGAGGTGTTTAAACAAACATCTCTGAACTGGGTTCTAAGTGACATCCTATTTAAGGGCAAAGAGTTCCTCTCAGATCTGCACTCAGCTTTGGTCTCCTGATCAATATATAGCCTTTTGCATCTGAGTGTTTTCCCACAAAAATGATATGCAAATTTGTTTATCACTCAATCTAATCACATGTTGGCATGAAAGTAACTGATGCACAATTGTTTTAACAGTGCAAGAACCTATTCTTTTATGACTCACATCAAGGTCCGTAAATACTGTGATCACTAAGATGTGATAAACTGAGAGTTTGATCTGTGCAAAATTGGTGTTGGTTCTTCTGTTTACTATAGCAATATCTTGCTTGCTGCTGGTATCTGAAATTTTCTTTTAATTTTTTCTGTCTCATTTACTGCTCTTCCTTTGGAGAAGAAGGGGTACACACGGAGGAACTGGACAGTGAACTAGGTAAATCATCCATCTCTCATTTTGCTGTATGACTGACTGTACCATTTTTAGCCTCTCATTGCTTGACTTCTCCTTTGTGTCATTTTGCATCTTTCAAGTCTTTAATTTCAACAAAACCGAATTCAGTAACAAAATGTATCAGGGTTTTTGACACTGCAAATAGATTTTTTCCCCCCCCCATTATGTGGAATCTTAAGGCACAGTTCTTATGGTACTGGATCCCAAAGAAGAGAAACAAAGTAAGGCCTCAATCTTGAAAGGCTTGAGAACGTTTACTCTTATGCACAGTGGGTTTTAATTTTCACCCTGATGAAGTCAATGGAGTTTTGCCATTGACTTCAGTGGGGCCAGAATTTCACCCAGTGAGTAGGTCCATTGACTTCCAAGTTATGTGAAGAGTAGGCACATATATAAGACTTTTCAGGATTAGTACCCAGCATTCCAGAGTAGAGAAACTAAGTGAAATTTGGAAAACTGGCTAAAAATATCCCACAGAATGTTTTTGCTGAATTTGTCAATGAAACAGCAGACATTTTGCCCTAGTAGCTGATGTTATAAATCAAGAATAAATTTATTTTAGATGGTGTGGTCCAGTGGTATTTTCTAAGTGTTTTTGAAGAGTGCAATCATAATATATAATCTCATTTAGCATTAGTTAGTTCAGTCTGTAATTATAGTGCAGAAAACTATTAGACAATTATTTCTGCTCCACATTCTAGTCCATTTTGAGAGTTGAAAGGGATGAGTATGTTATATGTGACTGTATTTTCATTAGGTTGTTCATTGCTTTAAAGAAATTTATAACTTTCTATGGTAGCCGATTATATTACAGTGGAATTAATCTCTGGTTTCCTTAATTACTTGAAAGTGTAGACTGAGTCCCACTTCTGTGTGATGGATATGCCAGAAGAAGCCAATAAAAATTGACTGCTTTTTAAAACGCTATACAAGAAGCTGCTCTTGTGGTTAGTGTGGCTGGAATAATGTTAAGAACCTAACTCCTTTTCGTGCAACACTCGGAAAGAGGTTACGGAAAGGAATAATTTCTCAATTCCTGTAGCAGGTGTTGGCATAACCCACAGCACTAAGGTTCCCGTTGCGATGGCTGGTAATCTTTCACAGACTAAAATAACATCGAGAATAAGTGCATGAAGACAGCTGAACCGAAATGTATTTTTAATTAAAATGTCTCAAAACCAGTCAAGATGAAGTAGTAATATTATAAAATAACAAGATTATGAGTAACAACTACATTTAAATGCTTGCTCCTATCAGCTTCATATCAGATCTTTATTCCCCGTCAGCACCCAGTGTAACGTCAAGGGAAGGATGGACAGAGGCAGTAGATCCAGGGAAGAGCATTGGTTGATAACCAGAGCCCTGATCCTGTACCAACTTGCACATGTGCTTAACTGTACTAACATGAGTAGTTTAATATCCGGGCGACTCCTCACAATAGTAGAGACAAGTGTTTGTAAAATCGGGGTCCATGTAAGTACTACAGGGGTTTACAATATTTGCATGTCAAGAAAGAAGTTTAACATTTGCAGTAGTTCAGTCAGTACCAGCAAGGTCAGTGAAGTATGGTCAAAACATACCATCAACATCTGCAGTACAATAGGAACACCAGTGGTTAGTATAAATTGGTTTGTGCCAGAGATTAACATCGTTAGTTTTAACTCAAGTTTAACATTTGTTTTCTGAATGTGAGAAAATTAAATGGAAATCAACTTGAAACTTTCTTATATTTTCTAAAGAAACAGATATAATAGGTAGTAATATAGATGACCTCTGTTTTAACAGAACAGAGGTCATCTATATTAGGATTTTAGGATAGAAATTAAACACTTAGGGAAAGATTTAACGTTGTTCCATATGGACAACTCCTACTAGTCTTGTCTACACTGAGACACGTAATTCACTTCTGTGCGCTCAATCAGTAGTAGCAATATCAGAGACTGCAGAATAAATTGCAGGCTGGTAAAAATCACTGTGCCCAACCTCCAAAATGGCTGTGACCAGTCAAGCTGTAGTGAATGTCAGGGCTTAGTTTTCTCGTGTAGGTGCAACCATTGGCATTTGAGCTATGACTGTACAAGGATGGAATCCTCCAGCAAAAGGTTTTAGGGATAGATTCTTACATAGGTGCAGCGGGGCAAGCTAACTCTCAATCTGGGCTGGGGTTTTCCTGATTTTCAGGGATTTATCACTCTTGTAGGCTGGAACACTGACCAACAGGCTCTCAGCTAGGATCGATGTGTTGACACCAGGCTTAAAAATATAAGTTGGGCACTTAAAGCCAAATGCGCTTGCTCTGAGTTAATATTAGATTATAATCCTCCATGGGTGTCCACATGAGTGTGCCCTCATAGAACCACATGGGACTGCAGGAATAGGGATTCCTTTCCTGGGTCAAAGCTATATTCTATGATCTAATTGCTCTGGCTCATCTTGAAGATGGGTGGGAATCATTTAAAACAACCCAGATACTGGACTTTGCAAAGTGGGTGCTACTAATGAAGAGTAACTTCTTGCTTTAGAGCATTTCAAAAGACTTTTTATTAGATTCCTGGATGTGGATCTATATAATAGACTACTTATGGCTCCAAAGCACCAGTTCTTATCTTGTTCATTTTCAACACATGTAGAAATGTGTTTTGTTAAATTGAAAACTGCTTAAAGAAGTATTTATCCAATAGCCTGGAATGTCAGTGGAGCAATTCCAAGGTCCTTGTTTTGTGACCTTCCATAAATGTTCTTTTCTTTTACAGAAAAGAAAAATGAAATGTTAATACTAAAAACATTTTAAATAAAGATAAGGCAGTGACACTGGCCAAAAACAATAGACTGAGATTTGAAAATAAAATAAACATTATTGAACGTTGTGACATAAAAAGCGTAGCCAATAAACTGAAGCATCACTCTCCAACTTTAACTCTAGTTTTGGTGGTCTATTTCCATCTCTCAATCCAACCTGGCCTCCACAGCCATCTGCTTCCACAGTGGAATAAGTTAAGAATGAAATGTCAGCCAAAACTTTTGACCCTTTTGATTCGTGTCTGTGTCAGATCTTTAATCGATTGAAACTTTTTGACTAAATCCCAGTCTTTTCATCATTCAAATCAGTGAGAGTTTCAAGTGAGGGAAGACTTCCAGGATTTGGCCTTTAGTTTTGCACTTCCATTTTAATATTGAGGTTACTTTTGTGCTTTGTAGAGGAATGTCAATTTCAAACCCGTTCATTTGCTAAGCATGCAAATAGGGTGACCAGATGTCCCAATTTTATAAGAACGGTCCTGATATTTGGGGCTTTTTCTTGCATAGGCACCTATTACCCCTCATACCCTGTCCTGATTTTTCACACATGCTATCTGGTCATCCTACATGCAAAAGAGATCTGCTCAGAAGATTGCAAAGTGGTTTCATACTCAAAGGTTAGCACTGGCTTGCATTTGATTGCTTATGTCTCAAGGAATCCAAAGATGCTTAAATTGGGTAAAAATAAAGAATGGGGGGGAAACATGTCTTTTATTTTCAAACCAGGGACTTGTGGAGCAAAACCCATGAAATTAATTTCTTCTGATGTTCAGCCAATTCTGAATGCAAACATAAACTCGGAGTAGTTACCCCATATGTGTTTGTGTGGCTTCCCTTCATTTTAGGTCTGGAATTGTTTGTGCCTTTATGGCAGTGTAGCTGATGTCTATAAATACTGAACTGTACAGTTACATTATTCTGATTAATGGGCCACTGTTTGATTGTATTGGCTAAGCAACTGATACCATTAATAAAAATAAATCTTTGCATTCCATAATGAATAAACACAGATTTTTTCCCATTGGTCTTGTCAGCTTGGCAATAAGTGCTGTTTTTATGAGGAATTCTTTCTCATTGGGGTATTTTAATAGTCTTCATATGCATGCGTATTGTATGGCGATTGTTCTTTCTTTAAAGTAACTTGTGTAGTACCTCAGGACTGAAAGCCATTGGGAGCTTTGTTTGATTCAGTGGGAGTAGGATCAGGCCCTTGAGTAATACATACAGTTCAAATAGCCCTCACTACTATGCTGAAGTGATCATAGAATCATAGAACTGGAAGGGACCTCAAGAGATCATTTAGTCCAGTCCCCTGAAACTCGTTGCAGGGCTAAGTATTATCTAGACCATCCCTGACAGATGTTTGGAGATTTTTAAGAGCAGGTTAGGCAATGATGGAGATCTCCACAACCTCCCTAGGCAATTTATTCCGGTGCTTAACCACCCTGACAGGAAGTTTTTCCTAATGACCAACCTAAACCTCCCTTACTACAGTTTAAGCCCATTGCTTCTTGTCCTATTGTCAGAGGTTAAGATGTTCACTACTTGTGGTTAAAGAAGTACCACATGCCTCCAGTCTAAAAATCTGCAGGCACAAAGTGGGGATAGGTTTCCAAATGCTAATTTCATCTTCAGAGCTGTTTTTAGTAATTGCTCTAATTAAAAAAAAATGAAAATGACTGTTACATGTGATTATGGCATTAAATGCTTTTGTATCAAGTGTTCTACAGTGAAGTACATTTGTGTTTGCATAGCATCTAACATAATGGGCCCCTGGTCCTGAGGGGGACACTCGGGTGCTAATATATAAATCATGGTAAATGCTGAAATGTATTTAAGCACAGTTCTGCAAATACTTAGCAGAGGAAAAAAAAAAGAGTACTTTCCCAAACCAAAACATCTACAGAGAGGCACCTCCTAGAGACTCTTAAACAAGGAATGCATGACTGTTCATTTAAAAACAGGAATCTAAATAATAAACTGCAACAAAAAATTGACCTGATAAAACTATAGGCAATGGGCATGGTTTGTTAATCCCACTACTGGTAAGGTAACAGTAATATTTGTGCTCATTAGACTATGCACTGATACAGAAATGATGGCTGTGATTCTTTCTCCTGATAGTTATTCTGTAAGTGAGAGTATGAGCAGATGTGGAATTCTGTAAGCCAAGTGAAACTGGGATGCCTGTCTGAAAACTATATCTTTAAGGCATTCATATACATTTTTTTTCCCGCCCCCAGAATTGCCTGCTGGTTGGGAAAAGATTGAAGATCCTGTATATGGAGTCTACTATGTAGAGTAAGTGTTGCTTGACGTTTCTGTTTTCAATGTCAAGTAGATAAGAACTTTTTCCATCTGAATTTGCTGTATCTTTGTATCATTCATTGCAACTGAATGGCTCACAGCTAGGGGCAGTGGTGTTTGCCTCCACCACCACCAAAAAAGAGTTACGAATAAGCTAAGAATGCTAGTCACGTGTGATGCAAGGCAGTCACCCACGCTGATTGCTTTGTTTAAAGCCTGCAGTGCTATAAGAATGCACAGGCAACCTAAAGACTCATACTCCTCCAGATACTGGAAGTGAAGCGTTAATATTCTTGGTCTCAGGAAGGAAGGCACATCATACTTTGCTCTTCTGCGCACCCCCTGGTGGCTGGCCGTGGCTCAGCATTACAGGATGTGACCTAAACAGGAGTGCTGTACACTTAGGGCTTGCCGACATGAGCGTTTAGATTGTGGCAAGCTATCCACCGTGTGCTACCCTGCTGTGGATTAACAGTCTGTTTGGCCCTGCTGAAGCGTATTAACAGTTGGTTATTGCACTTTGATTGAGTCCTCTTTGAAGCAGTACCAGATCAAAGCTTATGAATGAACTGTTCTCCACATGGAGCCGGCTTGAGGGGATATACTTCTACTAGCTATCAGCAAGCTAGTCCACTCAAAATAGCAACGTGGCTGCAGTAGTCAGTGGCAGCAGGGGCTAGCCATCCTGAGTCCAAATGCATCCAGACCTCATGGGTATGTACTCGGGCAACAAGCCCAATCCGCTGCCTATGGCACGGCAGTTTACGCCACTACTGGTTTTGCGTGCGTATGTCTCCTTGAGCTGGAAATCACCCCTCCCCCCAGCTCCAAGTGTATGTATATCCTTAAAGGGCTTGTCCATCTGTATTACTGCAAGTGGTCTTATATAGGGAAGAGGCCTACTGGGATTGAAGTATTGGGAAACCTCAGAGTCTTAACACTCAGATGCCTGAATTCCTTAATGAATGCATAGCTAGAAGTAAAGGCAAGGAGGAGCACTCATCGCTAGGTGCCTGAGACACATTCTTGGCAAGGACAGAAATCTTTTTAGCTGAGATACCCATTCTAGCTTTGAATAAATGTGTGTGATTAATTTAGCAATTTCCTTAGTATAGCAGTGTGATCAAAATGTGCTCTCATAAAGCAGATTACCAATTCAATTAAAAAAAAAACCCAAAGAATGAAACATGACAGTGCTTGTGTGATCAAATAGTAACCATAAAGGTTCCTGTATTGTATTGTAAAGAATTATGGCTTTAATGTAACTCTCTCCAGAATAAGAAGAGTTTCCTCTTTATCTAGATGACAGATCGTTCCCTTGGGAAATCGGAGAACCAAGTTTTGTTTCATCACTGACCCCATAAAATGAATTTTTAATTATGTGTACACTCCTGTCTGTTAGGATGGCTTAGGATAGCCTTCAGAATAGACGTGGAATACAGATTCTATCTGCTTTGGCTCATTTTTGACCCCACCATCTGTGCTTTGGGAAACAAGGTTTAGCAAACTGTATAATTAAGGTCTGACATTTATTTGCCAGAGATATCAGGGGTATTTTTCATCTATTAAATGTCATGCCAAGAGGTCTCTCTCCAGCATTTCAAATGCTACTTTGCATATGCATGCCCATTAATTTCAGGCCACTCCTCAGTGTGAGATTAAATAGGACTGTAACAACAATGTGACAGAACAGATCATTTTAATTAATATCTATCATCTACTAATACAGGTATAAAATAGATTTATCTCTCTTACACAAACACACTTTCATTTCATGAAAAACTTAAGTGATATCATTTTTTGGAAACCATTACATTCTTCTCAGCCTTCCACGGATACATGAAATTGACAGTCTCGTACAGGGTTTATGAGTTTGTTTTCATATGCTTATTAGATTCATTAAATCAACAGTCTAGCATCAGGCTTATTTAAAAAAAAATTATCCTTTTTGTGAACCCAATGAAGACAATTCTGAGTGGGACTCTAGTGCATGTTTTGCAGTTATTTGCAAACAGTTGTTTTGAAGATAACTATGGAACTGTGGAAAGAACTTCTAGACAGCAAAACACACTTTCTTAATGGTAAACTTTTGACCTGGACTCTAGCTGAATTTCAACCAAATACAGTTTAACACTGGCTAGATGCTTAATGCAGCTGATGCTTGAAATTCACCGATAAGCATTAGAGAAATTGGATATGAGTGTTTTGTCTCCGTATAGCGGGATTTTTAAGATGTTCATCTCAGTAAGTTTTATGCAAAGAGGTGCCATTGTGTAAAGAGTAACTGAAATCATCCCTATGACTTGTGTGAAAATTGCACCTGAATCAATATGTCTATGTACTGAAGTTTCTGATGTAGATTTTTCACGATTTTGTATTCACTCTTCAAATAGGTGTATTTTGCTAGTGCTTTACCTATCCGTTTCTCAGTAGAACCAATCAAGTGAAGATCAAGAACCAATCAAGTGATATGTCTCCACAATTGGCTAATGTTTTCATGCTGGTCAGACATGTTAAAAATCACCATACTTTTTCCTACCTTTGTAATCAGTTCTCCAAGTATTAAAACAACTGATGATCCAGCAGAGTGCAGCTCTGCAGGCAATTTCAGCTGGGCCTGTGATTCAGAATAAACCTGCAATATTGAGTCCATACCATGCCAGCCTCTTTTGAAATAGAACTTACTGAGGTTTTGCAGGATGACTGATGCCTACAGTAAGTGCAATACATCGTAGCTCAGTGTTGGATTGGTCTTTTTCACAGTTCTGTTCCCATTTTCATAAAATTGCCAATGACCGTTTGCCGTCCACACATCTTGCTAGGCTCACCTTGTGCCATCAAAGCAGAGGGCAGTTGAGAATTGCCCTAGTATAGGGAAATTATAGCCTATGATAAAACTGGGGTAGCTGGCTTTTCTGCCAGCCTCTCCTGGTCCCTTTCACCCTCACCATAGATTTTAAGGCCAGAAGGGACCATTGTGATCACCTCGTCTGATCTCCTGTAAAACACAGACCCGAAAATCACGCGGATTAATTTTTGTATCAAGCCCTTCTGTTTTGAGCTAGAACAGATCTCTTGAAAAGGTATCCATCCAGTCTTGATTGAAAGACTTCAAGTGATAGAGAATCTATCACATCCCTAATTAAGTTGCTCCAATGGTTGAGTACCCTCCCTGTTAAATATCTGCCCCTTGTTTCTAGTCTGAATGTGTAGATGTTATAGCTGGGGACAGGTATGTGTGTGTTCCTGGTCTGTGGAGGAACACAATGCACTCTGACCTGTAGAATTATGTCCCCCACATATTATAGAGGAAATTACAGCAGTTCTGTGGCTCTGCTAAATTGCATAGAAGGGGTATTTCAAGATCAGGAGCGCGATAAAGATGCCTCAGTTGCAGTGTGCTTGTAGGTGAGGGAGGGAGTTCAGCCCCCCTTGAATATTGTGTTCAATTCAATGGCTAATGCTTTTTCTACTGAATTTATGACTTCATTAAGAAGCTGTCTAATTCACAAGTCATGTAAATTCCAGCAGAACTTTAACGGCGTCAACAGATTAGCAGTTCTTTTGCAATTTTGTGGTGGTGTCACTTTTTTCATGGGTTTCACAAAACGGTTAACTCTATCCATCTGATGCAATGCATGATGCGTAGACATTAGTAGTTTCTACACACATCTACAGGTAAGTAAGCTTATTTTGTAGCAGTCTTGGATTGATTTATGTTGGTTTCAAACCAGCTTATTTAATGGTTGCTAATTCAAAATACTTCTTGTACCAAGGTCACACATTCCCCTTCATTCAATCTGTCTTGCTGCCCATATCTGCAGTGCAAAGCATTGCAAGTATTTTTCACCCACCATATTAATATTGTGCATTGATTAGATAGCTGACAGATGTTATCAGGTTTTTTTTTAAACTTCACTGAGCCAGGGAATGACTGCACCTCTGGGAATCTGATTAAAGCAGGGATGATGTAGGTCTGTCTTTTAGCATGTAGTCAGGCAGGGCATCCTTTCTGCCTTAATCTCATTTTCACAGTTAAACTGCTTCTTATTGTAGCTGAAAGAATTAGCCATTCCTGCTCAAGATGTCACAGCAGATAAGTTGTGCTTGTTTTCCTAAATGAGCATTTGGCACAAGTTGGTGAGTGTTTCGCCATATGCCTGGCAGTTTGCTTTTTTGCCCCCTTTGTCTCAGGAATTTCAAGTCTGGCTGTCATTTTTGTTTGCCACACAAAATGTTTCCTAATTTATTGCTCTCTTTCTTCTCCAGCCACGTTAACAGGAAGACACAATATGAGAATCCAGTTCTGGAAGCGAAACGGAAAAAACAGCTTGAGCAGCAGCAACAACAACCAGAAGGTTGGCACCCGTGGAGAGTATTATGCTTGAGAGATTTGTTAACAGAATATGCGCTCCCTTGAGTTTACTACCCCACGTGGACATATTTGTCCTTCATTAAAATACTTACATTGTGATCCCTGTGATTTTAAAAGATGGATTATACACACATGGAGATATAAAGGGACATGTAGTTTGTGCTCTTACTAGAAGACTGAATAGCACGAGGCGAAGGAGAAATGATAAAATATATTAGCACTGAATGGCTTTGAATCCCTGAAATGGGGAGAATTTTTTAACTACTTTTAACTTAATTATGAAACACTGATAGGTTACAAAGCAAGCTTGCTTGTTCCCCAGAAATTATAAAGATCAACTTGTGAGCCTAAACTATGATTTTTTTCAAAAGGTCATTTTTATATTTGGCCTGATACTAATAAAACATAAAGAAAGACTAGGGAGTAGTATCAAATATGAATTAAACTCCTTTTTACATTATTGCTCAGAGTAGATTCTTGGGTGTTGCAAACATGTTCCACATCAGTCAGTTGTTTCATTATTTTGACACATTTTTGGATTATTAAAAATCATGTAATGCCGCGATAGCACTGAAATGAAATAGTCTCAGCCATTTAGAATGCAGGTATGCTGTGGAGTTTCTGCGTGACACTTCAATTGGCTACATCCCTCGGAACTCACAATGCAAATCCACGTAACCAACATGGCCTGCTCCACTTTTCAGTCCTCCTCCTCCTCCTCCTTCAGTCCTCCTCGCTTTTCTAGAAGGTTTAGCCCTGCCCAGGTGGGTGATTTTGTTCTATTATAGTTATGTTTTGTATTTTTTCTATCTCTAGAATGGACAGAAGAGCATCCACCTCTTGGTCCGCCGGCTATTCCAAACCATGCGCCAAACACCCAAGAGCCAGTTCGAGAAGCACCAGTACAAGGTAACATCCAATACGGTTTTTCCATTATAATGAAACTAGTTTTGCCACCACATTTCTTCAGAAACAGGACCTTCGACAGTAATGTAGAGAGGACACAAAACACCAATTTCCTGAATTTGTCTGGACTTTGAGAACTGTGGGTCTTATACAGAAGAGGACAAAAATGAAAGTGAATAGGGTGCCTCTTAGAGAGCGGATTTCTGCAAATCTCTCTCTGTTGCATTTCAGAATGTGTCTTTCAAAAGATACTGAAAATATGAATTACGCTCTTAATAGATGAAAAGCAAATTGTTTAAAGTAGAATATAATGGGGGGGTGCAAATGCATATAGAACTCAGCCCCTTCTTGCAATACTGTGTGGTTAAACTATGTTAGAACGTGTTTGGCTGTTATTTTCTTGCCTGTATGGACAGGAAACAAATCTACCCAGGATAAAGTGTGGTTCTTACAATATGCTATAATGCAGGCTAACAATATTTTATGTTGTTATATGATCAGACCAGAAATGGGGTGGAGAGGGTGGTTGGATATTATTGGGGCCAAAGCTGGTGTATAATTATTACCCCTGTCAATCGCTAAACATGAGTGAGTAGGCTGAGAGTGTCATGCGAATTAAAATCGTTTGACACTATTGTCCTCCTAGAGCAAGTCAGTACTTTCTGGTGCCAAAACAATGCATACTGTGTTTGCCACAGTTTTACAGCACACTGTTTCTGAAGTGCTCGTTAGCTCTGTGACGCTTGCCCACGTTCCTTCACAAACAGCCACCTGAGCGTCTCATGTTTAGACTTGCCAGGAGTGGGTCCTGGCAGAGAGGTGACTCGGTCAGTGTTTCCTTTTACTTCTGTGTTGTGAAGCTTTCCATGCTAGAAATATTTGGGGGAGACCATTGCAAGGTGGCTGATGAGGGAGCTGTGCTAGTCAGAGAGCGGGGCAGGGATACTGACCTCCACGTGAAAGCCCTGACACTCTAGAGGTCTCAGTAACTGAGGGCTTGGAAAGGAATATCACATCCTACCGCTGGGACGGTTAAGTGGAAACTCCATGAGATGAAATTCAATGAGTTCCTAGAGCCTCTATAAATTTTTCCTGTGTAGGCAACTATCATAATGCCTATCACAACTGAAGCAAAGTGCTCTCCACAAAACACACAAACATCAGCTCCACTTCTGCAAATCCTCATGCATGTGCTTCCATTTAAAATGAAGAGAACTGCTGCTGTGCTTAAAGGGAAGCAAGTGCAAAAGTGTTTGCAGGGTCAGGACCTTATTTACTGATGCCATTTCAATGCTCGCACAACATTCTGTGTATGTCCCGCCACTCCTGGAAAAGTGGCTTGTCATAACCATCCCACCGGACAGGAAGATAAATGCTCGGAGCAGCATAAAGGACTGCATAGAAGGGCTGCAGCATGATCTGAAACTTGCTAGAGCACAAGGCAAGATCCCCAGGTGAGAGCCTTCTCCTTACACAGCCGGCCACGGATCCAAGTATCAACAGCCGGAGTCCCCTAGCAGCCTTCACTGTGCGTAAAGAGAGAACTGGTCTCTCCAATCACTAGAGCTCAAGCCTTGCAGGTTTGTCGCTAGCCCCGTAAATCATTCTCTAACTCGAATAAATAGGGAGTGCAGCGTGCTGCAGGTGTGAGGTACTCGTCCCTGCAGAACAGGGTGAGCCATGTGCTGCTTAAGCCAAAGCAGATGCAACCCAAGGGCAGTTAGAATGTAATGCAGTCATCCAGACTGGCAGAGGGAAAGGCATTGGAGGGCTGAGGTGAGGTCTGCTGCAGCGTCCCGGTCAGTGGGAGATGGGAATCATCGTTCCTGCCCATCCAGGAGCAACAAGGGATCCAGCAGAACCACAGGACTGCGAATCATGTTGGACAAGGGCGACCATGCCACCCAATAGAACCATCAATATCACATGCCTTATGCCTTAAGAACAAAGCAAAGGCTGTCCAAGCTGCTGCATACTGTAATGCAGGGGGACTGATCATGTGGAATGTAGTTGAGCCAACCAGGCTCCTTCATAAGAACATCCATTCTGGGTCAGACCAAGATTCATCTAGCCCAGTGTCCTGTCTTCCGACAGTGGCCAATGCCAGGTGCCCCAGAGGGAATGAACAGAGCAGGTAATCATCCAGTGATCCATCCCCTGTCGTTCATTCCCAGCTTCTGGCAAACAGAGGCTAGGTACCCCATCCCTGCCCATTTCTGAAGTTGATAGAAATCTTTCCCATGTCTGTGACAGTCTGTCAATATAATTGTTTCAGTAATTAATGCTCCCTGGCAGATTTTTAATTAAAATGTTAGCTTCAAACTTATTTAAACGTGGGGAGAAAATAAACAGGCAGTTTGGAGCCATTGTTTCTGTGCTCTGCGGCTTATATTATACAACACCCTTATTTCAGCAATGAGCAATAAGAGAATCTTTAATCTATAATGAGAACTGTATTTTTGTCATGATAAGGTTTTTGTTGTTTTTTTTTGACGACTAAATAGGGTGCATTTGTCAAAGCAAAAATATGAAGTCATGGAACGGGTAGAATGGATTCAAGTGAAAAGAGGAAACAACTCTACAACCGTTGGGATGGATTCTGTACTGCTTCTCATGGGTCGAGCCATGTGGCGGGAATTGCACCAGTTGAAGGCAGCCTTACTCTGGATCCCTATGCCCCATGCTGCAGTCTGGGATAGCCCAGAATCTCACAGTCCCTTTTGTTCCGGGGGCTGTGGTGGGGAGCAACATAGGGCCATATCCAGTAGCATTGCCTCTCTCCTACTCCAGGGGAAGTTGTCCCCTGGCCCACAGCAGTGCCTTTACCCGCCCTCTACACAGCTGGAGCGGCATAAAGTGCCCAAAATTGGACCCATTGTTTTAAAAAAAATATATATATATATATATATTTTTAATACAGACTTTACCTCTCATGCTCCATGCGGGGAGGTGAATGCTTCGCTTTGACTCTGTATGTAGTTGGTTTTTAGCTCTTATCCTCTTAAATTTACTTTAAACGTAAGGGTTTGTGGTTACTATGGGGACCTTTTCTCAGCTGATCAGCCCCTCCTGCTCTGACCGCCTTCCCTCATGGTGACATTACGTGAAAGCTCTAGTCTCCTGTCTCCCGGTAGCTTGTCCAGATGTTCACCAGCACACTTTTCTCACAGCGTGTGCCCTCGCTTGCACTTGCCTCCTCTCTCTCACTCGCTCACACCCATGCCTCCTCTCTCATTTGCGGCAATTATTTCACTCTCACACTTGCTCACTTTCTTTGGGAGAGATCAGCTGAGTTGCCCCCTCTTTCATTTCAGGCTCTGCTATCTGGGAGTGTTGCACAAAGCCCGGAAGAGCAGCAGCTGCCATTCGGCAACTTGGTGTGTAGCTTTGTCTTTCAGCATCGACTTTCATTTAGCGTACTTACTCATTTAAAATGGAACCCCCTCACCCTCCATTGCAACCAAGAAGTAGCATAATAATGCTGCTATTAGCATGATGTCTTAGTGTACACAAGAATCATGTTCTTGTGTTTCAAAGAGGCTGTGAGACGAGTCGTTACCTCACATCCTACTAACATTTTCTGGTGGGAAAACACTTTTTGCACACCTGAAACACTTGGGGGAGGAAGGGGGGCAAAGCGAGCAGCTCCCTAGAGATCTGCCTGTTGGAGCAAAAACTTGGCGATGAGTTTTTAAATGCAGGCCGAGCGTTCTGATTATAATGCCCATAGGGCCCTGTCAATCCTAGAGTTGTCACCGGGGGTCTCAGTGGTCGGTTTTTTCCCTCTAGGGACCTGGGTAAAAAACAGTCACAGGTGCAAAGATGTTTGATCTCCTGGCAGCAGAGTACGCAATGTGGCTAATTTTCAGAACCCATGCAGTGTCTTTTACATGGACCCTACCTCCACAGGACTTCTTATTTTATTTATTTTTTTAACTTTTAGAGCCCTCTCCACTCCATAGCATGCTCCCAGGGAGCACGGATAACACCCGTCCAGCACAGCCAGTCTGGTCCTGTGATTCCTTTTGTGAATACTGTTTCATGCACTTCAGGCAGAGTGTGGAGAGGAGCATGAGTCCGAGACAATGCTTTGGTTTAGCATGGCAGCATCTGTGCAGTTAATATGGAGAGGAGGCAGCAGGGTGAAGGAAGCGAGATCCCCTCACAAAGCTTGCTTCACTTTTGATGCAGTTGGGGAGGAAAGACTGGGGTGGGGATGGGGGCATCAGGGGCTTTATGGACAGAGTAATATGGTCAACAACTTTCTTAGCTTTCCCTTCACTCAGAAATTCCCCCAGCAGCCTGCCCTAGCAGTCGTTTGCACAGTCTCTCAAACCCACGTGTTTCAGTAGACTGCTCAAGAAATTACCAGCGCTGACATAGCGGAGGTGTTGCAAGTCAGGTTGGAAAACCACTGGCAGAGCCATGAAAGGCCACTTAGCACAGAACCTGCTCCCTGAGGCAAGTGTTGCAAGTGCCTCACTTTCACGAGCTCTCATTTCGTCCATTGTCTTTTAAAGATACGACATTTGCCATTACACGCGTTTTTGTGCTTCCTAAACTGTCTCAGGAGAAAGAGCTAGTGAATATATCCAGATTGTTTGTGTATTCCATCTCCCGCCATCGATAGCCTGTGCACATTACTGCATCTGTTTTAAAAATTAAAATCTATACTCTGCCTTGAGATGGACACCCGCAATCAATAAGCAGAGGGCCACATTCTGATACCATTACTCACATATAGCACTTTACTCCGTGAGTGGTCCCAGTGAAGTCAGTGGAGTGGAGTAAGAAGCTAGTAAACCAGAGTAAAATTGCAAATCTGTCCCATTCTCTTCCGTGGATACACACAAGTGTGTCTGTCCATTAAATAGCTAGCATGGGCTGGGGAAGGACAAAGGGATAGAATATTTTTCGAGCATATTTATGGACTTTCAAAACTTCCTAAACAGGAAAACCATTTTTCACGCGAAATCCTTCAGAGTTGAAAGGGAAGTTCATCCACACCAAGCTGAGGAAAAGCAGCCGGGGGTTCGGCTTCACTGTGGTCGGAGGGGATGAACCGGATGAATTTCTCCAAATCAAGAGTTTGGTGCTTGATGGCCCTGCTGCCCTGGATGGCAAAATGGAGACAGGTAATGACGCCCTGGGGACAAAAATTAAATAACACCCCACTTTGCGCTTAACAGCGTCTGTTATCTGAGGATCTCAAGGAGTTTTAAGACTCATCATAACTCTCTGAAATAGCTAAGTAGTATTGTCCCCATTTTGTTAACGGGGAAACTGAAACACAGACCAGCTGAGGAACTTTTTCAAGGTCTTGTAGCACGTTATTGGTAATGTGGATACTGGATCTCAAGAGCTGCCGTAGCCAGGGGTCTGCTCTGAGTGTTAAGCCATTGATGCCAAACAGTGGGGAAAATGAGCAACCGCCTCTGTTTCTAGTGCAACCACAGAGAGCCACCTGACACTGCATTGCAATAGTCACTTTGGGATGCATTGACAGCTCATAAGGAGGAAAACACCTCAAGGGTATTGTCACTTATTTTGCACCTCTCTGTGATTCCATTTCATTTCGCCCCTTCTTCGTAGCTACTACCAAGAAATGGGGAAGGGGCTATTCTGCCCAATCCCTCCTGCTGCTCTTCATGTCTGGAGGCATCCTGAGCCGGGTCTGTTTCTGCAGTAGTGACATTA
The DNA here is from genome assembly GCF_965152235.1 of Eretmochelys imbricata. NCBI lineage: Eukaryota > Metazoa > Chordata > Testudines > Cheloniidae > Eretmochelys > Eretmochelys imbricata. The sequence continues at coordinate 6,702,288 of NC_135578.1, read as the reverse complement.
GTGCATTGCCTATGCCAAGCGCTAGAGGAAGCAATGGGGGTGGGGTTTTCACTCTGACTGGGACTAGGCAGAGCAGGGAGAGACCATTGTGACGTGGCCTGACGCCCATGGCTCTGGAGCCACTGGTTGAGCATCACTACTTAAGCAGCCCTGCCTTGCAGCTACAGTGTAAAACAAACCAGAACTTAATCAATGTTAAGGCTTGAGGACATCTACGGCTGAGACTCTACAGAATCATATTTATGCAGTCTGTTGCTGCAGTCCTTCTGTTTTTGTTCTTCATGTGATCTCCATTGTGTTTCTGTCATATGTCAGCTGTATTAGAGTGTGTAATAGCAAGAGCTGAGCTTTGCAAAAACTGTTAAATGGGCCATATATTGTCATTTTGCTTGATATATATATTTTAATAAGCCAAGTTCTATTTTCCTTTCCAAAGCACTTTTGTATGTAAAAAATTATTCAGTGAATCTTTTGGATACAGATTGCTCTTGCTCACCTCAGCACAGCTACTCTTGTCTTTGGCTGAGAGGCAGGAGTATTTAGATAAAGTATCTGTGCAGATGTTTACGCCGGTACAAGTCTATCAGCATGGAAGCAGAGTGGTACCCATTGTTCAGTGCTGATAAGAGTCCATTGTTAATGTTCTGAAAAGAGATTGGTGCATTAAAGCAACAAATTGAAAGTGTATGTTTTTTTGTTTTTGTTTGTTTGTTTCATCCACAGGAGATGTTATAGTCAGTGTGAATGATACCTGTGTGCTGGGACATACACACGCTCAAGTTGTAAAAATCTTCCAGTCCATTCCCATCGGTGCCAGTGTGGACCTTGAACTGTGTCGAGGTTACCCTCTGCCCTTTGACCCCGATGACCCCAACACAAGCCTGGTGACGTCTGTGGCAATTCTAGATAAAGAACCGATCATTGTGAACGGGCAGGAAAATTATGATTCTCCAGCAAGCCACAGTAGTAAAACAGGGAAAGTAAATGGCTTGAAGGAGCAAAGGCCAAGTAGTCCAGCTGAAGTCTCTTCAAATGGATCCCATGGTTACCCCAACGATACTGTCTCTTTGGCTTCTTCTATAGCAACACAGCCGGAACTCATAACTGTACATATAGTGAAAGGCCCCATGGGCTTTGGTTTTACTATAGCAGACAGTCCTGGTGGTGGGGGCCAAAGAGTGAAACAAATTGTAGACAGCCCCAGATGCCGAGGCCTAAAAGAAGGGGACCTTATCGTTGAAGTGAATAAGAAGAATGTGCAAAACCTCACTCACAACCAAGTCGTGGATATGCTGATTGAATGTCCTAAAGGAAGCGAAGTCACATTACTTGTGCAACGAGGAGGTACGTCTTAGGTTGTTTTGTTTTTTTTTAAAGTAGTTTTATCTGGAAGGGGGAAAAAAAATCTACATCATTAAAGGCTTGCGATCCTAAATCTTTGTAATCCACCCAAGTTATAAGATGTAGAAATTGACCATCCCTCACAATTTTCTCATATTACATATCATATATTAAAAAAACATTATTTTAACCCATTTTTGTTGCAGAGGGAAATGTATGTATATAGGTACATTATACATAACATTTATATGTAATATTAATATCCATCTCTGCCTTTTGATAGCAAGTGTTCTGATTAAATCAGGATTTTCATTATAACCCGTTTTTACATACTGGTAAAAGTTTGCCTCTGGGACTGAAACTTTCTTTGGATTTCCAAAGAAATTGTGGGCAATCCTTTGGCTGTTTTTGGAAAGTGAAGAGAGCAGAAATAATCCATATTCTACTTTTTTTTTTTTTTTTTTTTAGCTCAACAATAGCTCAAAAATATCCAGGGAAAATCACCCGCCGAACTTTGAATGTGTATAGTCCTCGTTGAAGGACCAGCCCTCCTCCAGATGTGGGATGGGCCAAAAAAAATTTTAAAAAATTAAAACAGAAAGTTTTAAGCAATGGAAAAATTACTTCTGAGCATGCTCAGTTGGCATCTGTGAGGAGTTTAGTGATCCTAATGAAGTTTCACCTCTTTTTTGCGGCTTTGCAAAGCACAGCATCCCAGAAAGGCGCTGGGACAACCTCCACGGAGTAGTAGTAAGTCACAAGCTCCTGCTGTGCTTATTTAAAAAAAGGGGGGGGGGGAGCAATATGCGAGAGGAGAGGGGACGCGTGGGGTTTATGGATATATATGTACAACGCAAAGAGGGATGAGCAGGAGAAGATGACGGTGATGAGAGTGCTGTTTGATCACCAACTCACCGCTGCCTATTGGAAAGAATAAAGCATGGTAAAAATGGTTCTGGGTGTAGTGAGTGTGTATGGGAGAGCGTAGACTTGAGCTTCTAATTGCATAAGTGCTAGGCAAAGTGTAATGAGGAGAGGTATGTTAATGAGGCATTCCCCTTGTAGGCTTCACTCCTGCTATGAGGCCAGAGTCGCTTGGTATCTGCATAGCAGCTGTTCCTGCCTTCTTAGGGGGGTTGTCTACATTGCAATCACCAGGGGGCTATTGCAGCTTGTGGAGACCTACCCAAGCTAGCTTTCATCTCGTTAGCTCAGGTCCTGGAGCAGCTCAGGTCCTGCAGCAGTCTGGGCTTCAGTGGGGACTAGCTCTGTGTGGAATTACCCAGGGGTCCAGGCAGACTTGTACAGCCCATGCTGCTGCCCTTGAGCTAGGTGCTCATAGAAAGCCAGGGTCCTCTGTGCTCCCTGCCCTGCACACCACTTTTTACCATGTCCATGTCTGTGCCACCATTGACACCTGTACCGGTCAGGGTCAAGCTGTCGGAGACGAGCTGCAGAGCTAAAATAAGCACAGAGTTAAGACTGTAAATATGTGCTGAATGCTGCCTCCCAGCCAAGCTGTGGGGAACATTTGGCACAGGAATACTTCTCTACCGGCTTTCCAAATGGTTTTTAGAGGTGTCAGCATCAAGCCACAAGGGCTAGAGAATGTCAGTGGGGAACAAATAGTTGCCCAAAAAGGTATACTGGATGGCCCTGCACACACACACCCACACCCACCCACCCACACTCAGAGCGTGTGAGAGGGGGTGGCCAATGTGTGTTGCTATACTTGACTTCATTTGCATTTCAGCTTTCAGGTTGTTTCCCTTCAGTCAGCCCCCTGATAAAGAGCGGGCTTAAGATAAGGGTGTAAATTAAGGTCCCTGCTAACACAAATAGTCCTTTCTTCCCCTTGCAAAGTCCCATTGGCATGCAACATTGGAATCTTAATTTGCATGTTTTGAGGTTTTTTAGGGAAGGGGGTGGAACGGTTATTAGCTGGACCTACATTTTTCCAAGGTGATTGGTGATTTTTGGGTTGCTTGTCTTACACCTTATGGGGGCCAGTGTTGAGATGGTAGTGGGTGCTTATCCATTTCTGAAAATCCCAGCACCTTTCAGGTGTCTCAGATTCGTCTCTTGTGAACGTAAACCAAGGATTCGAGTGCACAGATTTAGCAATGAATGAGGGATGTAGTAAAATGAATAGTTTCCTTCCCTTCCACCTCCAAAATTTTATTGAATTTTATATTTTTATAATAAATTAAAAAGTAAGGAACGGAATACATTAAGACGAGTTCTCTAGTTTTATTACTGGTATCTGCAGAACCTGAGTAATTTAAAATCACTCTAATATTGAGAGCCTTTAAAATACACCATAAGTCTCATGTTTGATTTATGTATTTGGTAGAAAGTTTTTCCAACTACAGTTGGAAAGGAAACAGCAGATATTATTAATCTTCCTGGAAAGAACATAAATATCTCTGTTACCACCGTACATTAGTTAGTCAAACTGTGGCTGACATTCAATCATCCTTCTTTTGCCATTGCTGCTGAGGTATAATGAGAAGGTTTGGTCAGGAAATCAAGGTATTGAGTTTTAATGAGAGAGTAAATGGTCAGTCTGCTGCTAATATTAATGAATCTCTTATCTGCCTTATCTTTCCCAGTATATGGATGGATCGATGAATTAAACATATATTGTCATGGTACAGAAGCTTGAATTTGTTGTGACCCTGGTGCCCAGTAAATAATTAAAATGAGCTTCTCTCCGCATCAAAATGAAGTTGCCCTGAGAGGTTGCTAATCATGGCTCATAAATTTAGCAAAATATATACGCATGAGACAAGCTACAATGTGGAAAACAGGGTGTCTGGTTTAAAAGTTAGAGAATGTAGTTAGCTAGGATGCGCTGTGCCCATGGTGTGTAGATCCGATGTACTCAGACCCTCTCTGCAGTAATTTTGCCTTGCATTACCTCTGCCAATTCATTTATCGGAAGTGCCTGCCCTAGACAAAATGCCACTATTTATTTTGATCAGATTCCAGAAGTGTACTTGGCTCCATTCTGTGATAAGATTCTTCATGCCTGTTGAAGTGGTTCTTCTTTCAGTCTCTCTGCTGGCTGTCCTTTCCTCCTCCTCCCTCTGGTGTCCAGTGAAGAGAGTGCTAGGAGAGCTTGCTGTCAGGCATCCTTTTATTAACATAACATTTGCATTCAATCAGACTTTGCCAGAATCATCCCCATCACACTGAGGCTGGTGTTCAGAACTGTCCAAAGGATTTGTCAGTAGTGATTACTAATCAGGCAGAAAAATATCAGAAAGAAATGTGTAATCTATGCGAAAAGCTCAGCCAGCTCCAAGCCACTGGTGCACTCCCGACAATTACGCTTAGTTGTTGAAATGTAAAGCGCATAGCCACTGAGAGCAGCCTGTAAAATATTTACTGTAATGTAGCTTCAGCAGAAGCTTTGACTTCCAGAAATTAGATAGGTTGTACCATCCAAGTCTGGCAGTTGTTTTGAGAGAGGAAATACAGGACACTTTGTAAAAAGTACAAAATTGAAACAACTATTCCCTTAGGATTTTAGCATTGTCTTGCAGTATTTGCACATTGCAGTATTATGCATAGTGCACAAGAACCTGAAAGTGAATCTACATAGAAACAAAAGTGAAATTCACTAGTCTCTTTTCACTTTTCATGCTTCCAGGAATTCAAAAACTAGACAGGTTTCAGAGTAACAGCCATGTTAGTCTGTATTCGCAAAAAGAAAAGGAGTACTTGTGGCACCTTAGAGACTAACCAATTTATTTGAGCATAAGCTTTCGTGAGCTACAGCTCACTTCATCGGATGCATACTGTGGAAAGTGTAGAAGATCTTTTTATATACACACAAAGCATGAAAAAATACCTCCTCCCACCCCACTCTCCTGCTGGTAATAACTTATCTAAAGTGATCACTCTCCTTACAATGTGTATGATAATCAAGTTGGGCCATTTCCAGCACAAATCCAGGTTTTCTCACCCTCTGCTCTCCCCCCCCCCCCCCCAAAACTCACTCTCCTGCTGGTAATAGCCCATCCAAAGTGACCACTCTCTTTACAATGTGTATGATAATCAAGTTGGGCCATTTCCAGCACAAATCCAGGTTTTCTGGATTTGTGCTGGAAATGGCCCAACTTGATTATCATACACATTGTAAGGAGAGTGATCACTTTAGATAAGCTATTACCAGCAGGAGAGTGGGGTGGGAGGAGGTATTGTTTCATGCTTTGTGTGTATATAAAAAGATCTTCTACACTTTCCACAGTATGCATCCGATGAAGTGAGCTGTAGCTCACGAAAGCTTATGCTCAAATAAATTGGTTACTCTCTGAGGTGCCACAAGTCCTCCTTTTCTTTTTAAAAACTAGACAAACACTATTACATACCAAGTACAAAGTCAAGTGTGAGTCTTTGCAGGTTCATGGCCTACAATTGCACACATTATTTCAGTTTCAATAATCTTGAAGTATTGTTAATACTCAAAGCAGTAAGTATAGGACATTTTTATTTTAAATGTTATTTATAACCTGACACTGTCCTATTAATATTGGAACTTTCAAACAAATGAAATTCTTACCTCATATTTGATGCTTCAAAGTTGATTCAATACTAAAAATGGTCATTCCATGGAATCCCTTTCCATTAAGGCTTTGTCTACATGGGGAAATTGACTGGAATAAGCTATTCCGGAATAGCTCTCTGTGTGGACCCTCTATTCTGGAATAAAAGTGACTTTTATTCACCATGGGGACACACGGAAAAGTTTATGCCACAATAGTTGTTCTAGTTAATTTTCTGGTGTAAATAAGACCTAATATCTGACTGTGAGACAATATTTGTCTTATTTTTATTCCTAGTTTTAGAATGACCTCAGGTTAGGGGGCTCAAAGCAAGATAACAATCTTTCAATTTCAGATCATTGGTTCTAATACAGCCAGGTGTGTGTAGTTACCAAAAGTTGTTGCCATCTGCCTGGTATTCCACTGACTTACTGTTGGGTGGGTTTTTTGTAGTTCTGACAGAACAGGTGTCCACCTCACACAGCGGTCCCAACTGGCGTTCATCTGTACCCTGGTTGGTGTAAAAGCCAATGATAAAATGGGTCTGGAGTCTGATCTACATACTCCTCTCAAAGATGCATCCTTCTACCCTACTCCAAGACAAGGGTTAATGCTCAGCTTAACTTCAAGGGTAGATAAACAAAGATCTTTAGTTTCTAAATACTTTCTACTAGCACCAAATTCTAATTGGAGACGGAGAACAGCCTGAGAAATGAAGACCAGTCTTTCAAGGCGGTCTGGCTGGGGTTTCAGAGCCAGTTGAGGGTAGGCAGAAGATTTAGAAGGTTACAGCGGGGAACTGTATAAACAACCTGTATCCATCTATCTTTCTATCTTAGAGTTTTATACTGCCACCTATTACCACAATAGCTGAGTGCCTTCCATATAAAATCAATGGCAACAGCAAAGTCTTTGGCTAATGAATCCTCAAACAATAGTGCTCCTCCTTTGGCCGGGATTGTACAAGGCACTGAGTGCCCTCAGTTCCTGATCACTTCCACAGGAGTTCAGGGTGTTTTGCACCATTTAGTTTCAGGCTTTTAAACCAAAGGGCTGGCTGGGTACATGTTGCTTAGCAAAAGTCCCCTCACAGAAGAAGAAATCTCTTCACCTTACCCAATTTATCACTAGCACTGCAGAAAGATCATTTAATGGAGCCAAACGAAAAGCAATATCTAATCTCACATCATTAGTATTATATCTGTGTTTTAGCTGCTTTCCCTAATGATGCAAAACCATTATAATTATAGCTGCCTGCAATTAGCTATTGCCGGAGACTTGAACTCTGTTGAACAAGCCGCTCACTTCTGTTTGCCCTTTAGGCTTGCAATGAAGAGTGATTTGAAAGTCATGCTGCTTAAGTGTCTAGCTGCCAGAAAATTTCAAACGGTTATAGCAGCTGCTGAATCGAGAGAGAATCCAGATCGCATTCAGGACAGGATCACAACCCGGGAACTATCTGACTGTTACCATAGCATGTCTATGCATGTGCCAGGGCTTCAGAAAGGAGAAGACAGGGTTCCTCTTTCAAACAGCAGGATAAGGGTATTTTTCTTTGTTGCAGGATAAGGGTATTTCACACAGACTTTATCCTGCAGTTGCATCCTTTCAGGTGGACCTTTAGAGACAAATGGAGCCCAATTGAAGTCAATGTCAGCATAGCTATTGCATGAATGGAAAGATCTGCCTGTGCTGGTCTGATTGCAGGATCAGGGCCTACATTATGGTTGTCTCTGAATCTGCATTCCCACTGATTTATTTTTATTTTCTGGGTGGGGAGCAGGGTGATGTATCTGACTTGTTGAACTCCCTGCTTTTATCAAATGTGTGGCCCTGAATACTTTTTGAAGTGGCAGTTTCTATCTTAGTGTACCTGACTATTTTGCTAATGGAAATAATTTTCTGCTGTGTTTTTTTGTTTTTTGTTTTAAATCCTGTGTGTTCATCACAATCCAGTAGTAAATATCACATTCTTCAAAACTCCCTACCTCATTTCTTCCCCCCGGTCTCATCTTGAGTGTTGTAATGCCTTCGTTTATAATTGGTCTCCCTTACTTCCCAACTCACCAAACTTCCATTAGCCCAAACTGCGGCAGTTTCTTCCTTCATCCGAAACATACCTCATTCCTCGTCCTTGGAAATCAGCCTGCCGTTCTTGCCATACGGCGTGCCCGACTGACCCTAGCTCTTTTCAAATCCCATCTCAGGAGTCCTCTCTTCTCCTTAGCTTCTCTCTCCTCACCCTCTGTCATGGATAAAACATCCAGAGCTTCCCACTCAGTCATCTCCCTTGAAACCCGTTCATTGGATCCTTCACCAATACGTTATCATCTCTGTATAAGCTATTTGCAGATATACAAGGTAATGCTCCATGGTGCTTTACCATGAATAATGCTATCCATGAATAGATCAGATTGTGATGTCTTATCTTTGATAGTTTATAAATGCCAAAGATAAGGTGGAAAATGATGTAAGTATGTGTTAGAATTATAGCATGATTAAAAATAGAAGTAAACTAAACTGACTTTGATAGTTAAGATTCTGTATTACAATTCATTTAATTAGGACTCTTATTAGAAATCTTTAAAATATGTAATAAATCAGTTAACTTCATGTGCTATTTCAAGTTACTATTTCCTTTAGAGAAATTTGTATGGGAGCAAATCAAATGAGTGAAAATTAGAGCTGGTCTGAAAATTGCATTGGAAAATACACATTAAATTTCATGAACATTTTCTCACACTGGAATTTTTTCTCCATTTTCCAAAGAGATAAAAAATAAATTAAGGGGCAAGTTAAAGCGCTGGCCCAAAGTTAATATAATTTTAACATACGCTTCCTATTTTTCAAGGATGACTTGATTAGTGGAGAAGTACCAGTTCTGAAGGAACATCTGAATTTGGGAAAGGTGACTTCTCTTTCCCAAAGTATCTGGTCTTCTTTTGCCCATTCTCTTCTCTCCATTGAGTGGAATTCAGTTCTAACAAGGCTCACAAACTTGGTGAGACTTTAAAGCAAGTTTAAAAATCACATTTTCTCAGTCTCTTACAGTGGTCATTCCACTTAGTGACTAGTTTACAGAGTAACAGAAACAGTAATTGGCTAAAATCAGAGGAATAGATTAAATGAAAGGTTGATATCTGTAAGGAAAAAGTTGAGAGTGAGTTAGGCTTGGAAGGATTAGATTTTTATCAGTAAATGTTGGTAAACATCTATTTCATGGTACACACACACAAACCAATGACAAAATGTTTCCATCAATGATGATAGTAATTTACAGCTACACAAAGTTAAAAAGAATCTGTGTGAGAACTTATTAGCTTTTGACTTAAGAATAGCACAGGAGGACTTGTGGCACCTTAGAGACTAACAAATTTATTTGAGCACAAGCTTTCATGGGCTACAGCCCACTTCATCAGATGCATAGAATGGAACATATAGTAAGAAGATAGATAGATATATGCACACACACACATCTATTTCCCCATGTTAAGTATCCTCACACCTTCTTGACAACTGTCTAAATGGGCCATCTTAGAATCATAGAATATCACGGTTGGAAGGGACCTCAGGAGGTCATCTAGTCCAACCCCCTGCTCAAAGCAGGACCGATCCCGAATTAAATCATCCCAGCCAGGGCTTTGTCAAGCCTGACCTTAGAAACTTCTAAGGAAGAAGATTCCACCACCTCCCTAGGTAATGCATTCCAGTGTTTCACCACCCTCCTAGTGAAAAAGTTTTTCCTAATATCCAACCTAAATCTCCCCCACTGCAACTTGAGACCATTACTCCTTGTTCTGTCATCTGCTACCACTGAGAACAGTCTAGATCCATCCTCTTTGGAACCCCCTTTCAGGTAGTTGAAAGCAGCTATCAAATCCCCCTTCATTCTTCTCTTCCGCAGACTAAACAATCCCAGTTCCCTCAGCCTCTCCTCATAAGTCATGTGTTCCAGTCCCCTAACCATTTTTGTTGCCCTCCGCTGGACTCTTTCCAATTTTTCCACATCCTTCTTGTAGTGTGGGCCCAAAACTGGACACAGTACTCCAAATGAGGCCTCACCAGTGTCAAATAGAGGGGAACGATCACGTCCCTCGATCTGCTGGCAATGCCCCTACTTATACATCCGAAAATGCCATTGGCCTTCTTGGCAACAAGGGCACACTGTTGACTCATATCCAGCTTCTCTTCCACTGTAACCCCTAGGTCCTTTTCTGCAGAACTGCTGCCGAGCCATTCGGTCCCTAGTCTGTAGTGGTGCATGGGATTCTTCCATCCTAAGTGCAGGACTCTGCACTTGTCCTTGTTGAACCTCATCAGATTTCTTTTGGCCCAATCCTCTAATTTGTCTAGGGCCCTGTGTATCCTATCCCTACCCTCCAGCATATCTATCTCTCCTCCCAGTTGAGTGTCATCTGCAAACTTGCTGAGGGTGCAATCCACACCATCCTCCAGATCATTTATGAAGATATTGAACAAAAGCGGCCCCAGGACCGACCCTTGGGGCACTCCACTTGATACCGGCTGCCAACTAGACATGGAGCCATTGATCACTACCCGTTGAGCCCGACAATCTAGCCAGCTTTCTATCCACCTTATAGTCCATTCATCCAGCCCATACTTCTTTAACTTGCTGGCAAGAATACTGTGGGAGACAGTGTCAAAAGCTTTGCTAAAGTCAAGGAACAACACGTCCACTGCTTTCCCTTCATCCACAGAGCCAGCTATCTCATCACAGAAGGCAATTAGATTAGTCAGGCATGACCTTCCCTTGGTGAATCCATGCTGACTGTTCCTGATCACTTTCCTCTCCTCTAAGTGCTTCAGAATTGATTCCTTGAGGACCTGCTCCATGATTTTTCCAGGGACTGAGGTGAGGCTGACTGGCCTGTAGGTCCCAGGATCCTCCTTCTTCCCTTTTTTAAAGATGGGCACTACATTAGCCTTTTTCCAGTCATCCGGGACCTCCCCCGATCGCCATGAGTTTTCAAAGATAATGGCCAATGGCTCTGCAATCACATCCGCCAACTCCTTTAGCACTTGATTATCACTACAAAAGTTTTTTTCTCCTGCTGATAATAGCTCATCTTAACTAATTAGCCTCTTACAGTTGGTATGGCTACTTCCACCTTTTCATGTTCTCTGTATGTATATATATATATATCTTCTTACTATATGTTCCATTCTATGCATCCAGTGAAGTGGGCTGTAGCCCATGAAAGCTTATGCTCAAATAAATTTGTTAGCCTCTAAGGTGCCACAAGTACTCCTGTTCTTTTTGTGGATACAGACTAACACGGCTGCTACTCTGAAACCTGACTTAAGAATATTTACTTTGTGTATTTTGAAATGTGATGTTGACAGTTTGTGTTTTAATGGTTAGAAAGCTTTAACTTTTTGAATTTCAACACCTAGTGTCATTAAATAATTGTTGTCTGACCTCTCCCATCATTTCTCGTAACCATGAAACTTTCAAGAGATTAAAAAAAAGTTTAAAACCCATAATTTTGGCCAACTGTGACAACTGATAAAAATAAAAAACTTAAAAATAAACAGAGTATCATCCTTTGAAATTATTTTTAAAAAAAATTGAATTCTGCCAAGCCAGTTCATATTTCGTATGAACATTTTGGTATGGGTGGTTTTTTTTATAGTCACAATGAAAGTTACCTCTTCTCTCTAAGCAGCAAGGGTGCGTCAGATGTGCCTTTTTGGGTCAGTGCTCTATATTGCTATGCAGCATGATGCACTGATTTCTGGTAATTGGTTTGTAAAGCAGCCCGATAAAAACTTGTTTTCTCTTTGGGACAAAAATAAGCCTCGCTTAACTTTTAAAATCAGTTCTTCTCATTAATAATATTTATCCATTTTGTGGCCACAGCGTGCATCCACAGAAAACACAGAGGGTGAAATCCTGTCCCCACTGAATGGCAAAACTTCTGTTTACTTCAGGCCAGGATTTCACCCTGTCTTTGAATGCCTGCAGTGAAGTGTGTGTTGTGTATCAGATTCTCTTGATGTATAGTTACTAATATTTGCACTAAAAGGGCATTTGCAGGTGCAAATTAGGCCCACAAACAGAGACTGGGCCTCAGTTTAGATTAAAATTGTTGCTAATTCATTAATGTGTGTGTGAGAGAGAGAGTTTCTAAGTCCTGTAACTTGACTTAGAAACTGTGAATGGCAAAATGAAAGTAATCCACATCAAATGGGAATCTAGTACTAGAAACAAATGTCAGTATTGCCAGCCATTGGCATTCTAAAATCATGAGCCAGGTCCCTACAAATCAAGAAATATACTTAATTTCATGAGATTTTGAAAATATTAAAGGTGGGAATGCTTTTTTTGCTACATTTTGGAGGTTCTTATTTCCAAGATTTTTTTTCTGTAGACATGTCGGCTAGAAACTTTTTTTTTGTAAAAGCTGAGAGTCTCAAGTAATCACCTGACTCCAGGAGCTTGAGCTTTGAGGGAATCACCAAATACCACAACACTCATGACAAAATTGTGAGAACTGGCAACACTGATGTGTATGCATTTTCATTGCCTGTAGGGCTCTCCAATTTCTGCTGGTATGGTGTATAAAAGTACGCAAGATTAATCCATTAGTCATTTAAAACATAACATTGTTTTCGTCTCCACTATCTATAATCAACTCTTCTTGTGTTGCATGAAGCGGAACGAAGCAAACTAATAAATGCCCATATAATCTGTATTTAGGGCAAATATTAGTGTTATATCAGTTGCTGTTCATTCTTACGCTAGTGTGACACATCTGTGTTACACTGTTTGTTCCTCATAGATGTGTAAGTCATCTGATCTCCACAGTCGCTTTGAATATTAGTGTAGGGTAAAAGGCAGTAACTGATACAGGTCATGGTGTTTCATCACAAAACTCTTTTTTTTAAGGGCTAAAATGATTTCCTAAACTTGTATGTAGTAGTGTAGTGTATGTGAGACTCAGGAATGCAATTGTCACGGTGTATGGAAGAGTTCAGATCAGTTATAAATCATCAAGAAAAATCAAAGGATTTCTAGCAGCAAATTGCCTGAAATCTTCTCACTGTGTGAACTATGTTAACTTTCAGAAGGGAATAGGCCCTTATCAGACAAAAAGATGGGGCTGGCTTCAGAAAAGAATTACTAAAGCTATGTCACTTTTAAGGGTTTTGTTAAGTTTGTGGGTTTTGAAAGTGTTTTTTCTTAATTGTTGAACTTGTTGCATAGGAGCAAGTCAAGCCGCGCACCGTTGATTTATATCAGATGTGATGCGATGTAACACAAGGTGGCAACAGCAGAACCTTATACTATGCATGAAACGATGCTGGTTTAACTAGAGTTGTGCCTTACGGTTCCCTCAACATTTCTCGCATACCAGCCAATCAGGCAGACTTGGAATAATGAGCGAGGGGAATGCAGCTCATTTTATTCTAGCTTCTAAAGCCAAACCCTTTTCTCCCGCTCTTTTCATGCTGAGTTTGTGGGGCAGCTTCAGAGTCTGCACGTTTGGGGTTAACCTAGTTCTTGGCCACATCCGGGCTGGGTGCACAGGCTGCGGTAAGACTGATTAAGCATCATAATATCAACAATAAGAAAATTAATGAGGTGCTTGGCTAAGGAAAAGGGCTCCGTTTATTGGTATAATTGATTAAATGGAGATTAACAGTGCCTTACCGGCAGTCGTGGGTCTGTAAAAGTTGACAGGGATGGTAAGTCTCTCCTAATGGTTTGAGTTTTATTTGATGGTGTTTTTATTTTGTGACCAATTATAATACACCAGCACTTGGCAATTCTCTACCTCTCCATTCTGAGTTTAACTCCCGATACACCTTCATGTTCTTAGTGTGATGCTTTTTTTTCCCCATCCAGAGCATGGTGCACCCTCTGTGTGTGTACTAAATTCTCTGAGACTGCTCTTAGTACCGTTATTTTTATTTCTTATTCTTTATATGACAGTAACGCTTAGAGGCCCCAGTTGGGATCAGCGCCCCTTTGTGCTAGGTGCTGCATAGACACACAAGCTGAATTCCCACGGCATTACTAGAGCTTCAGAGGCATTTGAGCTCCAACCCACCCCCATGACAGGCCAGCTACCTCAAGATCAGGATCCCACTTAACTCGAGCTAGGATTTTGGGATATGGATGGGAGTCGGGTTAGGTGCAAATTATCCCTCAAGGTAAGAATGCAGGGCAGACATACCCACAGTGAGAGCTCACCATCTCGATAAACAAGGCAGATGAAGCGTGGGAGGGGAAGCCGAGTTCCAGGGCGGAGAAGTGGCAGGCCCAAGGTCACGCAAGAGGTCAGTCGCACTGGGTACATGGATATATTTTCAGTGATAGAATCACAGAACTGTAGGACTGGAAGACAAACTCTGCTTTCTAGGACTAGTTAACTCCCCTCTGTGTCTCAAGGGTTAGGATTTTAGGGAATGCTTTGAATCAAATGATTGAAAGAGTTCAGTTTAGCCCCTCATTTATTTTGGAGTAAATGTATATTTGAATTTTAATACATTCAGCCCTCCTGAAAGTGGGTATAACTCCATTGTGTTCAGTGACAATCTGCCTGCTTACCTTCCAATGGCTGGAATAGGCCTCTTACTTAAAATATCAGCTGATTATTGAAAACATTGTTTATTAGTACTAATATCATAGTTGTGCCCAGAGGCCCATTGTGCTGGCTGCTGTACTCACACAAAACAAGAGAGCTTGTCCCGAATTGAACATTATTGGGGTGTGAATTTATACCTTGTTAATATTGCTTTTAAAGCCCTGGAGATAAAAATTGCCTTTGATCAGAACAAATGCAACACTGACAACAGCAGAATGTTTTCTCTGCACTCCTTCACCCATGTGCCTCAATGCTTAACCCGGAGGGCATCCCTTCGAATGGTAGGGTGTAGGTCAGCCTCCATGTTCACTGAGTCCTTGGCCTTTCTGTTTGACCCGCCAGCAGGCGTGCCTGTTGTGGTGGGACTTAGAGTCGGACAACTGTGCACTGGAAATTGGGTTGAAACGCTGAATTCATTGCAGTTCGTTCAGTGAAGAGCCTTCAGACAGCAACAACCTCAGGCAGCGTTGTCTGCCCCAAGTGATCAAAACATATGAGTCATGTGCCAAAAATCACAAGAAGAGCCTACAAATCATCGTTTTTATTTTTTAAAAGGGCTCATTTTAGTTTACTTCTTGTATTGGAGGCTTTAAGGTTCATGTTCTCAGGCTTTTCTTCACAACCAGGACTAGAAATACTGGGTTTTTTAATGAATGCTCATGTAAACACATGAATCCAGAAGCTCAGGCTTTAAGAAAAAGACTTAATATAATGAGATTTGCAATAAAATCATAAGAATTGGTGAAACTACTTTGGTCATGAAATGGTGACTCTTTATGTAGTTACCAATCGTCAGAGCTATCTGATTACTGTAATGTCATCTTCATTAGTGGTTAACGACTACCTAAGTGATACATATCTTGTTACACAGTTACGTTGATATACTTGGAGTAATCAATTAGCATTTTATTAACATTTCACATCTTTCTTATTACTTCTAATTTAAGTTCGTATTTGAGACTTTGAAATTATGACCACAGAATCAAAATTCCAGTCATTGGTAATTTGTTTAGCATCCAAAACAGGAGCGAATAATTGAGGATGTGATTTAACTTCTTAAGGTTCACTGGGACTGAAACTCTTCTCGATGGCAATCATATACTTTGCATTGTGGTGTGGTTTTTTTGGGAACTCTGTTTGCTCGTGCCAGTGGGTTAATAATACCTACGTCTGGGCTCCTAAAAAACACGTTTCTCAAGCATTAGCATTTTAGAACTGAAGCATTGTTCATTTTGTTTGGTAGTCACCAACCTTTGATTTATGGCAGGCCTACATTCCTTCGGTGCAAATTATTCTTTGGCTTTAAGCTAGTATTGCATAGCTTATCTTTATGCTAGTACAGTAGCACTATTATAATGCAGATCACTGTGACAAGCAGAATTGGGTCTTTTGTTGCAGGACTGGGTCTTTTTCTTGGTGGTGCTGTTTATGGCTGTATGCAGACTTGTGCTCTCTTTTTTTTCCAGTAACTGTGTTGGTGGTTTTTTCCAATCTGGAAAAGAGCAACTCCCATCAGGTTTTAAAAATAGTATGCATCCTTTATTAAAAATCTTTTGGCAATGGATTATACAGAATTATTATTTTTCCCAACAACGTTAATGGCCATTACTGTTAATCATTTAGAGCTCCTTGTTTTGCATTCAGAAAACATAGAGATTGATGTGTGTTGCTGGGTAAGTAGGCCTTTGCCTCTGGCTCAAGTATTTCCCCGCACCTCTTGCCAAATGTGTGTCTTGGTGGATGATAGCCTTTGGTTTTTATTCAGCACAGTGTAAAAAAAGCAGCATTCAGTGGCCTTATTATTTTTTTCATGCAGCTGTTTTCCCCCAGTAAATGTTAGCCCACTTCCACAATCCTTAATGTTTTCCTTGTGTTTTTATTAATTTCCTGTTAATTTTCTGCTGTCCTGCATTCTGTGCTTTAACCAAAATAATGGCGAAACCAACGAGTGACCTTTTCAACCCAGTTCACCTACCTTTTGCTTTGCTGCTGCTTGGAAACATCTCTTAGGCTGTTCTGATTGGAAATGAAACCCAAACATGATGAACCAAGATCCAGGAACAGGGTAATTTACTCTGTCTTCTCCATCCCTGCCCGCTGATGCAAGGATATTTGAGGAGCTTAAGGAAATACGCTGAGCAATGGCTACAGATATTGCAATATCCTTTTGTGGCGTTCGATCCAAACCTGACTGCCAGTCAATTTGCCACTTCTGGTTTGAAGACTCGATCCTGCAAAGTGCCAATGAGCACTCTCAGTATCAGTTGAAATCCTCTTAGGATTGAAGTCATTCAGTGCTTTGGACCCCCTCGGCTCTTACGCATGCGACTATGGCTTAGTATATGATCTTTCTGTAATATTATTCCTGAGGGCATTCTACGCCAAAAAGTTAAAAATTCTGTGCCGAAAAATTAAAAATTCTGCGCACAATATTTTAAGATTCTGCAAGTTTTATCTGTCAGTAAATAAATGCAGAGGCCCCAGCATGGCAGTGGGGAGCACAGGCCATGGGCTGTACGAAGGTGGGGATCACCCTGCAGCCTCCCCACACCTGAGACATGGACTCAGTAATGAGGCTGCCCCCAACCCTGACACAGCACGAGGCCTGGGCCTGCCCCAGAAACACCCTGGGGCTCTGCGCCAGGCGCACCAGGTATTCAGCAGGCAGGCTCAACCAGGTAGGATCCAAGTGTGTGTGGGGGAGCTCAGTGTGGGGTGAGAGGATTCTCTGTGGGACAATCTAGGTGCAGGCAGCTCAGTGGGGGGTCAGAGACTCGTTGAGGGTGTTCCAGGTGCAGGGACAATAGGACATTTCAGGAGCTTCTACGAGAAAGTGGTTGGGGCTCAGCGGAGGGGTCGGGGGGGTCTCGGCAGGGATGTCTGGGTGCTGGGGGAGTGGACTTTGGTTGGGGGGTTTCTGAGTTCAGCTAGTTGGGGGTCAGTGGTATGGGGATCCAGATGTGGGGGTACAAGGGGGCTCGTCAGGGTGGGGGTTTGGGTGTAGGGAACTCAGTGCGGGGGGGATGAGGGGGGCTCTGGGTGCCGGGAGGCTCCGATGCAGGTGTTGAGATTCAGTGGGGTAGGGTTCGGGTATGGAGGACTAGGGGGGTTCTGGGTGTATGGGGTGAGGCTTGTTGTGGGTGTCTGGGTATGGGAGGTCCAGATGCATGTGGGTTGGGCAGATGGGGGAGCTGCTCCCTGTACAGTGACCTCTCTGCCCGCAGCTGAGGAACAATGGGGGCAGGAAGTAGGGGAGGATGCTGAGCGTCCTACAGCTGCGGGAGGTTTCTGGGAGTGGGTCGGACACAGCCCCAGCCACTCTTTGCAGGGGAAGAGGCAGTCTCGTCCTCTCCTGCCTCCAGCCCAGCCAGGATTAGCAGCTGATGCCAGTTCAGTGTAGGAGCCACAGGCTGGGGTGTCCCACCTCTCCGTCGTCTGCCCTGGGTGCCTGAAAAAATGTACCTGCGCAGCTAGAGTGTGGTGTGTGATTGCTCTTGCAGCTTCCCTTTGCTTCCCTGTCAAAAAGCCATTTCTCTGCAGGGAAACAAAGAAATCTGTGGGGAACGTGAATTCTGTGCACGCACAGTGGCACAAAATTCCCCCAGAGGTAGTAATATACAGGAATTTGGTAGTGTCCCTTTAAATAATTTGTGAGCTCTCTAGTGCTCCTCATTGTCTATTATGTTTCAGGGGACACCAGAACCCTGCCAGACTGCAGTGTGTGTACATAGCTAATCCTAGCATTTTAAATATGTTTAGTAAACATTGATATTTGGAATTTGGATACTTTATATACTAGAAACAGCAGAATTTGGGGTTGATGTCACACAGTGTATCCAGGTTTTGTGTGGCTCGCATAACTCTTTTTATCAGTGCTTTCTAGATTTGAAATTTACCAGAAAGACATTTAAAATGATGCAGTTTTAAAACAGAATAAACATACCAGCTAATATTAAATTAAAACTCTGTGGCTAATCCATGAGTTACAACGCCTCCTTCACAGTGTTTTATCGGAAGGTTGCTCTAGATAGAAAGCCATTGAAATAGTGAAATTGTGGTACAAAACTTGCTGAGCAATTTACATTTTCCCCTATGTTCCAAAATATAGTCTAGCAGATGGATGTGGCCAGCTGTATATAGAGCTTTAGGGAGTTCTGGGGAAGAAAATGAGAGCTTGTTATTAAGATAACTGTGATAATCTCACTGATAACTGGCTTAATTTAGATCCCTGCATTTGGTTAGTTTTTTACTAACCTTGTATGTACCCATTCTTGGCGATTCTGTGAATTTAGAATATAATCCCTTTTTGTATTTCAAGATTGCGCAGCAACCACTGGTATTTTGTCTTTAAGCGCTTGCTTGATTACATTGGCTTTTTAGAGGGGAGTAATTTGTGTTTTCTGATTGATTTAATTGGCGTCACCTTTGTAAGTATTCTCTATGAGGATTCTTGCCCATTGGAGGGGCTCGAGGTCAGTGTTTCTCAACAACCGAGCTGTGGACCAGCACCGGTCCCTGAGATCTGCCTGACACACTTTAGGAAGGCAGCACGGCAGTCCCTGGGATCAAAAAGGTTGAGAAACACTTACCGAGGTCATATGGAGAGTGCATCGCAGGTGTGCTGTTTTGTTTTAACCACCGCTAACTCGGAGGGCAACAGCCCCTCTTTTGCTATTGGAATGCGCTTTCCGCAAAAAGATTTTCATAGAGTATTGAGTCTTTTTAAATTAAATACATTTTAGGTGAATTTAGTGTGTGTGAAAGATGTCAGCCTCGTTGCCCAAGGGACAGATTTTAAAAAGTATTTGATTGTCTAGTGGGCTTTGAAATCAATGGCAGTTAGACACCTAGATGCTTTAGAAAATCTCCGGAGGGGTCTAAGTACCTTTTAAAAGTCTGGTCCGAAATTGCTAAATTTAACCACAGAGCTGGTACAACCTAGGCAGTGGCAGTACAGACCTGCTATGACCTCTGTAGAGAGAAACAGGTAGTTCATTCTTTGTGTCCATTAAGTCCTGGTCCTCTCTGCTGGGATTTCCAACCAAGATGCCAGTTTTAGCGATGTGTGAAAGTGATCAGGAATAGTCAGCATGGATTTATGCCTGACTAATCTAATTGCCTCCTATGACAAGATAACTGACTCTGTGGATGAGGGGAAAGCAGTGGACATGTTATTCCTTGACTTTAGCAAAGCTTTTGATACGGTCTCCCACAGTATTCTTGCTAGCAAGTTAAAGCAGTATGGGCTGGATGAATGGACTATAAGGTAGATAGAAAGCTGGCTAGATCGTCGGGCTCAATGGGTATTGATCAATGGCTCCATGTCTAGCTGGCAGCCGGTATCAAGCGGAGTGCCCCAAGGGTCAGTCCTGGGGCCGGTTTTGTTCAATATCTTCATTATTGATCGGGAGGAATGCGTGGATTGCACCCTCAGCAAGTTTGCAGATGACACTCAACTGGGAGGAGCGGTGGATACGCTGGGGGGTAGGGATAGCATACAGAGGAACCTAGACAAATTAGAGGATTGGGCCAAAAGAAATCTGATGAGGTTCAACAAGGACAAGTGCAGAGTCCTGCACTTAGGACGGAAGAATCCCATGCACCGCTACAGACTAGGGACCGAATGGCTTGGCAGCAGTTCTGCAGAAAAGGACCTAGGGGTGACAGTGGACGAGAAGCTGGATATGAGTCAACAGTGTGCTCTTGTTGCCAAGAAGGCCCAATGGCATTTTGGAATGTATAAGTAGGGGCATTGCCAGCAGATCGAGGGATGTGATCGTTCCCCTCTATTCAACATTGGTGAGGCCTCCTCTGGGTACTGTGTCCTGTTTTGGGCCCCACACTACAAGAAGGATGTGGAAAAATTGGAAAGCGTCCAGTGGAGGGCAACAAAAATGATTAGGGGTCTGGAACACATGACTTATGAGGAGAGGCTGAGGGAACTGGGATTGTTTAGTCTGCAGAAGAGAAGAATGAGGGGGGATTTGATAGCTGCTTTCAACTACCAGAAAGGGGGTTCCAAAGAGGATGGATCTAGACTGTTCTCAGTGGTAGCAGATGACAGAACAAGGAGTAATGGTCTCAAGTTGTAGTGCGGGAGGTTTAGGTTGGATATTAGGAGAAACTTTTTCACTAGGAGGGTGGTGAAACACTGGAATGGGTTACCTCGGGAGGTGGTGGAACCTCCTTCCTTTGAAGTTTTTAAGGTCAGGCTTGACAAAGCCCTGGCTGGGATGGTTTAGTTGGGGATTGGTCCTGCTTTGAGCAGAGGGTTGGGCTAGATGACCTCCTGAGGTCCCTTCCAACCCTGATATTCTATGATTCTGTGTGTTTCAGAGGCAGATGTATATCTGCTAGGGGTTGGAGACTATCACCATTTTTACATAAACCAGCCAGTAGCACCTTTGGTCCTTACCATCCTGAATTTTGATGAGCAGTGGCAACTGGCCAAAAGTTATGCCTCCCATTACTTAGTGCCTTTAGTTTTCCCCTCAATGAGTGTGTTCTCACCAGTAACAGCCCCCGTAGGAGTTGTCTCTGCTTGCAGATGATGTGTCTTATTGCTCTATACTGTATCCTTTCCTTCAGCTGGGAATGCATATTAGAAACTGGGGTCTATTATCTCCAAGTTTGGCCCACAACAGCAGAAACTCTGATTTTAAATTAGGTTTTGATTTACAATAAATACATTTTTACAGCAAAGTATTAACACAAGTTATCCCCTCATTTTGTCCCAACAAAAGTTACTGACGTGTTTTGAACATGTACAGTTGTTTGTTTTGGTAAGAAGTCAATTATTGTTTGCTCTGCAGCAAAGTCTGGCACAGAGCAGTGACACAGTAAGATTCATGAGTCTTTGGAGGGCCTGTCAAACAATGGCCTTGTGTGTATTTTTCCATCATTTTTCAGCCATTTTCGATCTTTTGGGATTGTAGCAGCTGCAATTAATGACAAATTTTAAAGGAAAGGCTTGTTCAGAAGTTCATATTTATTACATTTTAACATGTAATGACCCTGGTGCAATAAACTAAATATGGAGTTCACTTTGAACCTACAGCTCAGTTGCATCTACATTTTTAACTTTTGGAGAACAACTGGATTGCTAACTCTGGATCTAACAACTGGATTGCTAACAACTAGAGTGCCAGCTCTGCGGGGAGTGGGGGGGTGATGGATCCATTTAATCAGAAAGAGTGTCTCTTGCAAAGAATGCAAATATATACTGTAATATGTGATAAACTGCCTGTTACAAATGTGACTTGTCATGAAAACTGTTGGTTGGTGCTTTATTCTTTGATTGTGTTACATGAATGCAGGCAATGTCTGCTTAAAACAAAGCTGCAATCTTATTTGTTTCGTATAAACAGTTTTGATATTCCGCTACCCCACAATCAATCACTGCCCTAGAGGGTCTTAGTTATTTGCTGATAATGCACCAAACAGGATAATGTCTAGAGCACTAGTACTCTCCAATCGTTGAAAACAATTAATTTAAAATGAAACAACAGCATTTTGTCTTATGCAGTCTTATTTACATACAAGTCTGACAGCAGGCGGTAAGCGGGTACTGTTTATCATTTGTAATTGTAGATATTCCATATTTATAGATGATATCTTACAAATTACCGTAAGATGAACTTCTTGCTATAACAATTCATATTTCAGTTGCATAACTTGTTTTACTTCCTGTATAAAAGTTAGACAGGAGCATGGTTTTTAGTGCAAACAAAGTGTATAAAGTAGGAAACATAATGCTGCATAAGTGCCACATAAATCGCATCCTAAAGATGAAAGCAGATTTTGAATGTCCGAATTACTGAGCACTTAATGTGCAGTGTAATCTGTGTTTCGTTTTTATGTTTATTTTTTCTGGAATGCCACATAAGGAAACAGGTTTGAGGCAAGAACCCTTTTTTTTTTTTTATTGAAAATAGTTTATTTTTTTTCTTTAATCTATGTGCTCAGAATAGCTTTTCCTATATTGTAGGTCATGTCCAACAAGTTTACACCTCATTGCCATAGGCCATTACGCCACTGATAGAGGAAGTCAGCAAAAATCCATCTTGGGATCTCCCAGGTCTATGAGCTCATCATACCAATTAAGGAGCTGGCTTCAGTGGGCAAAATCACCCTTCTCTCTGCTACTGCGCGCTTTTAAATTGTTTCTTTCTTTGCATTTTGATCATGATCATTGATCATCCCCAAAAATTCCCATCATCCCGAACTACCTAAACCTTTCACCTCAGCCCACTACGTGCATATCAGAGTCAAGACATTCTTAGCATTTTATTTTCAAGTTACAGCAATCTGAAATTGATCATATTTATAGTTACGTATCTAGAGTGGACTTGAAGAAAACTTGTGTGTTTTGTCAGTAATATCCATATTTGTAAATGATCCCTTTTAGAGATAAAGATTATCCCTCTTTGTGCTTTTGTTTTGCTTTGCCAGCCTGAGCCTCTCATCTAAAGCCAATACAAATTTGCTTTTAAAAATCTATTTCTAGAGAGACACTTTTTAAAAAATCAACCTGTTACTCTTCTGTGGTTCTGATTGGTCCGATAAAATTGACAAGCCGATCGCGTCAAAAGGAAATATCCTTGGCTTAATTGTAAGCTAAGTCTCTCTTAATCCAGGGGAGCATTTGAGATTCTGTCCAAGTGTTCAATTTCCCAGGCCGCTGAGGTCTGTGAATTTCTTTCCCCAGCCTCCAGGCTGCTGCAGCACAAGTCAGCATAGCTAATGCAGATCTCTCTCTCTCTCTCCCTCCTCTTTGATTCGATATGAACAGACTGGTAACTCCAATGCCAGAACAAAATCTGACATAACTCTGCAGATGTCTACATTCAGATGATACACCTAGGGATTTTTTTTTAAGGAAAGTAACATTCATATGCTAATGTTTATTTTTTCATTGTTGCCTTTTTTCAGGATTGCCAGTCCCAAAGAAGAGCCCAAAGTCGGTAAGTACCTTCTCACCTGCTGTTTTTGTTTGTCTGTTTTGTGTGAGGGGGCTGGTGGTTTTGATCTGATCTGATTGATTGATTTTTTTTTCATGTGGGGTGTTGATTGTTTTAAGTTGTCTGTCTGTTCCAACACGGATTGCCTTGCACAGCTTGTGCTGCATGGTGAATTGAGAGGAGAATTCAGAACAGAAAGGGAGCTTGTTGGCAAAAAAGGCTAGAGGTTTACTGATTCTCTTCCCCGCTGAGGGAGCTCTTCCTCCCTTACCTCCCTCCCTCCCTTCTTCCCCCCCCCCCCCCAAGCCATTGTTTCCTTTTTGAAAGATGGGACACTCCACCTTCTTTCCAGCGAACAATTCCTATCAGTGGTGTCCATAGATTCCAACCTTTTGCATTTACTCCCTGATCTTTCTCATGCACCAGCTGCTGAATGATTTTATGAAATATTAAAGCATGTATATTTACAGAAAGACAAATCATGCATATTTACAGTTTCCAGCGGATACTGTTAGCTGCCCCAGCACTGGAAATATCTCAGTTGTTGTGTAGGGCATCTTTTGTTGTTTAGCTTGGCTTTAGCAGCATTGTACTGCAGGTGTGGGATCCTTTATTTAAAAAAAGGGGGGGGGGGCAAGAGAAGAAAAAAATCAATATTTCCCTGTCCTTTCTAATCTTGTTTCCCTGTAGAACTGTTACCTGGTTGACGTGTTAGCTAATTGCTTAGAAGCTACGGTCTAAAGTGTCATTAATGCTCAGCTCCTAGTATAGTGGAACAAAAATAACGTGATGTTTATGAGTCTGGGAAAGGGTTGAATATTCTCCACGAAATGAGATATTTACAAGGTGAAAGTTTCCATTTATTTGAAGGGGTAGTGAAGAAGGTAGGCTTATTTCCCAATAGCGTTGGGAAAGTCCCAAGAGTGAGGTCTTTGAAATACTATAAGACCCTGTGAAAGTTCACTGACGGTCCGTTGTGGGTGCCGATAGCTGCAGCTGCTAACAGTCCACCTTTCTGTAAAGCTCGGTAAAAGGTTTGTTAAGAAGATGAGCAGAATCTCCTGCTTTTAATGCGAGTTCTCTGTTCATCCCAAAAGATAGCCCTGAAATAATTAATGTGATTCTGATGGCTTAGAGCAGTGCTGATTAAAGTCACATGACTTCAGGCCTATACCATTGTCAGTTTGCATTAATGTTGAGAGGGAGAAGTGCAGTTTGTGCTCTCACTCAAATCACAGAAATGTCAGACCGTATGCGTTTACTTCTGTCATAGTCAATGATTAATTCAGCCTTTGGCAAAATAGAAACAAGTGTGTAAAATATGTACACGCCAAGCAGATTATTTTTTGCTGCTGCATTTTTTCCCCTGTCAGAGAAGGAATAGTTGAATTGATATAAGACATTTATAACCTTTATTCATTAAACTGTCATATGATGAATGAACTTTGATTTTTAAAAACAGGTGCCCTCACAGAATCAGGAAATGTAACATCATCTCCTTATTAATCTGATGCTGTGTTAAACACCTGCCAAGTGAACAATGATTCATTAGAAGCATTTTAAATCTGTGAGACACCTAAATCCATGTAGGGATAATCCTCTCTATATGAACAAAGAGACTGTTTACAAACAGGTGTAGTTCTGGAGTCTTTAGTGAATTTACCAGCCCCCAGCTGTAGGGTTTTTTTTTCTTTTCTCCCCATGGGCTTTGCTTGCAGAGAAACCATTTCCTTCACTAAAAGCAACCAGATTCCTTGCATGTTACACTCCTGAAAGCTCTCTTACCTTTCTGCATAGCCCTTTGATATTTTTCACCACACCCCCAGGCAGTGCTGTTCCATCCGAAAAGGAAGAATCCAATAAAAACAGCCTTCCTCCTCTGCTTAGATATAAAACGGAGTGTTTGCACCAGCAATTAGTGGATAATACTATCTTATATTGATACATCGTGGCAGCTATTTTAGAGTACATGGAAGTCGAACAGTCACACTCCTTAAAGGAAAAGGAGCAGAGTGACCAGCCCATAGAATACAATCTCTTTTAGTCTAAGTGAAAAGGATAAAAAAATTATCAATATTTTACTTTTATTTTTAATATAACTTCCTTTAACGTCCTTTTTATAGTTAATTAAATACAGGTTCTGTGTTGAATTGTGTGATGTGGGGGTGGAGGAGGAATGGTTTCAGAATATAACTGCATTGGCACTGAGTCCCAGCCATTCCAGTCGACACAGACCATTCCGCAACTGGGGTGGGAGGGAGGGGACTTGCCTGAGATTCTGCCTTGAAACTGCCCTGCAAGATTTTCAGGGCTTGACTCTTTGGCACACCTAGCGGTTGCCGGGGCAGTGTGGTGATGCAAACATCACAGCCTCGTGGTACAGATGCCAAGGTCCAAAGTCTTTTTCCCAGGTACCACTATGTGAGCTATTGTCGCTGCACCTGTGTAACATGCGGCATAGTATTCATGTAGCCCCTGTCGTCGTCTTCACCTTCACTGTTCTCCAAGAGGCCTTGGAAACAAAATTTACTTCTTGATTAATAAGTTAGCTGCTCTTAAATAAGCCACATGCAGTCAGCCCTTATGTTGGTAGACGGATCTTAAACCAAGGCCACATTCTGTTTTCTGTACTGCATTACAGAGTAAACTCAAGTTCAGATCTTCAATCCCCTCCTGTTCCTCCTTCGCCCAGCTCACTGCTCATCCCTTCCTTCTCTGCAGCCTAATGAAGCCCCTCTCCAATCCCAGATACATTTCCCCCTCCCCTCCCCCCCCACCCCCAGCTAGCTGGTGCCCAGTGCCTGCTTCCTTCTCAGACATGCCCTGGCTTTGCAGCTGGTTCTATTAACCTACTCCCATCCTGCCATATCTGCCTAACTTTGCCAGACTCAGTATTGATAGAGAAATTTGTAGGGCCCTGGGAGTTTTGCTGTGGCCGGGGCCATTGGTATTGCACATGCAGTGTCTGCAGGATTTGGCTCCAAGAGAATACGCTTGCAGACAGAGAAAAGCACAAATGCATTTCTGAAGGCGCACTGGAAGGCTTTTCATATCTCATTATTAGTTTTAAGTCTCACCTGATGTGTTGTAACCTGAGTTCAAGGTGCTGTGATTCTCTGCTGTAGCAGCTAATGTAATGACCAAGGGCTTGGCTACACGTGCGAGTTAGAGCGCATTAAAGCAGCCCCGGGCGTCCTAGCTCACTCCCGTCCACACTAGCAAGGCACATAGAAGTGCTCTACATCTGCAAGTGTAGCCATGCCCTAAGACCACAACACAGGAGGGAGATGACTTCCTTACACTCCTTTAGATGAACTAATATTACTAGCTGTAGCAAGGGGGGGGAGGAGGCAGAGGGAGAGGGGAGGGGAGGGGACATAGGCCTAGAGAGCCAGAACATAGGTCTTGGTATGTAAAGGAAGGAGGAAGTGACTTTGAATGATTTTATTTTAGAATATATGGCTGTGTAATATCTAACCATCTATATCTGTATTCTTTTCATGTACGGCGATTCTGGAATATCTTGTGTTTATTTGCCTTTTAGAGCGAGAGCTTTTCAGCTAAGCTTGAAGGGCCAAAGTTGTAAAAACGCTGGGTGCCAGATTTAAAGTGCACTGCTCTAGGGCGAATTGAAGTTTCCAGTAAAAACTATATTTCAGCAGAATATTGGGTGTTGGAGTAAGCGAAAATATTCACAGAAAATGTTTGCTTTCTTTGCCAATTTTTTTATTTTTCATCCAAGCACCCAAAAGTAAACATTTTCAGCCAAAAATATGAAACTATTTCAGTTTTTGTCAGTGTGGGGCTTACATTTTTCTGTTTGGGGGTTCTTGATTTTTTTGGCTGAAAAATAAACATTTTCCCAGAAAACTTTGATGAGAACTAACATTTTTTGGTTTGTATCAAAATGTCCCACATGGGAGAAAGGATCATTCTAGGCAGCTCTTCAACTGGGGCCAGATTTTCCAGAGAGACTTCAGTTCCAGTCTAGGCACCGAAATATATGATCTGTCCCCAGGGCAGCTAAGCATTCTGGGCACTGAGCTCTTTTGAAAGTGTTACCATTGTTTAGGTGCCTAAATAGTAGCTGAGCTCTTTTGAATTTCCCAGCCTTAAAATTGTTCACGTTCACAACCTCTCCCCACAAACGAGTGCTCCCTTCTGGCCCAAGCAGCTAGCCAGTATTTAGGGGTGGCCAGCCTCTTTCTGTTAGGAGGAGAAGTGGATGATATGAGTTAGGTGTTTCTTTGGCACAGTCTCGTTTATTTACAAAGTATGTCCACGAAGTCCTGTTTCCCTGAACACAGTAGGAAAAAACATTATCAGGCTGTTTCCATGCTCACTGTTACCAAGCCTGCTTTTCCAGCAAGTCCTGTGCCCAAAGGGCTCTACCTTTGCGCTCTCTCTCTCTCTCTCTCTGTCAGGCATAGGCACCGGGGCTGGTGCCCCCCCTCCAATTAGCTCCTTCCCCTCCCCCCAGCACCTCCCGCCTACCGGCGACCCCTCCAATCAGCACCCCCCCCCTCCCCGTGCCTCCTGCCCGCCATGATCAGCTGTTCCACGGCGTGCAGGAGGTACTGTGGGGAAGGGGGAAGGAACATGGGTGGGGCGTGCTTGGGGGAAGGTGCGGAATGAGATGGAGC
Source organism: Eretmochelys imbricata (assembly GCF_965152235.1). Lineage (NCBI taxonomy): Eukaryota > Metazoa > Chordata > Testudines > Cheloniidae > Eretmochelys > Eretmochelys imbricata. The sequence continues at coordinate 6,674,182 of NC_135578.1, read as the reverse complement.
GGGGGTGGGAAGAGGCAGGATGGGGGTGGGAAGGGGTGGAGTGTGGGGAGGGGGGGGGCCTGGGGAAGAGCTGGGGGTTGCTGCTCTCAGGGCCATGTTCGCCACCACTTCGCTCGCAGTCTGCTGGTCCCGGCCTTGCCACGTAGCTGCTGCCTTAGGCGGTGGTGGTGCTTAGTACATCAGGGCCTGTGTTTGGTGGCAGTTAACACCTTCCAGCTTAACGCTACTCTGTGAGATACTTACAATCCTATTTCCTCACCCTGATTTTGCAGTATAATTGCTACAGACTCCCTTGAATGTATAGTTTTCCTCTACTTCCGTTAATCATCCCACAGCCTTTTGCAAGGGAAGGTGCAGTGTACTGTACCAACACATGAGCTTCCTCAGGTGACTAGCACTGTATTAACATTGCAGCCTCATTGAAGGCTGGCTCGACCCTGAGCTTCATGGGAAAGAGAGTGATTGTGGCTGGAAATGGTATTGCAGAAGGCTGAAAAATGAGCCCAGAATTCAGGCAGGTGTATAACTACAAGAAGCCACATTCAGAATGGCTCTGCCTACTCTGTAGTTGCTACTCTGGGAAATTAAGTAACTTCTTGTTATTCATTTTTACCGGTGGTCTAAGTAAAAACAGTACAGTCAAAGGCATTTGCAGCACTTATACTGCAAACATCGGGAGGGGAAAATCTGATTGTAACTGTAACCGGGATCTATTTGGGTGAAGAAAGTCATGATAATGGCCTAGGGATATTTACAGGCTGTGAGAATGTTGAGTCCACTTAATTCACTTCACCTGTGTGGGTAAGGAATCCTGGTGTTACATAAATTTGGGGTTTATGTTTGACCTAGATGTTTCCCTCCAAACTCTGTGTTTTGCACATCAGTTGTCTAATGATGATCAAGTTCATACCCTTGGTGTAGCAACCTCTTGTCTACACTGCCTCTCAGCAATCTGATCCTCTTAGATTTGAACACCCATGGGCATTCGGAAGCTTGTCCAGAATAATCAGTCATAGTGAGGTCACTTTTAGAATCATAGAACCACAGGGTTAGAAGGAACCGCCAGGGTCATCAAGTCTAATCCCCTGCCAAGATGCAGAATTTGTTGTGTCTAAACCATCCAAGGAAGATGACGATCCAGCCTCTTTTTGAAAACCCTCCAGTGAAGGTGCTTCCGTGACTTCCCTAGGAAGCTTGTTCCATTGTCCTGCTGTCTGTACGTCTTTGTACTTACAGTTACCAAGTTTTCCCTGAGATTTAATCTAAATCTGCGATGCTGTAATTTGAACCCAATGCCTCTTGTCCTGCCCTCTGTGGCAAGCGAGAACAACTTTTCTCCATATTCTTTATGACAGCCTTTCAAGTATTTGAAGACAACTATCATGTGTGTGTCCCCCCCCATCTCCTCTTTTCCGAACTAAACATACCCAGTTCCTTTGGACTTTGCTCATATGGCTTGCATTCTATCCCTTTGATCATACTTGTTGCTCAGCTCTGTACGCTTTCTAGTTTCTCTACATCCTTTCTATATATTGATGACCAAAACTGGACACAGTGCTCCAGCCGAGGCCTAACCAGCTTGGAGTAGAGCAGTACTATTGCATCCTGTGAATTGCATTCTGTGCCTCTCCAAGTGCAACCCAAAATTGCATTTGCTTTTTTTTGGCAAGAGCGTCACCTTTTTGAGTCAGGTTGAGGTTGTGATCATAATTGTGCATTTCCATACTTTTTATTTCTGTTTTATTTTAAAGAGCACCCTGAACGTAGAGATTCCTAGCTTTCTAAAGTTGTTTTGTTGTTGCAGAAGGACTTTTCCTTCTTACACAATTTGTGTACCTTTACAGCAGTAACTCCAGCTTAATGAAGGGTTGGAGGGGGAAGAAGGGGTTGTTTTTGTTTTTTTGCTTGCTTGCTTATTTTGCCTAGGGCATACAGAAAGTTTCAGTTAGATCCAAAATACAGATTCGAACTCTAGAACTGAATGCTAGTTTTAAATTGTTTACATTTCTTATATAATCTAAATGAGATTTATTTTTTTTAACTTTCTTGTCTAAAGAAAAGATTATTATCCAGGGAGATGATATTAGTGCCTTGTTCTGGTGTTTACAAGTGTTACCTAAGGCTTGAATGCGATTTTCTATTGTAGTCCCTATGATCAAGGTTCTCTAAATCAACTATATTCAGTCACACTGGCTTGAAACCTGGGATACTGAGCTCACAAGGTGCTCTTGTTGTTTAATTATTTGCCACAAAATAAAACAACAGCAACCAAAAAAAAACATGCTGCAAAAATGACATTTTTAGTTGTAAAACTGTTATTTAAGGGGTGGTCATCCACAGCTCAGAGGCTGTTTGCAGAGCTCTGTCTTAAAATGGCTTACTTTAAAACCTGGGATTTTGTAGGCAAGTAAGGCTGTATGTGAATTAGCTTCTTTCGCCACGTAGGAAAAGGAAAAAATGTTTAAAATCGGTTAGGGTATTTGTGTTTGAAACCTGGTTGCTGAGCAAGTCACAGCAGACCTGCTTAGTTGAAAATGACTTTAAAGAACACAGTTTATTTAATATTCAAGTGAGTGGAGGCATCGGTGAAAGCCGGGGTTCTCAAACTTCATTGCACCACGACCTCCAACAAAACTGACTCCATGACCCCAGGAAGGGGGACCGAAGCCTGAGCCTGCCCGAGCCCCACTGCCCCAGGCAGAGGGGCCAAAACCTGAGCCCCATCACCCAGGGCCGAAGCCCTTGCGTTTTGGTCCCAGGCAGTGGGGCTCGAGCTTTGGCTTCAGCCGCGGGGCCCCAGCAAATCCGATCCCTGTGTATCTGTATACCACGGAAAGCCAGGAGGCCTTGATCTTGCTTAGGGACTCTGTGCGCTGCTGTGTTGCAAATAATGACACTGTGACGGTCCCACACCCTGGACAGTATCGGTATAATTTGGGTGGTTCTTTACAGACATGTGTATGCTGTGCATGTTGGGGGAGCACTGAAAGCATGTCTTTGTTTTGCTTTGTACAGTGAATTTATAGGGTCTGATCCAGTGCCTAATTTGTGCCTGAGCTGAGCCCCGGCACCTCCGGGCCTGGCAGTTCAGAGCCCCGGCAGTTCAGAGCCCCAGCACCTCTGGGCTCGCTGCGTCAGTTATGAACATAAAAAAATTATTTGAGCCCCAGCACCTCTTTCATTACACATGAAGTACTAGTCTGATCCAAAGCCAGTGTGGGTCTTTCTACTGACTTCAATGGGCTTTAGATCAGGCCCTTGGTGCCCAGAAAAGAAACCAGACAAATAGCATTAGAAATTGAAGGAGTCTGGTTAGTTATAAAAGAAGCATACAAGACAGACAATGGCATTGCATGTTTCCTACATTGGTGCACCAATGTGCTTTAAAGTTGCACTTCTAGAAGAGAAAATAGCTCAGTTCCCATGCCTTTTGGTCTTTGATCTCTCTGGTGAAACCTTTCATAGGAATTAAACATAAATAGGAATTAACCTTTCACAGAATTAAAAGTGAAAATTGGCTTCACTTTTTAATGTGAGATTTGCCAATCAATTAATAGCAACAAGGCCCTTTTGTAATGTGGAAACAAGAGACTACAGTGAGCATTGTTTTAAACATATTTACTGCCCATTCTTGGTAACTCTTCAGAAACATTTTTAGTAGCATGAATTCTTGCAGTGCAAATGTGACTCTTGTTTATTTGCATACTTTATTGCAGCCAATTATGTGAATGTGAGTTAAGAACAACATACTCAATGTAGCTAGATATTGACAAGACAGGTCTTTTTGACATGCTGTGTAGAATAAGCCTTGAATGTAAGTAGAAACATTTTTCTTTGTTCTAATATACTTGCTTAAAACAAGGAAATCAAATAGCAAGTAAATATTTTTCGGTAATGTTAAGGATCTAATGAATGCTATGAGGTTCAAGTCTTGCATCTTAATTTCCTTGAACTCTGTTCCCAACCAACTCATTATGACTTGAGGATTGCAAAGATCTGTGAATGAGATGTGATTTTGCATATCAAGGTCTGAAATGCCTACATCCAGTAGCAGTTAAGAATGGCTTTTCAGTCTGATTGCCAAGATTTTTTGTCCTTGCTTTTGTGGGTTTATGTTAAACTCTTAAAGATATCTGAATACAGATGTTTGTAGTTTAGCATAGAGGAAAAAAAAAGACATTGAAACTAGTATCCTATAATGAAATTTTGATTTGTTTTGTGGTGAGACACAGAAGGATGGATGTTTTTTGTGATTAATTTTTTTCCATTTTACATACTACTTCTGCCAGTCTGTCTGTCAAAGTGTGTCTTGGGGAAATTTTCTGCACTCAGCATTAACTGGAAATGATGGCCACCAAAATGTGATGTATATATTTATTTGTATGCACGCAGAAACAGTGATCAAAGAAGGGGGGGGGGGGGAAGAGAATGATGGAAAACACCCACTCAGAGACCAATAACCTTCTGTTCTTTCTCTTCGCACTTGCTTTCTTACGTTCAGCAACCACTTGAAAGGAAAGACAGCCAAAACAGTTCCCAGCATAGCGTCTCTAGCCACCGTAGCACGCACACTGCTTCACCCATCCATACCACTCAGGTGCTTCCCGACTACCCTGCCACTGAAGCACCAGCTGGGGAGCAGCCGGACAACTCTGGACAGAAAAAGCCAGATCCATTCAAAATCTGGGCCCAGTCCAGGAGCATGTATGAAAGCCGACGTGAGTATTGAACAGGTGTGGTTGTTAAGACTACAGTTCTGGCAACCACTCCTTATGATTTTCATCTATAGGAATTGAATCTCTTAAATTGTTATTGAAAATATTGGGCTTTCAGTTGGTTAAATTGATACATGTAAATGAAGTTCTGGGAAAAAGCTGTGAAGATCAGCAAATTATTTCTAGTTCATGTTAACAAAGAATCAATTTTGTCTTGGATGAAGAATGAGTTTTGATTGCCTCCGATAAGTGGGTTTAGACCATAACACTGTTCAAAACCCAGTAAAATATTTTAAATATTGAGGTCCTTCCTTCTTTTCATCCCTTTTTTAACTTATTTTCAAATCAGGCATTAAGGAGACTTTCAAAGACGTGAAGCAGAGTTAGTTGCCCAACTGCCTCTGAAAATATCTCAAAGTTCTCATAGCAAGTGAATGCTGCTTGGTTATGTAGCTTAGACAAGTTCAAATTACTGTTTTACAAATAACAGGTTTATCATTCTAATGGCTACTTAAGAACATTTTATTCACGTTGAGTTTGAGATTGGTTGGGTATACACAGAGACCTAAAAATCTTAATCAAGAACCCAAACCATCCACAAATGAAAAATACAGAGCATTAACTAGAAGTAAAGTGCAAAGCAATCCACAGAGTTGACATATGCACAACATCATGGACATGAAAACAGAGACAGGGTAGGTCAGTCAGTGGCGGTCACCATCAGTGTCAGGGACAGTTTTGGCTATTATGTCATTCCGATGAAGCTACCAGAAGACATACATGCATCAATTTTGATACCCCCTTTCTTTAAACATTAACATATCTGTTACCATATGTAATTAAGCCTTTGTCCTTTGCCTGTATGGGGCCTTCCAGGGAATCGTAACTGGTGGTCTGATTATTGACATAGCTATTTGTATCAATACATTTGTGAATAATTCCAATGCCTCAACCTGGTTAGCCACACGGGTACATGTTACTCAAAGCCACCCCCCCCCACCCCAAATTCCATTAAGATTTCATTATTTCGTTTCCTCTGATTAAATTGTTTATGACAAAAACTTTTACTGCTTTTGCCATAGGTCACGTAATTATGCTTAAGACTTTATGCCTTCTGTGCTAACAAACCTATACCTGCTAGGCCTCAGCCTGATGCCAACCCTGTCTTAATGTTAATTTTTTTTTTTGGTATGTTTTCCTGTTTGCATTTCAACTATATTAGCATCACTCAGAGCAAATTAAACACACACACAAACACACACACACGAGTAAGCTTGTCTTATAACCTTGGTAGGATCAGGTCAGGGGTCACAGGTCAACAGTTACTATAAAAGGGAGCTAAAGTCAGTGAAAGAAAAATTGGTTTGCCAAAACTCAGGTGAAATGCATTTCCATCTCACTCTTGGTGGCCGGGAACCCTGCTGAGCCATTCTGTCTTTACCAGCATATACTACCCTAAAATACACGACACCAAATGCATGCAGTAAGTGCATTTATTTTAATTATTAATACATGCACTTGGCTACTAGTTGAGCAGAGTTTGACTCCACTCCAAGAGTATAAAATTGGTTTCAATCGGTTCCTTCTCTGCAATGAAAATAAACGTTTGCCTTGTTTTAATCACAATGCCTTAGAGAGAAGAACCTCTAAAAAGTCTCAGAACAATATTTGAAGCATATTAGGCATACTTTCAGACAATATTATTCTTTTAATTAGGGACAAGAGAGCTTGAAATAGTTTGTGCTAAAGGAGCACATTCTAGATTTTGTTTTTATTTACGTAAAGGATGATCTTCTTGCACAAAAACTTCATAGCATGCAAAATGTAAGTTTATACGGACAAAATATTTATACCAAGATACATTACCCCAGAACGTACAGCAGTTCGTTGGTTTTTCCAACCAATTGAATCATTTTTAAATCTTATGGCATGAAAAAAAAACCCAAAAAACAAATCATGAGTGACAGGTTTCTTGGGTGCAGAAGTGTCTCTCTGGATTCGATGCCTCAGCAATGTGTCTCATGAGTTTGTGCTTCTCTGTCTTTCTCTCTTTCCCTTCTAAGGATTTGACATACTTTTCCTGGCTCTGCAGGCCTGGTTCTTTCCTTGAGCCAGAGAGCCCTCTTCTTGGCCCACTTGAACAATGGGGCCCTAGGTGATTGAAATGATCTCAATGAGTATTCAAGAGATCATTAGGAAGGAGGGGTAAGATGGCTTTCCAGTCCTTCGGGGCCACCCTGCCAGAACTGCAGAGGTAGAAGCCGCCCTGTAGAGGCACTGGCCCTCCACCTGACTGCATTTCAGCGTCGCAGCCATGTTCGTCTGTATTCGCAAAAAAGAAAAGGAGGACTTGTGGCCCCTTAGAGACTAACCCATTTATTTGCGCATGAGCTTTCGCGAGCTACAGCTCACTGCATTGGCTCCCCTCTTCTCCCTGCAGCCTGGCTGCATTGGGAACTGTGCTGTCATTGTCTTTGACCCCCTGCAGCTATTTAGATCATTTGTAATTAACTGAGTAGCTCATACTAATTAGTCATTGTTATTAGCTCAGCAGCATTAACACCTGCCTGGATCTCTAGGTTGAAATCTGAGGCTGAGCAGGGTAAGACCCTCCCTGTCCACCTGCAAGTGGATGCAAGGAATTCTACCCTCATTCATTCACTCATTCCAACAAGGCCAGGGTATTTCCCAGTTTTGTTCTTCCATCTGTGTAACAGGAGGGGACAACACAGGCCTTTCAAGGCCATTCCTCAACTCTCTCCATTGGCTTGTTTCTGAGGTTACCTCCTTGTTCGTTCTAGAATTCTCTCTTTTTCCCTTTTCTTCCTTCTGAGAGTGCTTTCAGTACATGCGGCCTCCTGTCCCCACATCATGCCCTTCCAGCTTCCGTGCTTAAGCTCTTCTGTCTGTCACAAACACCCATCTCAATGGCTTCATGAGGCACTCTGATACCATGATAAGGAGAGCCATAGAAATACTCTGTTATATACATAAAATAATCCAGTCAGCCCAAGGTGACAGCATTCACCTAAGAATCTTAATTAGTTCCTTGGACCCGCTAGAGTGGGAATTGCGATTCTATTTAATACATATATGAATTAATGTTCTTATGTGAAGCCCACTTTACTCTCACTGACACTGGATATGGGTGATGAGTGCTCTGCTCCCGATTCAACAAAGCTTAACTTCAGATACTAAAGCCAATGGGGCTGTTCATAGGCTGTTCATGTTTGAGTTTAAGGCTGAGCTTAAGTGCTTCTTTGCATCATGGCCTGAAGACAGGGCACTTTGGAGGATCAAGCCCTTAAAGAATGGAGAGTGAAGGAGTAAATCCTGAAACCAGATCATTTGGTGGTTGTAATAATTTACCACTTAACTTCCACTAAGTTTTAGCAGCATGATCTCCTTTATGATTAAAACTCATTACTGCTAATGGGAGTTGTGTGTGTGTCCGAGGGGAGAATGTACCTTGAGTTTGAAAAATAGATCCTTTCCAAGATCCAGACATTATGTGGGTAGAGAGCACTCATTGGAAGGAGGAATAATTGAAGGGTTATCAGTGTCACAATTCTAACATCTTATGCCCTTTTATTGAAAATATATTTTTATAATATGCTTTTTATATTTCAATTTATTATTAAACTTCCTTGAAGATTAGCACAATCTGTTGTCACATTTTTCTCATGTGGCCTGATTGCTTTGCAAAATACCATATCCTACATATGGCCATCTGTCAAAACAGCAGTGACAAAATGAATTAATCTAAATTGCAGATGTGTTAATGAATTTCTTTGAAGGGCTTAAACATTTAATTAAAAATAAAGCAGAACACTATAGAATAATTTTAAAGCTTTTAAAATATTCTGCTTATCTTTAGTATTTGCATTTTGTTTTCAGGCAGATAATGTATAGTTTTTTTTCGAAATCTGATTAAAAAGAAACAACAAAGCTGACACAGTAAGAAGCATTCACTCACCAACAATTAAATAGAATAAAAAAATATTAGCACAATAACATCCAATGTTACACCTCCCCCGCTATAAAACAATACACTCAGGAAATTGCCAACTCTCTTCTGATCAGACTGGCTTTAAAGACAGTAGTCTAGTAAAAAGGCCTTCTGTAGGGCTATGTTCTCTGTCATTATATTAATATGAAACAAACAGTTACATTCATACTCTTGGACACACAGATGTGCCCATACCCTTAGAGAATGTCTTGTTTAAAAGGATCTTAATATTTACAGCATGCCGTATGAACAGAAACGGCTGCAGAGCAAACCTATTTACAAAGCTGATTCATGGGTGCACTTTGCTAATGGTCATCTGTCACAAACGTAGTCCCTTGATAAGCAAGGTACTGAAGCACTTGACTGACTTTAAACACATAAGTAGCAGTGTTATTGCCAACCCCAAGCGTTCTAAAGTCACAAGTGTTTTGGGTTTTGTTTTTTTAAAATAAACAGTCTCTTTAGGGTTCTTTTTGTCTGTCTTCTGGTTTGAGGAAGCACCCACGTCATGTTTTCAAGCTATTTTCCTTCACCAGGAGCACTAGAAAATTAATGGAAAAAAACTCTGAGATTATAATATCATCACTTGTTTCAGCCTCTGGGGATTTAAGAAGAATATAAAGTATCATGAGATTTGCATCAAATCACAGTAGTTTTCAACACTGGAATAGTCCCTATTTACGTAGTGAAAGTTAGGTATATGCTTAAGTCACCTTGCTGAATCAGGGCCTTAAAACTTTTGTGGCTAGCCGAGTACATTATCATTACTAAAGGTGTTGACTCCTAGATGATCCAGCGACTTATGCACAGTAAACGGATTCTGCCAGATGTATTTGCATGTCCATCATTTTATTTAAGTTGTTGATGCAATGGATAATGGATTTTTACCCAAAGTGAAAGGACAGAGGTGAGAGCTTACAGAGTAACACTTAATTAAAAGGAACTCTAATAAAGCACCAATGTATGAAAATGTTTTCAGTGTTCATTTTCATATGTTTATAGTCTTTTCTAATGCTGGAGATGAGATTTATATCCTGTAGAAATTGACTCCAGTAGCTGTCTCATGACAATGGACGTTGTGTTACGTGAGCTGTAAAGGTGTTCTGTAAAAATCTGTTTTTAAAGTATTTCCAGACAGATGTGTACATTGTGACAAAAATTAGCATTCAGATATATCAAATTCAATAGACCAGCAGGTTCTGCTTTAATCCATAGCAGCTATGACCTTTGCAATAATATATGTGAAAGCCTAACTGAATCCATATCAGTCAAAAGTAAATTAAAATGAATTTAACAGGAAAGGGGATACATTAAGCTTTGCAAAATTGTAAAATTAATATTGCAGCTATGTCACCTTCGCCTGCAACTGGACTGAGCAAGGGTGAGAGAGAGAGAGAAATCAATTCTACGAATTTTGGAGAATGTAAGAATGAGCTGAGAACTTTATTTCTGTCTTGTCTTTCTTCTTGTTTGGTGTTCTTGCTACTCTGTGATTGGGAACAACTCATCACCAAGGGAGGCGATGGCTTAGCTCTCCATTGGCAAGCAGCAGATCTTAGATATTTGTGTTAAAACCACACACTCTCTGGTCATACTCCATACACCTACCCTGCTGTGTCTCGTTGGCAGAATGGAGTCACTCTAAACTGCTGGTTCAATTCCTTCTCATAATCCCTACACAACTCTTTTTACAACTTTTTCAGTGTTACTCAAAATGGTTGCCCTTAAAAGGAGACTTTAGCCATCTGAGCTAATGCTAAGGTCATTACTTTAGAAACACACTGGGGAATGAAGGCAGGACTGTGAGACAGAAGCCTCACAAATACACCCCCCAGGTCCTCATTGTTAAAATTTAAGAGAGTCAAAGGCCCAATTGAAGCATTTGGTTTTGTTTTAATTTGTAAGGAAAATGGTTTCTCCTAAACCATAAGGAGAGGACTGGGATTAGTTCTCCAAAACACAGTTGTGCTGTGTGTTAAAGTCATACATTAAGTATATTAAGCCATTGAGGTGGGCAGTTTTTTGTTAGCAGTCTGGACTATGCCAATAAGAAATCTAATTGGCAAGCTTATGCCAAAAGCTGTAAAAGGAGTTCTGTTTCTTTTGTATCCATCGTCTGTGTGTGTGTGGGGGGGGGGGGTGGTGCTGGTGGTGGTTTATCTTCCTTTGGTCTTTTAAGATCTGTCACGTTGAGTACATTACGGAAATGTGCTAGATACACTTCAGTTTTAGACTCAATATTTCACTGCTCTTATGTAGAGCTCTAGTTAAAACCTAGCCTTGCATTACCCGTGCTGGCCATTAATAGAGTAGACTGTATCTGAACGAGGAACATAAGGCAACAGTTGGTGACGCTGTAGGTGAATAAATGTGAACATGTTAAGAGATGCTGAGAAAATGGGCCCATGTTGAAGATCTCTGTGGAAGCCATTTTGTTCCTGACAGGCAGGGTGTGCACTCTAATTGGCTTGGCCAGTCTCTGCCAAAAAGCTTGAGAAACATTGGAGAGAACCTTTCGTATGTGTCTGTGTTTTTCATGCCTGGATTAACAAAGACAGTGACGAACACCAATTAATTTATCGTCTAAATTCTGTTGTTATACAGAATGTCCTTCATAGAGCAAATAGCCTTCAGCCAGCTATTCTTAACTAATCAAAATTACTGACTTCCAGCATGTTTTTAGCTTTATTATTCTGTAATTATATTTACAGGAAAATTAGGTTATAGTTTAAAGTGAGATGATACATACAGGTCTAAAGCTTAATTTATAACCACAAAGCTGCTAAAATGAGACGATATTGTGTAAAAAGAAGGTGTAGAAATCATTGGCTGTAAAATGGTGTGAATGGAAATGTCAAATCACACGTCTGACTTATGTTCACCTATTCATTTCATTTCCACTCTTCCAGTCTCTGTATTCATATTACATTTTAAATTTATTGTTGAGTCTTTGAAAGATAATATTATAGGTAATCTGAAGCCTAAGCAAAAAAGAACCATTTGATTAGAACCAACCCTTTTTGTACAACAGACACAGACAGCATAAAATGCAGTGAGGGCCCAACCCCAACCCTACTGAAGCCAAGGAAAAGATTCTCATTGACTTCAAGAGGCTTCGGCCACGGCCCTAAATGAAGACAACAAACGGTTCCCCTCCTCTTAGATATTGAATCCCACTTTAGTATGATTATAAACGTGCATCCTGCATATATGTATGTATTTATACAATTAATTTTTATATTAGATATACTTATAGACTGTTAACAAAAAGAATCATTTTTGTAGCAGTAAAGTTGAATAGCTCAAAAGAGGAAAATTGAAAGTGATTTCTTTACTTAGGATATAGACAGTTGGTCTATAAAGGAATAATATTATAAATTGGCGGGAGCATATTACAAAATTCATCTATGTTATAGTTACTAACCAGTAAATATTAAATGAACCTGAAGTTGTCTTCTGATATCATTCAGTGATAGCAATTAATTTCACATTTAAATCAAAAAGAAGGAAGAAAGCATGAATAACTTAATATAAAGCATCTGTGTTCAATTGCACTTCAAGGTTACTACTTCAGTGTATATAATATTCATTGTAAAAGTGTTGGTGGTGTTCCATACTAATGAGTAATCATAGTTGGCTTCTTTTGCATTTCCACCTGTCTTTGTCTGGTTTACAGTTTTATATCATTTTACATATAGAGGGTCAGATCTGTAGCTGCTGTAAATCAGCTACCTTACTTTTCTGATGTACACCAACTGAGGATCTGACCCAAAGTTATTTAAAGCATTGTCAGCAGACCAAATAGGTAAGAAACTATGCTGTAGAAAAGATAATTATGACTGCAGAAGTCATAGTACAGACCTCTTGTTTCTTTTTTCTCTTACAAAAACAAAAGCAATGGTATCATGTTGCTAATGGAGTTATTCTCTATTGTAGACAGTCGCTTAGCAGTGACAGAAGTGTATTTACCAGTGATTTGTAAAAGAGTTTGGGATTTATCACTGATGGTCATATTAATGAATTCTAATATCACTATGCTAAGCAAACAATGATTCACAATTGGCTGCCTGCTATTAAAATAGAAGCCCTCAGATTCCTAGCAGTAATTTACAAATTAAACCTATGAACGTGTTTAGTTCTACCTTGAAGTCTGGAAACATCTGATTGGATGTTCCCAAACAAGGAGCCTCGTTAAAAAGCACGAGTGCCAGAGCAGCACAGCTAATAAATACAGCAGGCCTAATCACCACCTCCTGCAGTCAAACCAAGAGAAGGAGGCTGAGGGAGAAAGTCCCACAAGTTGGATCAGGTTCCATAGGTATGTAATTTGAGCATTGATTTGGGAACTCTTTTGGAATGAGTTTGCTTTCATCCGAAGTCTCACAGTGATGCAGGTACTGTAGATCATTGTTTAGTTCATCATTGCAAAGCGACTGCAATCTGTTTTGCCTTGCAAAGCCCACTTGTGCCATCCTTAGGGTGAGCTATACCTGACCACATGAGCTGTCAGTGGGACAGCGTATGGAGTAGGGTGCTAATGGCTGAGAGGGAGGAAGGCGCAACTGGGCTGTTAGTGCATCTTCTATCTCAAAGTTTTATCACTTCTAGTAGTACAAAATTGAGAGGTCTCGGGGGGACTTGGGTGTAAATCTGTGCTTTTCTTATTAGAAGTAACAATAATTTCCTTTCCTCCTTTTCCTTCAGTTCCAGATTATCAAGAACAGGATATCTTCCTATGGCGAAAGGAAACGGGCTTTGGGTTTAGGATTCTAGGTGGAAATGAGCCTGGAGAACCTGTAAGTGCTTTTTAAAAAGTGGATTTATGTTAACCAGTGTTACCTTCCAGAATCACTGCAAAAACGCATGCAGTGCTATGCAAACAGCATCTCTGTTAAAATGAGAGATGGGTCTAAGCTAACACCACACATCCAAACACCCCTAAAATTTGAGGGGAGCTCTGAACTTCACTGTTGGTCCTTATCTGTATTTCAGGCCAAACCAAACCCCTAGATTTATCCACTCACCCCCATGCACCTAGATCGAGAGAGATCTTCCAATACAGCTTCTTTTATTGTTGTATTTGACCTTTGAGCAGTCTTCCCGCACCCGCAAACACACACATTCTCTGAGCCTCTTAAACATAAATCTAGTACCCATGAAAGGTGCCAGACTAAGAGCACCTAATGCTCCTGTCTATTCACTGAGCAGCAATATAAATTTCTACATATTGTCCTGTCACATTTCTGCCCATTTATGGAGCATGATTTTTCTCTCATGCCAGAGTAAATGCCCTGAACTCAGTAGGGCTAAACTGAAATTGATGTGCATGAGAGAGGAATCAGGCTCAAGGACTTCACGGACAGGTCAGAGGATAATTCAGTCTCAGTTCACCTCTTGGCCTTCCTGGCAGGACTGACCATACTATTAATCATCTTTCTATTGTATTATAGAGCATTTTTTATAAAGCATGTCTCTCAAAGTGCATTATCTGTAGAGATTGAGGGATCTGATACAAAGTTATGGAATAGTAACAGCAGAAACAGAATATGCCAGTAGTTTTTTGACGATTTCATGATGTGGACAGGTGTCTACTAACACCTGGACGGTTACTTACTAGAGGCCTCTGTACAGATCAACTGACACATGTTACTGTCATTTGGATGCTGTTGATTTGGGTCACACTCAGACCGAGGCTCCAAATCTCATTACTGCTCTCCTGTGATTTCCAGCTGTCGAACTGATTGTTGGGAACATGCTCATTCAACATCTCTCTCTCTCTCTCGCTGTTTTTAAATTAATCAGATTTACATTGGTCACATTGTGCCAGTGGGCGCTGCTGATGCCGACGGTCGTCTGAGATCTGGAGATGAACTGATCTGTGTGGACGGAACACCTGTTGTCGGAAAATCTCACCAGCTTGTAGTCCAGCTTATGCAACAGGCTGCCAAGCAAGGTCATGTCAATCTAACTGTAAGGCGCAAAGTGGTATACACAGGTATGTTGTCATGTGGGCACAGCTCTTATTATTTTCAATCTGGGTCCAGTGATCTGCTTGCTAACAATCAAAAGCTCCTTCTCCTAATATTCTTGCAAAAATGGGAATGCCGATATGGATGCAGATATTATTTCAGCCTTTGTGTTGATTTATATTTTATTTTCTATTTTGGCTGTTCAAATATTGTTTAAATATAGGTTTCTTTCTGGTTAAACATGAATCAAGATTCTCTGTTTGTATGCAGCCTGGGCCTCTTCGGTCCTTGTGCAGGTTTCTGTTAAAGCCGTTCACTAACACTAATCGTTGTTGTTGTCATTACTTGTATGTATATGGTAGCTTCATGATGCTCAGACAATCAGTAAGAGACTGTCCCTGCCCTGAGGAACTTACAATCTAAATAGACAAAACAGAACAGGGCGGAGGAGAGGGACAGAGGCACAGAGAGGGAAAATTACTTGCTCAGGTTCACACACAAGACTGCCATACAGGTCTCCAGAGGTCCAGTTCCCTAGCCTTTGGACCATGTTTCCTCTCAGCACATCCCTTCAGTTCTGTCCTTGAGTGACCATTGAAGACTGAGGCAAAGTACAGTTGTTTGAAACTCTTCTCTCCTTTTTCATTGTGTGAGCACCATGTTCAAAAGCTAGGGTGTTCCCAAATTGATCCAAGATGAAAATATAACCATTCCTGCTTGTGAACATGGCTTGGTGAACATGAGGCAAAAAACAGAGACATTGTCAAAGAAAATGACAATGCAGCTAGCGAGCTCATGATGAAGCGCCTTCTGAATGATAGTTGATTTATGTATCCCTCCTGTTGATTGGTAGCACTGGGAAATTGCTTTATCTGCACCCAAATTTCGGGGAGTTTAGGTTTGGTATTTTGGTCTGGGGCCATTTCTAGACAGAGATGATGTGAAATAGATCTTCAAGGTGAGGGCTCAGCAGAAGAACAGGGAGTGAGGTATTTTAAGCTTAAAGGAGCATCAAAGTGACCTTCAGATTGAGAAATAAACACATACAAGTTGTTAAGGCTGTCACAGCCACTCTAAAACTGCCCCATGTTCTTACAGGTTGAACCACAGATGGGCTTCTTGCAGGCAATGTGAAATAAGTGCTTATTTCTTCACTTGTGCTACATTGTTGAAAGTATTAGTTAAGCATAAATTATTTGCCTAAACAGCCTGCAACCCTAGAGTAAATACTGTGGTGTTTTGACATTACTAGTGTAGAGCCTGAAATAGAGGGTGGATTTTATAGAGGTGGGGATTTTTTGTTAATTTTTTTTAATCCAGGCTAGAAACTGGCTTAAAAAGATTTAGATCATATTGTGTCTGAGCTTTTGGTCCCCTACTGCTCCCCTTAGCCTTGTGTCAAGAGGGTTTGAGAATGTTAGAGTCTAGGATTTGCACAGGGCGAAGTTTGCAGTTTTGCCTTTATATCCAATATTTGTGCAGTGCCTTTGTCTTCGTCTCTTGATGGGTAACGGCGTTCAAAAGCGCATTCTAAGCATTTTATATCTGCGTGGTCCATTGATGGCTTGACATTTTTCTGTCTGGCTTTATTCGTTAAGATGTTGTTTAATGACAATTTGCTTTTGTTGTAACACCACCTACAACTTCTGTTGTTCATTGTCTGTACTGTTGTAATGCCTAGACTACAGCCCTGTTGTACTAGGCACTGTACAAACATGAAACAGTGAGATGATCCCTTCCTGTGCCTGACTAGCTAAGCCTTACTATCCCTTACTGTGGCAGATGTGCTCTGGAGCTATGTGTGTGTTAGCAAGACTCTAACTCTCCCCTAACTATGGGGGCAGCTTTATAATATACAAGTGGTGCAATCTAGGTAAAAAGAAAAGGAGTACTTGTGGCACCTTAGAGACTAACCAATTTATT
This sequence comes from Eretmochelys imbricata, assembly GCF_965152235.1. Classification (NCBI taxonomy): domain Eukaryota; kingdom Metazoa; phylum Chordata; order Testudines; family Cheloniidae; genus Eretmochelys; species Eretmochelys imbricata. The sequence goes on along the minus strand of NC_135578.1, from coordinate 6,657,566 downwards.
TGAGCCTCTAAGGTGCCACAAGTACTTCTTTTCTTTTTTGCAAAAACAGACTAACTAGGCTGTTACTCTGAAAGCAATCTAGGTAGTTAGTGGTACTTAACCCTGCGTCTTCTCTTAGGCCTGGAATGTGTACAAAGGTGCTCCAATTTAACTAAATGTGTAGTGTGGTGGTATTTAATGGGGACAAGCTGAACCAATGTAAACCAGATTTAAAATGGTGTAGAGCATCCACACACACAGAGTCGCACTGGTGTAACTCAGCGCAACATCACTCCTTCAGTTAAATCAGTGCAACTTCTCTGTGAAGACAAGGCCTTAGTTGTACTACTGCACCCACATGCAAGCATTTGCACGCCTGCCACGCGTGTTTTCCGTCTTGTTTCAAACAGGTGGCAGCCGCTGCTAATGACTGAGTACAAGGTGCGCAGAATAAATAGTTCCAGTCATCTGCACACAGTAAAATAGACCTGTTCTGCCATTTATCATAGGCACAAGTTTCTGTTGCCGAACATTTGTAATACTAAAAACAGTGTGCTCTGCAGACAGTTCAGTGAGAATCCTGCATTTTTTCTGCAGTTCCAAAAGCAGAGAACGAAGTCCCTTCTCCAGCCTCCTCACACCACAGCAGCAACCAGCCAGCTTCCCTGACGGAGGAGAAGCGGACCCCGCAGGGAAGCCAGAACTCCTTGAACACTGTGAGCTCGGGCAGCGGCAGCACCAGCGGCATCGGCAGCGGCGGGGGCGGGGGAAGCGGTGTGGTCAGCACCGTGGTGCAGCCGTACGACGTCGAAATCCGCCGGGGAGAAAATGAAGGCTTTGGCTTTGTGATTGTGTCCTCAGTGAGCAGGCCCGAGGCAGGGACAACTTTTGGTAAGTCCTGGGAATTGTCCGAGCACCTCAAATGAGACAAGAGTTTGAATGGTGTTGGGCAGTCAAGAGTAGCTAGGATCTAAATCATTTAAAATTCATGAACAAGCCTTGATTTGTGTAATTAATAACTTCACTGAATGCTGAGCGTTAGTAGGTGTGTGCCTCCTGGGTTTTGCTCAACAGTGAATTAAAAAACGCAGATGGATATTGTAAACAGCCCCACCGATGACTGGAACTCCTTGAGTGCACTCCAGAGCTAGTTTGCAGTGGTGTGTTAACCACGTGCCCTGGGTTGGATTTTGCTGTCCATCAAATAGCAGGGGGAACCTGTGAAGAAGGGGCACATGATACTGCAGGAGGGAAATAACTGAATGGTTGAAATTTTGCCCCCTGTTACCAGTGGAGATCCAGTTCATTTAAAAATAGCAGCTGTTACATGATTAGCTTTTCTTTGGGGTTCGTAGGGCTGCTCTTGGCTCACCATAAGGGGATGAGCAAGCTGATATCTGGAAACTGCTAAAATGTTAGTGGTTGCCATAAAATCAAAAAGAAAGCTCATCTCGTTAAGTTCCTGCTGCCTCCCACCTCCCTCTCCCAAACACACACTTCATTTCAATAGCGGAAAATGAGCAGCTGACATGACGCTGTTGTCTGTATGCTGCTTTAATGAATTTGGTTACCTGTACTTTCTTAAGAGAGCCCGGTGTGGTACATGTGTCCGGTAGGTGCACCTGCATGCATCTCTGAAGAACCCCCTCCGAGCCATTTAATTCTTGCCAGGAAGATGTAATTCTTTCTGCATAGCTAAAGAGGGTTTTTTTTGAAACAATAATTAATTAAAGGAATGACAGATAGTGGGGACGGCCTTTGTGCTGGGATATGGGTACGGTAGGAATGGAAGTAAGGTTCTGATGGGAATGAATACCCTGCATGAGGCCATATTGGCTTCTATGCTCAGGGGAGTATAGAAACTACCCGCCTCTGCGTATGCACTCCCAGGACACACATCTTCCAGAAAGACGAGGAGGGGAAAAGAGGAGGCAGAGCAGTAGCTCTCCTCCTTCCTGTGTAGCAGGTTGGGCACACCAGGCCAAGTAGACTGCACCATCCTATGCAACCTGCAATGTTCCTCAGGTGCGCTGGCAAGCTTGGGGAAGAAGTGCCTCTCGCTGGCTTTGTCTGTACTGGCCTTTTCTCCCTAAAATTTCTCACCATTGCTGTCGCTGGTGAGAGCATGAGCATAGTGATGGTGCTTTAACTGCCATGTCTTCGAGAGCAGTCATTCTTAGCACTGGTAGAGCTGCTACAGTGCAAATTTTAGGGGGAAAAGAGAGTTGTGAAGACAGTGTCTCAGGTACAGTCCATCCCCAAGCTCCTTCTGGAGGAGGGCAGTCCCACGTGTCCCTCAATACCTCAAAACTGCAAATTGGTCCTGGGCATTTTTATACGAAAGCACAGTGATCTATTAAAGTATAAACTGAATATGAAGAGAGTTTTATGTACTTGAAAGTATTTAGTATATATGGTAAAATACACATTACAAGATGTGAGATATACTGTGCTTTTTTCTCCATAAAGGAACTTTGTCATAATGTGAAAAGTTGTTTACTTGAACCAGAAATGTTAGCTAAATGAAACTGCTGTAATATAATTTCTGTAGGATTTCCACGGTGATATGTTTTGACCTTTGACTGTTTTTCCTTGAATTTTGGAGTTTATTGAACTTTTTCCTAATATTCTGCATGAGATGCTTGTCCTGAGCTATGCAGTGCTTGCCTCGAACCTGTAGTTTTTTGTACCTCTCACATGGGTGGTCTTTAGAGATGGGCCAAACTGATTCAAAAACTTCCCTGGTCACCTCATCATGAGGTCAGTCATCCGTGATCAGTAAATAGGTTAGATTGAAAATGAATTTCTGATTTTGATGCCCACAAAACATCGTCTGAAATGAGCAGTCCAATGGTTGTCTGTACGAGAGAGGAATTTGCTCGCTATTGAGAAATACCATCCCATTTCTAATCACCCTTTCTGCTGGTGATGAGCGTGTGTTTCCCACCTTGTCATATCCCGCTTTTTTTAGCCCTTTCTTCTTTATGGTCTTTCTGGTACTGTAACCCATGTAGCAGTGTGTATCTCTAAAACTACTAATAAAATAAATGATTACAGCATATACACAGAGCTGCCTTTTGGGGATGAATGTATTCCAGATGCAGAGCTGTCACTGTGTGCCTCACAATCTCATGTCCCACTTATCATGTGTTGCATGTCTGGGCTTGACTGCAGTTTCAGGAAGCTAGATGGTTTGTTTGACCCGGGTTCTGTGTCCTCTAGGCTCAGTTCTGCAAGGTGTTGAGCATCCTCCAGTCACATTGATTTTAGTGGTGCTCAGCCCCGTACAAGGTCAAGTGATTGTGTGCGGTGTGAAGACATTTCTGAGTCTGGAATGCATTCCTCACAAAATGCTCTTGCTATGTAGCTCTCTTAGATATTTGGATTGTTCTGCCTGTGGTTTTAGAGCTGTTTAAATCAGGAGTGCCTCATTTCCCCTCTCCTCCCCATCCCCCACTCCCAACCCTATGCCTTTTAAGATCATAAAATGGGAAGCGTTAACAAATGGTTATGAGGAGGTTGGTGGTACCAAGCAGGTCAGGTATGTCAGTCTTGGCCCATTTCTAGTGGTCCTGCGCCTTGCCTAGTGCTTCCTTTGTTCACTATGGAAGAAACAATGTCTTATTGCTTACCCATGCAGCATTGATAGAATAGATCTCTGTGGTTAAAAGGGGAGTCACACTCCTTATTAGGCATAGAGTGATTATCTTTCTAAATTGAGAAAGAACAAAACATTGGCAGAAGCTTGAACAGCAGTTGGCTGAGATAAAGATGAGAGATGCTGACTGAAGTAACCTGCAAGCAGCAAGGTTGAGTTTTCTACCAGCAGTTTCAAGGTTGCAGTACAAAAATAAAACCTCATTTGGGTTATTTTTGGACTGTTGAGTGCAGTTGTAGCCTCTCAAAATCTCACCATTTGTAACCAAATGAGAGGTCAGAGTTTTGGTGGATTAGCCACCTGCTGGAAACACCTACTTGTAACGGTAGTAAGTTCAGGTGAAGCACTTTGCACTCGTATAGTTGATTGCCAATGTTTTGAACAGTGGCAGCAATGCTATCCTTTAATAACTTTTGCTTGGTGCATTAATTAATTAACCCTTAACCTTCTCTTTCCCTTTTCAACCCTTTTTCTCCTTTTCCCCTTCACCGGTGTCCCATGTATATAAACAATTAAACAAAAACAAAACCAATACAAAAGCAGGAAATGCATGTGTGGCCATGCCTCACAAAATAGGTCGGATAATTGAGGGGAGCCCCGCAGACCGCTGTGGCAAGCTGAAAGTAGGAGACCGGATCTTGGCTGTTAATGGATGTTCCATCACCAACAAATCGCATTCAGATATTGTCAACTTAATTAAAGAAGCAGGAAACACTGTTACGCTGCGCATCATTCCAGGGGATGGTAAAGTATATGCTCATTTCTGTCTCATCCAAATGTTTTATTTCTCTTTGGCTTTTCATGTCACTTTGAGCTGCACAGACTGGCAGGTTTCCATTCTCAACCCACCAGGCTGGAGTTAGCATTGAGAAGTTTTGCCACTGTCACATAACCATATTTCTTCCCACCCCCTTTCTCCCTTCACCCCCCCCTATAACTGGAAATCAGTTTTTAAAAAAAAACTAGAGGCACTAAGTCTGGTCAGAAATTAAGATCCCCTCCCTCCTGTATTCCTCCATCTGTCCCTTCTGTAAATATGACCCACATCTCTATGGATTTTGAAACTTTATTTGATTTTTGCGGTGATAATACTGCATTAGAATATTTGGGAGAGGATGCATGCTCTGTAAGGCATGAAGTCCCTAAGGTTTTACATATACACAAACAGTCTGTATAGCAAAAGGGATCACAGAAAGGGATAAACACATTGTCATGATTTAAGCTCTTTGAAAAGAAGCTTTGTTTTTATTCAGGGCAAGTTGCTTTAGGAATGATCTCAGTGCAGTTTGAAATGGTTTTGCTCGGTGACTTTGGTTCTTGAGGAGCTCACAACTGATTGGTTCAGGAGTTACACCTAGATGGGGTTTTACTGTCCCCAAATTTTATTGTCCCAGGGATTACTTTTAATATGCCTGATAGCTGGGGCCAGACATGGTCATAGAGTGCTTAAAAACAATTAATTGATCTGCACCGTGCCTAGGGGCTTAGCAACACAACCACTTAGTTTGTGGCAAGCTGTGATGTAAATCTACCCTGCTATGTGCTAAGGAACGGTTAGTGAGAGACAGCAGGGTCTACACAAGCACTTTGTGTATGGCAGGATAGAATGGGGTAGATTTACACCCCAGTTTGCTGCAAACTAAATGTTCGTGCAGACAAGCCCTAGGATTGAATTGGGAAAAACTCTTTTCCCATACCTATCCCTGACTATACCATTAAGAACAAGGCATAAATGTTAGGGATATTTCTATAGTAGGATTAAATTGTTATGATTCTGAATCCCATATTTTGTATTGATTCTCTGTAAACTGTATGCTCTAGATTGGTCTGTAGTCTGAATTTGCTTTGTAGAAATTCTCTCCTGCTGTCCTGTTCGTGTCAAGCTGAATCAATGTTTATAGCATTTGACGGCCCTTATTCAATCCTAATGAGCATTTTGAGAATCGTGCAATATATTATTTGCAGTCCAGAAAACTCAATTAAATGAAGAAAGAGTGCAATTAAGGAAAAATTGGCTCAAATAAGATAGCCCATTGCAATGAAAACTATTAACATGAGGTTTTTTCACCCCACAGTCTGACTGGAAACATTTTGCTGTCACTTTTGCTTTGGTGTCCATCACACAAGCCATATTGTACTCTGAATCTATGAAACAGAGTTTATGGCAGTGAATGTTTTTAGAGAGCTGGAGAGAAACTATCAATTGAGCCAC